>NC_090941.1:1025348582-1025676082 GCF_040938575.1 Ambystoma mexicanum | reverse complement strand
TTCGGAATATTGCATTCGCTTATCTTACACCATGTATCACACATTTTCATTGTATACTGGCTTTACAGTCTCCCCTTTTGCAATATTTCCTTTGTGTTAGTAAGATAAATAATTTGTTTCGGCGAGTTGCATTTATCCTTTATAACTTTCCTAACTTGAGTAAGCCCTCGTGGTAAGCAAAGAGTGAACTAATGGGTACCTTGATTAGCTACAGGACCGATATCCATGGAAGTCCCTCAGCCAGACCTCCGCAGACCCACGAAAGATACATCAAAGTAGAGTAAGTGCAGGTGATGAGTCCTATGAAAGCACGTGCGAGTGTGGCTTGCCGTGTGTGTGGTAAGCGATCTAGAAATGACGATACAGGGAATATTCGCCAAGAGATTGTTGGATGAGCTGAATTTTGGGAGCAGGATGTTAAGTTGAGAAGTTAGATTGAAGAGTGACATTGTGTATGCCAGGCTGTTTGAAAATGATTAATATTTACGAGCATGATCTATGCTGTCCTTCCACTCAACAAAATGTTTTTTTAGGGTGGGGAAAGGATGTTTAATTGTATATCTATCTGTGATTTTGTATTTATTTTTTTGTATTACTGTTTTTTTATTCCTCACTTGCACTACTGTTTTCCATGCATTACACCTAAATGAAGACTCCTAGAGCGCATGATTCCTCGTCATAAGGACCTCCAGATGTTTTACACTACAGCTCCCATGATCCTTTACCATGGACTGCGCTGCCAAAGGTTCAAGAGTGTTGGAGCTGAATGCATCCCTACCTCATATCAATTATAGCTACTCTCACAACACATGGTCTGATATATATATGCTATTCACTTCACCCTAAATGCAGTGCACCCTAAAATATGCTCCCGAACCATAAAGCAACTTAAACACCCCACTATCGATGGGGGTGGGGTCATTTTGACTATTTAATGGGATTGGGGACAGGAGTGAAGTGATTTTTTTTCCCCAGAGGGTCCACCTCACAGAAGATCATTAAAGAATGAAACATGCCTGTGTTGATGCTGTAACATATCTGGATGCTAATGAAAGGAAAATTATGTCATGATTCTGTTAATGAAAGATGGCAGCTCTAGCCACGCAAAGAATGGCACGGATAGTTGGAGCCAGGAGCATGGACGAGGGAAGTTCTGTGTGGTCGCATACACGGCCTAACGTGATTTTGAATTCTGAAGCGCCTCATGCTACCGTCTTTTCCCATTTTCATTGATACTGTCCCATACCTCTGAAGTATGGGATGTAGAAATAATGGGGTTCCTCGGAAGACCACAACATGTTTGTTGTCTCTCCCAAGTGATTGATTTGGCACATTTAAATAGTGCACGATTAATCAATTGTCACCGTTTACATAATTATTCTTAAAGGTGACAATAGAGTTCCCCTGGATCCCATAGTAGGAAACAGTTAGCCCCTTCATTCTGAGTATCAAAAGCACACTGAGCCATAGTAGAAGTGTCATTGATCCATTGTGATTCCATAGTGACAAAGGGAGGAATGGATCCCGTTCTACTCATTCACGCCCCTCATAGAATAGAATTGAAATGCTCCAGATCTCACTTCCTTTGCTTTCCAAAATAGCTTCAATTGCTAGATTTGCTATCTCCGTTTCATATCATGGGGCCATGGACCTCAGCAGATTTCACAGTCTTGCCAAAAAGCTGCCAATTTAATGGCATATGGCAAGGCTTTCAAACATGCGTGCAAAAGGCAATTCATCTCGACTGGGGCGCAAAACTGCAAGACTGTCTCCAATCTTGTAGGCCTCTGCTAGAGGGTCTTAGGAAAACAAAAAAAAGCACATACCCCTCAAGCAGAGATTTAAATAAAAGCCAACTACTTGACTGTATTAAGAAAAGAATACAGTACACATCGAACAGATCAGAACCGTGGATATCCCATGCTAAATTAGGAATACCTAAAATAAATAAATAAAGCAAAAAAAAAAAAAGATCAATGGTCCTGGCCTTGAAGGAGGATCAAGGATCTGTGCGCACTGAAACATCGGACATAACTGCTTCTGTAAATTGTTGCTGAACCAAAATAGTCTGTTTGAAAATACTTTAAACAATATAACGGGATCAAAATTCTCCTGAGATGCAAATCCCAAAGTAGACTGACCAGGTGTTGGGCAAGAAATTGAATTGGCTATGCGTTCCCTTAAAATGGGCAAAGCATAAGCCCTGGTGGATTTTCCAAAAAGGTATAAAGAACAACTTGTTTGTAAACTTCTTGCGACATTGAGTGTACTTATTGTAAACAAAGCAACTCTCGGGACAGTGCCAGCAATGGTTATAGTCATCCGTGTGGCACGCTGCAAATCCCTGTCCCAAGTCTGTTTTTCATGCCTGACACCATGTTACAGGGCTCGAAGAGCAGCAGGCCTTTCTAAAATCAGAGTGAGCGAGAGGTGAAGGTGGAGGAACGCCGGCCAGGAGGAGGAAGGAAGCTGCCAACACGAGATCCATTAGAAAAAGACTGCAAGATCCTTACTGCTGATTGAGTTCCCTGAGCAGGAGATGCTGATGAGCAAAGAAAGACTATTTGGAGGAAGCGCTGTGGGGGAAGGGAATTATACAGGGTGGCTTTGTTACTCAAACTTAGTTATACTTAAAATAGTTAAAGTTGATTGTAATAAGTAGTCCAGAACTAGATCGATTGAACTGACCTTGTTGCCATATGCGTCTGCATCTTCAAGATTTCACTTCGGTCGCAGGTGTTAATGTTTAAAGGTATTTGTGCCGCGCACCATCACCACCAAAGAGATCCCCAGGCGCTCTGGTCGATCTGAAAAGGATAGTGTGGGAAAAGGGGGTTTGGAGGAGGGTTACTAGGGTGTAGTTGGAAATAGAAAAGTGAGATTTGTGATGTTGTGTAGGCAGCTCCAGTTCGGTTTGCACTGTTCGCTGAGCTTAAGTGTAGTTAACGGGTCTGTGCAAACTCCCATGTGCTGTGTGCCCGGTTATATGTTGTTATTCTGTTGTTGCAATTTGGCGAAGTGCGTGTGGATTGCTGTGCACAGAGGTGGTTGTCTGCTTTTCTGTATGAGAGTTGTATGAGAAACATTGAGAGTTGGCTTAGTGGGTTTTTAAATTTTATTTTATATTGTAATATTTTTTTTTTCCTTTTTTTAGTTTATTTTCCTTTTTTGGTTTTTGTCTCTCTCCCTCTTATACCTGTCTTTGCTTTTCTGTGCTCCCTCTTCCTGGGTCAGTGATGTTTTGGTTAGTCGACTCCAGTCCCTCCCTACCTGTCTCGTGTGGTGATCTCACCTACCTAGGTTTCTTCTGTGGGTTCGCATAAAAGCAGTCTGTCTGAGTCTTTAAAAGTAATATATAAGAAAGATGTGCAGTCTCTGGACCCTACACTTAAAACGGCTTTGCTTCCTATCTTGATCTTTTTTTTCACTGTCTCCCATTGCTTGTACAGTTAGGCAAGTGGTACTTATTGATTTCATGCTAACTATTACATAGTGCTTGATTGGTTTTCAATGTGTCAGCCACTATGCTGGTCAAAGGGTGTAGCAACTGACCACTCAGCAGAGGAAATCAAATCAAGATGGAGTACACGCAGTGGGAACAGCCCCATTTGTATTGCCTTCTTAAAGCACAAATGGACCTCACACAACCAGATAATCCTGAGTCAGCAGCAGCCACAATGCAGGTCCTTCCACACTCCGCCCCCACTCTTCCAATGCACCCGATTGTAGGCATTGCCAACTGTTTGGCTTTAGCAGGTATATGCGTGTGGACCAGAGGGTATGGTCGGAACCATGCAGACAGATGGAGTGAATCCCCTCAACCTCACCGCCCCCGCCCCCGCTTGCACCTTGTGGATCATACAGAGTGCTTGAATTGTACTCTCTCCTTTTAGAACCGATGACAGCGTAGGTAGTCCGACAAGGCATATTTGTGATCTCCTTGAATTGCTCCAGAAATAGTGTTGTAAAGGAATGTTGCAATTGCCATTCAATGTAGTGCATATATGATGTCTAAATATGAATGATAAAAAGATGAATTTGAAACAAAGCACATATTAAACAGTAAAACCATGCTTCTCTCATTTAATGTACTAGTACTTTGTCAGCCTTATCCTTTCATTACCCTACTTGTTCCCTGCAGATGTGCTGCTAGAGGAGCCACGAATTGGCGTGAAGGCTATTAAGCATACAGCAGATGGAAAGGTGATCACCCAGTCGATACGTTTGAACAACAACACCCTGACAGAGTTGTCTGGCTTCAGGGACATGATTGCGAAAGTTCTGGCAGACCCAACCCAACTCCGCTGGATCGACCTGTCCTTTAATGACTTGTCCACCATTGATACCGTAAGTTGGCAGTCCTCCAGTACTCTGGAGAATGTGTGGACTGTGTGAGAGTATAGAATGTGTAGGATCCGCCTTTCATTAAAACATATATTTGGGTCTTTGTGATTTGGGCCTCGAGGATCTCACCACAGGCTCTGTGGATTTAATTTGTCCTGGGATTTATTTCATCCAAAACAAAACGCTATCAATGCGGCCCAATTCATTGTGGCAAAGAGTTGGGCTGTATAAAGATGTGATAAGACTGCAAAATAGTCAGATGCTGCGTAAATCTATACAATGTCAGAATTGCAGCTTTTGATCACAGTAGCTTCACTCATATTTCGTACTTCTGTGGCCAATAAAATGAAAACAGTTGCATGATTTAAAAGTAACCCATTTTATTTATCAGTGTGACGGGGTAACCTGCCACCAATAATCACTCTGGGGACTGTAATACAGTCCAGAGTCTTTATTGGAACTTAACAACAGAATGACTGGGTGTTCAATGGGGACTTTTAGGATCTAACTGGTTTGTAAGCGGAATTGGTGGTAGGGACGTCCCTCTCTATCTTCGTCCATCGGTTTACCTCCCTGCCCTAGCCCAGGCATCCTTAACAGGGGTGTTAGTATGCTACTGACCGGTGACCCCTGTCAGTCGATCTTCTACCTTGGTCTATTGGTGGAATCCGTAAGACACTGGCTGTCTCTCTGCCTAGGGATCTTCTAACTATCCCTAACCTACCCCCACGTAGTGTTTTAGGGTTGTTGGGGATGGTGCTTCCTTTCGCGCAGTTCCACCGACACGTCGTTTACACCCTTTCTCACCTGACCTTTCACTACCCTGTGTCACAAGAGGTTCATCTCCCACCACATCACTATCCCTCCAATCTCTGACTCCTTCTTTCCACCTCCACCCTTTGATCTTCTTACTCCTGATCTTACTGTTAATCTTTACCTCCAACTACCTCTCTATCTCCCTCCGTTGTCATCTTCTGTTATAATCTCCCTCTCTGCTCCTCCTACTACTCTTAGTCTCCCACTCCCTGTCATTCCTGCTGCTCTCGCTCTACTACTACTCCTACTCCATTTTGAACACTATCCCTCTGCTACCTTTCTTCCCTCTAGTCTTATTCTTCACAGCCGTTACAACTACTACTACTTTTCTCTCTCTCACACTCGCTACTCCTCTTCTCCCATTACCACTATCAAGACTCCCAGCTACTACTACCTCCACGGTATTACCCAATTTGACCGAATATTATTGATCAAATGGGACATCTGAACAAATTCGGCCAGTACCATTCGCTTTGATTCGATCAAATTGGGTAATAAATACCGAACATAGGGAGCGGGGTGTGCCCCGCTCCCCATGTTCGGTATTTTTGGCCTTGGGTGGTTGCAAGGGTGTCCCACGCATCCGGAAGATTGGAGCCTAGGGTGGAATTTTTTTTTAAATTAAAGTGGACCCTGCAGCGTTGGATCTGACCCGCGTTAAAGGAACGGAACTGATGCTGCTGGGTCAGGAGAGGCGGTGGATGTGGAAAAGGGGGTGTATTGGGGGGATGGGGGACATACATTTGTTGAGTTGGGCCGCAGTAAACTTGTATTTGTGGCTAAATTTACTACGGTCAATTCCGCTGCAAACAATTCTGCCACCTCCAAACAACCCAGATCCACCTCCGCCACTACTACCACTAACACTCTGCTACTCCTACTCTACTTCTATTCCTCAACTCTCCACACTCACACACAAATGCTCAAACAGACCCCCTCTTTCCAATAGCCTCTGCACCCCAATCGCTCTCGCCTCCTCTGGTGTCTCAGACGTCCTCCACCACCTCCTCTCCTCACCCAACTAACCCACCCTACACACTTGCACACACCTCCTTAAATACCCCACCCCTCTCCCAGGTTTGGATACTCGCTTTGCCCAATCACTTTCTTGCTCCAGGTTTAGGACAGGGAAAAGGATTGGACACTTCACAAGGGCTTGTAAGCACCACCCCCTTCTTGCACCATGTTGTAATGTTCAGGGCAGCCCTCCCCCATGGTTTTTGGGCTTGTTCTTGGCCTCTTATCCCTGGTGGGCTGTTGGGTTTATAATGGTCTTTATGGAGGCCTTTATTTAATGAATGCACATTTCTATGGTGGCTTAGTGTATTATCCCCTTTCTTGTGCTCCAGCAGACATACACTGTCTGCTGGAGCTGCGTTTACCTTTGGGATGCTGCACCGGTGTAGTTGTGCTCTTGGCCTCCCTCTGTTTTTCTGCGTCCCGCTCTGCTCCAGCCAACATCGTGCAGGCTGATGTTGTGGCGCTCCTCACCTTTGGTTTGGTCGCAGCCTCCCTGATTGCAGCAGGGTTCCCAGCGGTTCCGCACCCAGTGTCCTCTCTCTGCATTCTCCCTCTGCCTCCAATGTTCCCCATGGCTCTGACGGTCTTCTGCCTGGTGGCTTCTCCTTCCAGCCCCGGAGCTGCTGATCTCTTCTCGCGGACGTTTCTCTGCAGGAGCCCAGTTTGGCGCAAAGACGCTATGACGCCAGTATGTTTTGGCTTGAAGACTGTCATTATAAAAACATGTTATGATAGTATAGCGCCAAAACATACTGACATATGTAACTGGGGTTAAGGGGCTCGGAGTGAGGTACTCGGCAGACAGATCCTGGCACAGGGTTAAGGGGCTCTGTGTGAGGTACTCAGAAAACCAACCCACATACACAATTCTTTTCGAATGCAACACGTTAACAGGCACAGTACCGGTCAACGTGCTGCATTTGAAAAGAATTATGAAGGTGCGCTACTATTGCACTCTCGGCTGGTGGATGGGGTGCCACGATTGAACATCGTGCAGCGCAGGATGTCAGCCGACAGATGTATACAAGTGCTGCAATGTTAGCCACGTCCAAACGTCCCTCGCGCCAAATCGCCTGTGCCAGAAAGGCTCCTGTGCCAAAATGGGCGTGCCAAATCGGCTCCTGCAGCGAACTGGCTGCGCCGAACTGGCCCATGTCGAAACGGCAGTGCCCAAAGAGGGTGTACCGCTCTTCGGAGCATGATGTACTGGCATGTCCGGTTCGGCGCGGGGACGTTACGACGCCAGTATGGTTTGGCGCAAAGACTGTCATTCTAATTATTTTTATGACTGTATCGCGCCAAAACATACTGACATATATAACTTGGAGTTAAGGGCTCAGCGTGAGGTACTCGGGAGACAGATCCAGCCCACACCCACACCCACACCCACAATTCTTTTCGAATGCAACACGTTAACAGGCACAGTACCTATCAACGTGCTGCATTTGAAAAGTCTGTTGCACTCTCGGCTGGTGGATGGGGTGCCGCAATTGCACGTTCTGTGGACCAAATGTGCCTATAATTCCTTCAGATCTACTGGCCATCTTAATTTTTCCTGTGGATGAGCCCACGGTTTCCATGTCCCAGTTTGAGCAGGACTCGCATGTATGCTTGCGGAATGCACTCTCCATCTCATATGTGCTCGCTCTCGCTCTCGCTCTCGCTCTCTCACTCTCTCACTCTCTCACTCTCTCTCACTCACTCACACTCCCCCTCTTGCTCGCTCTCTCGCACTCTCTGGCTTGTGCACCGTGGGGACTGCTTCAACAGCACCCAGTGTGCCAGTTGTCATAGTTCATATTTCTAAGGGTGCCTGTGCCGTTTTGAGGGTGATTGCAGGGGGGAATTCTATGAGTGTAATCGGTGCATGTTGAATCTCTATTGTTAAATGGGGTAAAAGCGAGGGATGAATAAGGCACTATGTGAAATAGCAATGCAAATAATGTAAGAAAATGGGGCGAGGGAAATATAGAAGGAAAAAGCACAGAGGGACGACGGGATAAAGATAAAGAGGGAGAACAAAGTTTAAACCAACCTACACCCACAGTTCTTTTGAACTACAAGACGTTAACGGGCACAGTACCTGTCAACGTACTGCATTTGAAAATAATTATGCTTTTGAATTTGGTGTGAGGGAGTTTAGACGTGGCTGCAATGTCAGCCATGTCTAAACGTCCCTCGTGCTAAATTGCCCGTGCCAGAAAGCTCCTGTGCCAGAATGGGTGCGCCAAATCGGCCGTTGCGGTGAACTGGCCACGCCACACCGGCCCACGGTGAAACAGCGGTACCAAAACAGAGTGTACCGAGGCTCCTTCCTTGCCTACACTCGACTCTAGGACGTTTTACAACAGTACTATCTAGACTGAAGAAAATAAAATATGGATTTAAATTACAACCATCACCCACGCAGCATGCGGCTTTATGCAGCCTCCCTTTACCATTCACCCACCCATTCGCACCTCCTAAAGGGCATGCCCATGACTGAAGCCAAACACACTGTTAGGGAGAATTCTCAGAAATTTGCTAATTCCCTTCGTCCTTAGAGACCCCCAGAGCTTTTGCTGGACTTTTGGACTTTTAATTTTTTATCCTGAAGAGAGTGAGACCTTTTTCCCACTCTCTTGTGCATGTTTGTTTGATTTTAAACTCTGTTTCTTTTGGTTTTGGAGTCTGACAAACTCCACAGGCATCCTCTTTTTACATTGCGACACACAGCACCCTAAGTGCAGTGTCACAGAGAAGTCCTTTGGATTTCTGCAAAGGTTTAAATACCTTCTCTGGGATAAACTACTGTTTTCAAGAGTAGTAGAATGAAATTGACTTTACTTACATTTTCCTCTTTATAGACCCAGCGCACACTATCTTACAATAGGGTGCTGGAGGTGTTACTTAGTATCCCCTTTGTCTAACTTCTCATGTAACATTTTTCAATTAATGGCTGGTGGCAGTGGTTTATATTTTTCCTAACATTGTTTGTTTTTACAGAGGGCTGCGTTCGCAGCTGCAGTATAGCACCCATGGCTGCCCATTTTGTCAAAATGGCCCCAGTCTTCTTTTTTCGCCATTTTTTGTTGGAAAGGTCCTTCTTGAGATTTACTCTGCGCGACAAACCAGGTTTGGTCCCTTTGTTGGTTTTGTCTTCGGCGGGATTCACTGGTGAAGTCTGCCTCTGGCTCCAGCATGTCTGGCAGGGCAGAAATTGTAATGGGTTCCCAAGGAGGTTCTCGAAACTCCTGGTGCTTAGTCTCCTTGGTTACAGGAATGCACCCAAAGGTGATTGGTCGTCTGGCTGTACTTGGAGGACAGCTATCCTGCTGTGTGAGTGACAGCTAGGCTGTGAATGAATGGGAGAAACTTGCATAAAAGGTGAGGTCTTTTGCAAGGAAGGCAGAGTCGACCACTGGATGAAGGAACCGGAGAAAGAAACTGGAAGGGAAGCTTGCTGCACCTCCCGGACCGTTGGTTTGCCTGGTAAAGCCCTGCTGCAGTGCTGAAGGTCCTATTTCGGCATCGACTAGAGAAGCCAGGAAAGGACAACTTCTCCCCTTTGGGTTGATGGGACCAATTGACCCAAAGGCGAACTCAACTGAAACCCCTCTCTCTGCTGGCTGTACTTCCATTGCTGCTGCAGGAACCGTGTATCAGGGGACAGGAACACCAGAATCGAGTGCATCATTTTTAAGCCGGACCCGAGCTCCCGGAAGATCCTCCGGACTCCTACCAAACAGGGCTGACCAAGCCTGAGCTACCTCAATAGAGTGCTGGACCCTAGAAGCAAGGAAAGACCACAAGGTGTCAAAGAACTGTGGTGGTGCTATTAGCAAGAAGCTGAAACCGTGAAGTGCCGCTGATCTGAACTGTGCCCATTGCTGCCGCCGACCTTCGAATCATAGTGCAGGAGTCCCCAGACATCCTCCCACTTATCCCCATGACTGAGGTCCAGGAACAACATGATCTGCAGGAACTACAACCGGAACAGAAGCCAGCTGGAACCATTTCTTCAGACCTAAGGTACTGTGAACTAAGGCGTATGTACCTCTTGTTGGTGTTTCTTGCTTGCTCTCAGTTGAGACTTGCGTTTGCTGCCCTTTGCAGAGTTTCTTGCAGCTTTGCCCTTCACAAGCCTCCCAGCATGTGGCCCAACAGTGATATATTTTTCAACAAAACTCTCTATAACATTGTGCACAACTTTTTACCTACCTTCAAGAAGTTCCTCAGCTCCCCTAGACTTTGCTCAAGTGACATTGGCTGTCTTGGCTCCCTGAAGACTCTTCTAACCTCTGACTTTGTGTTTTAACTATCCCTCCAAAAAATCATACATACTTTACTTGTATAGCTGGGAAAGTGTTCATCTACATTGCATTGGGGGGTTCAAAAGTGCTGACCTGTTTGAGAAACTTTTCTTTTCAGTTTTCATTGATTTGAACATAAATGCCATACTGTGCACCCACAGGGATGCATTTCAATTCACAAGTACATTTTCATAATATTTATCCCACCCTTCCCGAGCCTAACACCAACCTTAGCCTTCCTCTACTCCTCCTACGGGCATCTCTCCCTCCTCACCCCCCGAAGAGTTGTCTTCCTGAGGGCCAACCTGGTCAGACCCAGAAAATGTAGCTACTAAATGCTTCTAGGTTATCCACGTGTCTGCCTACTCTTCCCCACCTCTGTTTGCTGCTTCGTTCCATACCACTGTCTCGGCTTCCGCTCACTTCACGAGATCACTCCACCAGGTTTCTACTCTTGGTCTATTGCTTGCTTTCCAGCTCATTGCTATCCTGCGTTTAGCCAGTATATATGCCAGGTCTTTGAGTTTACTCACGTGTTTAAGCTTGTGCGGCCTGGGGAACCCCCCCTACCATGTGCGCCCACAGGGAGTTCACATCCAGACTAATCCCTTTTCCCGCCAGAAGGTGGGCTACCTCCCTCCAGAATCTCACTATTTCGGGGCATGCCCAGAACATATGTACCAATCCTGCGTTCACCTCCCCACATTTTGGACATGTCTGCGTTCTGGTGTTATTAAACTTGGCTGTCCTCTTCGGGGTCTTGTATGCGGGTGACATACAACTGGATCTGTTGCAACCTTACGTTCCGCGATAGTTTCTTATGATATCCCTGTACTCTGACCCACAGCCCATCCCCCATCGGTTCCCAAGCCTCTTCCTCCCATTCTCGTCTCATTTGGATTGCCTCCTTTCCTACTTTGGACATCATTAGTTCGTATATTCGGGAGACCTCATGGCCCCCATCTGACACATCACAAAATGTTTCTATGATGGTGTCGGGCTGTCGGGTCAACTCTGCTTCTGTCCACATGTCTTTAATCATTTTTGCCGCATATGTGATATATTGACCGCAATGTAGTCCTGCGTCCTCCCCAAGTGTCACAAACTCCACCAATTCCCCATCTCGCCACATATCCCCAAGGGTCGCTATGCCCACTGGTTCCCATTGCTTGGTCCTCCTCATTTGGTCATCTACCCCTTTCAGTGGCACCAGCGGCATCTGTGGGGAACATGTAAGCGGACTCCCCATCACTTGACAGGCTCTCCGCCACATTTTCTAACCCAGATCCAGCAGTCCGGTCCCTTTTTTCACACTGCGATTCTGAAACACACATCCATCCATTCATTCAAAAAATAAGGAGTGCACCCAGCCCTCAGCAATTTGGACTCCAGTGTGGGATCCTCCGATAACCACCTTGCCACATATTGAAGTTGGCTAGCCAAATAGTACACTTCAAAGTTAGGCAATCTGATGCCCCCTAGTTCGTATGGGTTTTGTAATTTCCATTGTGCTATTCCATTCCTGGTGTTATGCCATATGAACCCCCTACATATACTTTGAACTTTGGTGAAGAATAGTTTGGGTATCATTTATGGATGTTCGCAAAGAAGTGCAATAACACTGGCAGCACCACCATCTTTAGCAGTGCACTCTCCCCATCATGGTCAGAGGTAACTTGGCCCAGAACCTCATACTGTATTCAATTTTAGTCACCGCTTTCTCTGTGTTATGCTTGTGTCAACTTCAACACCATGGTCTACATCTTAGGTACATCATGACCTTATTTTGCTTGATATAATTATTTAACCCTCTCATGTTCCAGGTCACTATCTTAAGGTCTCCCATCACATCCATTTCTCATGCCACCCGGTTCCCTCCCCACCCCCCTTTCCTTGTAAAATGGCTTATGATTGTAGGCTCTTCCCCCTTTAACATCCCAGATTCCCCTACCCTCCCATCCCTTCCTTTAAACACCCCAGCTGTCTTGCCTCCCCCCTAACCCCTCTCCCCAAACTGATGCCCAGCTCCATCGCTTGATCTCAGGATACCCCACATCTAGCCCTTTTCTCGGGCCTAGTCGATACTCGGAACTCTGCAGGGGGATGCCAGTATCCAGACTAAACTAACTACTGGGGGTACTAACGCGCCTCCTCAACGACTCCCGTTCCCTCCTTACAGTCGACTTAGGCTTTATTTGTGAAACACTTGTCCTGGCCCAACATTCTACGGTCTATTTTCTAGTCCACAGTTAATGTCATTGCATTGGGTAACTTACACCCTCACCCAGGTCACAGTACTTCTCTGCAGGGCCCAAGTTCACTTCACCATGCTGTGGATCCATTGTTACTGCTCAATCTTTGTCCGATACGCTCGTTTAGCCTTCGGATCTGCAATGGATCCACGGGAGCTCTGGGATACGCGTATTCCTATGTGGTCATGTAGCTCCATCCCCCCACCCCCTTTGACAAACGTGTTAACCATTGTTTCCTTCCCGAACCTTTTCCTCTTTTCCACAACTTCAGTATTACCATTTAAGTGTGAAAAGTGATATCTTAATGCCCACAGTGTCCTAGCTATTGAAGTCACCTCAGGGTGTAGGAAATGGTTTATAGTCAAAAAGTCGAAAACAAAAATGTCGAATTTTTTTTTTTTGGTTGCTTTTTTTTTCGAAATGGGGTGTCCCCCCCGCCCCCCAACCCCCTTTTTTTTAATTTTTTTTTTTGTTTTACCCCTTTTTTTTTTTTTACCCCCGGAGCCCAAAAAAATATATAAATAAAAATTCGACATTTTTGTTTTCGACTTTTTGGATTCGACATTTTTGTAATTCGACATTATGACTGGACACCGTAGGAAATCTGTGTGCCATCCAAAAAGGATATCAACTTAATTTATTGAAATGAAGGAGTGTATTTTGAAGTGTATTATTATTGTTGCCAATTGCTCCCTTCTAAAGAAGGCTTATTTTAAAACGGACTGTTAAATTAATACATCAATATTTAATCAAGATACCTTGAGTGTAAGTGTTATTTGAATACCCTACAGCTCACATTGACCACTCTTGAGATAAGCCTGGCTGCTCAGTCACTCTACCAACTTGTGTAGTACAGGCCTATACCAAAGGTTGGGTTCCCTATTGCCAAGAGGACAAGGCTGGTGTAGTCTCCCACACGTTTACTGCATACAGTCTTGCCTAACACACGCACATCCCTCCCATTACCTGCATAGACCACTGCGATTAGCAAATCAAAGGCAGATAGCTGACAAACTAGACTTTTTGGTGCCTTGGGAATGGGAGTTAGAACTATGCCCCAAGCAGCAGATTCAAATAAACCGAGGGAACCCAACACCTGGGAGATAACGCATTGCAATGTGACAGTGAATTGTAACCGTTAGTTCTCTGGTTCGAATCCCCAGCTGATAAAAAGTTAAAAACAAAAACACAGAAAGTAAGGGAACGATGATAGATACTGCCGAAAAGTAAGGAGCCAAACAGCTGAACATAGCTCAGAACATTGGGTAGATTTATAGCTGAATGCCTTGGGGACCCCCCCCTACATCGCTGGTGCTGGATCTGAGGACGTGGAGGCGGGGAGCGGGGGTGGCTTCCAACATCTAGTACCACAATGGAGTATTGGGACAAATCTGATACCCCACAACTTCTTTCCCCTCACCTATGACAGGGGTATGAGGAAATAGTGAATTTCCCTCTAGGTTAAGCATAGGTCGTTTCCTTCGGTGATCTGAGGGTGGGTTATACAGGCTGGGGCAGATGTTTACAGACAAGCTCCCTCTCACATTTGAACGATGTAGGCCAGCCTTTATGGTTAACAACTCTGACAGATATGGATATATACAGCTACGGCATTGGGTGACCCGGGTAAACTTAGCTGCTCAGGGGAAGTGGGACGCTACCCACTTTGAGGATTGTTTCATAGGCTAACCCTCAGTAGCTAGGCCCGCATCTCTATACAAGGTGCTGAACTCTAGCAGGTTCAAAGTCCCCCTCATGGATACATGTCCAGATGGGAAGAGGACTTGGGGAGACCCATAGACGACTTGACCTGGTACAACATTTCGATAAGGGCAGATAAGTCGTCCCAAGCAGTGCAGCTCAAGGAGAATTGTTTTAAGTTGTTGTGCCGTTGGTACCTGACCCCGGTTGCACAAGATGAACCCTGAGCTCTCTCCCCAATGCTGGATGGGACGTCCCGGGCTCCTTTTTCCATATGTGCTGGGTTTGTCCTCAGACCCAGGGGTTCTGGAAGGAAGTGGTTGCCAAGATTAAGGAAATCTGTGGGTTTGAGTTGGAAATTGACCCCTTTATGCTGCTTTTGGGAAGCGAGGACTCGCAGGGTCACTACACATTGGGAGCCAAAAGGTTGAGGCTGATTACCCACTTTTTGGTTGCGGCGGGACTGGTGATAGCAAAGCTTTGGAAGGCCCAAGAAGCACCTGACATTAAGGAGTGGTGGGCGCAAGTGTGGTATGTGGGTGCCATGAGCAAAATAGACGGGGCAATGCAGGAGCGGATGGTGCATTTTTTGACTTGATTAGAGCCCATTAATCACGTTCATAAGTGATCATGACAACCCCAATATCCATCATAAACCACATGGCATCATTTTCACTGATATAAATTACCGGCTGATACCCGTGCCGTATGCTGACACCAATGTGATACAATGTGTACACTGTGTTATGCACCTGAAATTGTTCTTGACTTGGTTCATATTTTTTAACTTTATTTTGGTAAATTGTTTTAATGTTTATTATCTGCAGTATTGTCGCAAGAGTGTTGGGACGGCCTCTAGTAGAGACGTCTCGGAAGTAAGGAAATGTTGTTCTTTGTTTTCTGTCTTGCTTCCCATTAAAGGAAAACAATCGTTGTAACTGTTTTTGGTACAATGAGAACTGTGCTTTTAATAAAGTTTAAATGGCAAAAAAAAGAATTCCCCCTATTTTCTTCCAACTGTAGTGTCTGATGTCCACATTAACTAAGCAACAGATAGTCCCCTTCATTGGGCTGTTACTGAAAAGTTAACAACCCCATCCTTGGAGGGGCCTGGGCCCCTGTGCGCGATGGAAGGCTTCCAATGCCCCACTTCCCATTTGTAAAGTCTCCAACGTGGGGACATGGAAAAAGTCAATATTTTTGCCTGACTCAACTGCTTGGACTCTGAGGCTCAGAGGGGGGCAAAGCTTCTTGAGATATCTATTTAAGCTGATTCATTTGGTTTCCTGTTTCTTTTCACTCTATTTCCTGTTTTCCACCCCCCCCCCATTCAATGGGGATGTTTTTCCTATTCTGTTAATTATAACACATTTCCCCATCCTACCCCGTAGGATATGCAGAAGTACTACAACCCGCCCCCCCTTTTCTGACACAAAAACCTTCTTACACCATGAAAGACAACGAACTTGCACCAGGGCCATTTACCTGACATGTCCCAACACAAGGGCCAGGCAATTGACAGTAACTACACACACCTGACGGCCCTTTCCCTTCCCCACAGGGATGAAAAGTGGAGCCCGAGAGGACACTCTGAGCATAGCCGAATACACGAGGAAGCAGCTATTCTGTACCGGCAGCTCAAATGGAGGAGAAATGCGGTGAGACCTGGAGGGAAGAAGAGGCAACTGCCCGTGCCCTTTTCAACTCAGACCGGCGAAGCCTCCAAAAGGGAAATCATAAGACCGGGAAGTTCAGCTTGTGTGTGGTGTGACAGTGTGTCAGGGCCCCATGTGCCATTGACACCTGATAGCCAAAGCGGGGAGAAGCGCTTGCCGCCGTGGTGCTGTCTTTGACTCCCGAGACAAGAAACTCTAACAGTTCAGCACAGCCGGTGAGTTGGAGAGGACTGATAGGAAACCAAACTTTGCTGGGCCCAAGGTTGCAGGTGGCAACATTGTTTAACAAATACCTTGTTTAATTGAACTTTAAAAGAAACCCCAGTAAAGGTCCAGTGGCAGAGTGGTCCGGCACCGCAGGGTTGCTCATTCGAAGGACTCTGACTGGAATCCTTTTACTTTGCTTTGTTGAAACTACAAGAACCAAGAGGCCTTAGGGGAGGCCGACAGAGTGTCAATGTTCATACGAGGGTCTGGCAAAACCCATCATACACTCGAAAGTCTTTATTTTTTAAAACAAATGTTTTAAAACTTTTTATTAATTTCAACCAAACAATACAAACCAAACAGGCAGTGTATATATCAACAGTTCCATTGTACATTACTTACTTCTAGCAACTGCTTCCCTTATCCCACCCCCCATTTCAAGCATATTACTTTACACATTCCATTTCTGCATCCTGTGATAGGATCTCTCCTTCCATGGGTTCCGCTGGGTCTCGTATTGACCCAAACAGCTCTGCTATTAATGATTTCCAGGCCATCAGGGACTCTGTCTCCTCCTCCCCCCAGCATTGCTCGTTTCTTGCCATACCATGGTTTCTGCCTCCGCCCATTTCTGCAAATCTTTCCACCACACCTCCACTCGCGGTCTATGGCATGTCTTCCACCCCATAGCAATTCTCCTCTTTGCAAGCAGATATGACAAATCCCTTAGTTTACTCACATGCTTGAGCTTCTGTGATCTTGGGAACCCCCCCAACAAACAGGCCCACACTGTGTCCACTACAATCTTGACCCCCTCCGCTAGTTTTCGCTCCACTTCGCTCCAAAAGTGTTCAATGACCGGACATGACCAGAACATATGCACCATGCCCGCGTTCTCCTTATCACACTTGGGGCATGCTTGCCGTCCCGCATTCTCAAACCTCGATATTCTCTGGGGTTTCATATATGCCTTGTGCGTAATATACAGTTGTATCTATTTCAATCTCGCATTTCTAGATACCTTCTTATGATACCCCTGAGCCCGTTCCCACATCCCGTCCTCCATCGGGGCTCCTACTTCCGTTTCCCAATCTAGTCTCAACTGTGTGACCTCCTTCCCCACTTTCAACATCTCATATATTCTAGATATCTCCTGGCCCTCTTCCGCTATGTCGTATATCATATCTATGGTGGCATCTGGCTCTTAATTCTCTGCACCATTCTATGGTGTGTAATATACTGCCCCGCGTGCAACCCAGTTTCTTCCCGCAGCCCCTCAAAGGTAATAATAGATCCCTCCTGCCAAATATCTCCCATTGTTGCCAATCCATCCGGTTCCCAGTGGTTTCTGATTATCATCCTTGGCTGTTCATGTGCACCTGTTAATGCAACCAGTGGTACCTGCGGAGAGCATGGAGACATGTTCTCCATCATCTGGCATGCCCTACGCCACATCTTCCACCCCAATAACATCACCTTGGGGTGCCCTTTCATTTCTGCCTTGGGTACCCACATCATCTCTTTCAAATAAAATGGTGCACAATCTTGTCCAAACAGCCTGGATTCAGAGATCTCTTCATCGGAGAGCCATTTGGCAAAATACTGTAGTTGGCTCGCTACATAATAAACCTCATAGTTAAGCAGTTTTATGTCCCCTTTTTCATAGAAATTCTGTAGCTTCCATAGCGCCACTCTGTTCCGCGTGCCATGCCACAGGAAATCCCTGCACATACTGTTCAGTTTGGTAAAGAACTTCTTAGGTATCAGGTATGGTATGTTCCCAAAGAAGTCCAGGAGCCTAGGCAGGACCACCATCTTGAGCATTGCTCCACGCTCCATCATTGCTAAGGGCAACCTCACCCAAAATCGCATGAAATTTTGAATTTCTTAATGGCCACCTCCGTGTTGCGCCTATGCGCCTCTTCCACTGTGTTGTATATGTCTATCCCTAAGTACCGAAATGTACTGACTGCCCATGGTACCTGCAATACGGGTAACTGCTCCAATGGAATCCCTTTATACCCACCTAATGGGAACATGCTAGACTTCTGGGGGTCCACCGCTATACCAGACAACCCCGCATCTCTCCATTTCTTCTAGAATATATTGGAGATTTTCTTCCGGGTGCCGCAAGTACAGCAGCATATCATCTGCGTATAGGGAGATCAGATGTCATTTCCCTTTCACCTCAATGCCTATGGTATCATATTGTTGTCTCAAGTATATTGCTAGAGGTTCCAGGGCCAGTATGTAGAGCATTGGAGACCACGGACATCCCTGTCTGGTGCCCCTGCGAAGCTGCCATCTTTCCGATATCACTGATCCTGTCTCTACTCTAGGCAGCGGTTCACTATACAGTATTTTCGCCCAGCGTACATATCCAGGCCCCAACCCATAGCCCTCCAGGGCCGCCAGCAGCCATGGCCACTTGACCGAATCAAAGGCCTTTATTGCGTCCAAGTACACAATTGCCACTTCACCTGCGTTTTCGCTTCCACACGCAATGATTTGTTGGAGTCGTCTATGATTATTAGACATGTTCCTATTTGGGACATAACTCATCTGATCAGGGTGTATCAGTCTACCAATAACCCTCTTCAATCTATTTGCCAAGACAGCCGTCAATATCTTGCTGTCTTGATTCAGCATTGACAAAGGTCGATAGGAGCTACAGCTATGCCCAGGCTCATTAGGTTTGGGAAGCGGTATTCTAATCACTTCTCTCAGTGACTCTGGCAAGCATCCCGTCTCAAACGCTTCATTTAACATTTCTAACAGTGGGGGGAGAATCTCTTCCATGTATACATTATAAAATTCACTTGGGAGTCCATCTGCCCCGGGGTCTCGCTAGTAGGCAACTGTCTCACCACTTCCCCCAGTTCTTCTAGGGTAATTGGTGCATCTAGTTCCTCTTTCTCCTCCGCACTTATCTTTGGCAATCCTATATCCTCCAATGTTTCTATTATCGTAGCGTGACTGCTCATACTGTCGTCTCCATATAATGACTTCTAATAGTCTGCAAACTCTTGGTTGACTCCCTTTTGGGTGCCTGCCACACTACCGTCATCCCTAGTTATAGTTCTAATTGTAACTCTGGGGGTTTCGCTCTTATATAGCCACGCCAAGAGTCTTCCTGGTTTATACCCTCCCGCATGCTGTCTCATGCTGTCTCTCTACATATTTTTTATAATTGAGGTTACACAATCTATCCCAGTGATCCGCACATTTTTGCTGTAGCTTGATTATCAATTCCAATTCCCCCTTAGTGCCATCTTCGCCCCTTAAAGCCTCTTCTAGTTTCTCCTCCGTCTCTCATAGATCAGCTAGAATCCCACCCTGCAGACCTTTAGATTTTGCTATGGCTACCCCTCTCATCACAACTTTGAAGGCCTCCCACAGTGTTCCTGCCGAGTCCACACTACCAGTATTCGTCTCGAAATAGTTTACAATCTCCTCCCTCATGTCCTCCCTAAAAAAGGGATCTCTCAGTGCTTCCACTCGTAGGCGCCATGTCGGGATCCTTGCTCTCAGGGAGGTGGGGGGGTTCAGTATTGCCATCCGAGGATCAGGGGTGAGTGGTCCGAAAGGACCCTTGCTTTATACATTATTTGTGTAATCTCTGTTATTACTTCAGGTGTAGTAAAGACTTAGTCCAACCTCGTGTGTAACTGCTGCGGGGCAGAATAATGTGAATATTGCCTCTCCTGGGGGTGTCTCATTCTCCATGCATCTTCTAGACCAAAGTCACCCAGTAATGCCTGCAGCGCTTTAGCAGCAGGGGCGGGTCTATCCATCTTCCTATCCGACCTGTCCAACCTTGGGTTAAGTACACAGTTTAAGTCCCCTCCCCAAATCACCGCGCTCCCCACACACATGTTCAGATTAGTACACAATGTTCTGATGTACGCCACTGTGTTCTGGTTCGGGGCGTACGTGTTTACTATGCTTATCTCCCTATTTTCCACCAATCCCCTCAATATAACAATTTTCCCATCGGTCTCAGCTACCTCTTGCAACCATTGAAATAGGACATGTGGCACCACCCAAATAAGCACTCCCCTGGCATAAGCAGAATATGATGAGCCCACCATCACTCCCTTCCACTTCCCAGCAACCATATCCATTTTCTCCCGTGTCAGGTGGGTCTCTTGTAGCAGTGCAATGTCTATTTTTTGCCTACACAGGTACAACATGACCTTATTTCTCTTTAGATAACCGTTGAGCCCCCTTACATTCCATGTAAATATTTTAAGGTCCCCCATGGCTTATTGGAGTTCCATTCCACCTCCCACAGGAGCAGTCCAAATCTAAGTTCCATTCCATTCTGTATAGGCTTGTTCCCCGGTTTAAACTCCCCTTAACCAAAAACACATCAAACTCCCCGTTCTTCCCCCCTCCCATCTCCCTTCCCATCCCCAACATCACTCCCCTCAACTGTTGCCCAGTTCCATCCCTGGATCTCAGGCACCCCCGCATCTAGCTCTTTCTGGCTATCGCCTGTACTCGAAGCTCCGCAGGGTGAGGTCGCCCTAATGGCTAACTTCCTGCTACTACTACTATTGCACGGGGATTTGGTGCTTTCGTCCTGCCGCTCCTGTTTTCTTCAGTTCAACCACACATTGCTACTCAATTTACGTATGTATACGAACTGCTATATTCCAGTCCCTTAAAATCGACACAGACAAAGGTATCGCAGCCAAATCTCAACTTTACTCGGTCGCACCCCTTTATCTTAAACTCTATCATAGTCACTGCTGGAGTACCCGCTCTGCGTCATATCAATATACATGCAATATCCCAATCACTTATCGTGTTCCTCTTGAGCCTGCTCCGTATCTCGTTCTGGGCACCCTTGTAGGTCCAGCCATGTCGCTGCTTCTTCCGGAGTGTCAAAAAAGTACTTCCTGCTTTTGTGCAACACTTTCAATTTCGCGGGGTACAGAAGCATGTATTTGATTCCGGACATGCGTAATCTCCTTTTGATTGCCACATAGCTGTACCGTTGCCTCTGGACCAACATTGTATAGTCAGGATATGCCATGATGGTGCTTGAAGCCCTTTCAATCTTTCCCCCTTTACGAAAGTACTCCAAAATCTTCTTGCAATCTTTATAGTTCAGTATCTTTGCAATTATCGCCCGGGGAGGGGCCCCAGGCTTCGGCTTCCTCATATGGGCTCTGTGCGCGCCCTCCACTGCAAATCCTTGTGAGTTTTTCGGCCCCTATTTCTTGTAAGATTAGGTTCTCAACATAGTCTGTAGGGTCTTGGCCTTCCTCCCCCTCCGGCAGTCCGACCACGAGGATATTGTTTCTTCTTGCTCTCCCTTCCGCTTCCTCCGCACGATTCTCCAGGTTAGCTACCTGTTGCTTCAGTACGTGAACCTCCTTTGCATTGTTGGTGCTAGTATCCATGTTGGTTTTTACCACACTCTCCAGGCTGCTCGTTCTCTCTGCCAACGCCCTAACATCTTGTCGCAGCAGGGTGACTTCTATGCCTACTGCATCTATTTTAGCCTCCAGGGAAGTGCGCAAGTCCGCCATCGCTATCCCCCAGGAGTCCCTCAGCTCCATAATAGCCGCTAATATCTGGTGATTTTCAGTTGCTACGGTGCTCTCCACAGGTGCTGTTGCGCCTCTGGGCACTGTGGTCGCGGGAGATTGCTGCGTTTTGGCAAATGCTACCATTGTGGATTGTTTGTTTTTTTCTTGCTTACGGCGCCTCGCCCTTCCATCTTGCAGCCTCAGTTATGTGTCTGAGGCTGCTTGGTCTGTGGTGTATCAATCCTGCTCCTCTGTTTTGATGCGGCACCAGTGTATCACTCCAAGCCTGGGGCAATTATCCTAGAGGCACCCCTGTATAAGTTTGTGTTCGTTGAGCTATTTCTCCGAGTGGGTTGTGTCCTCCCACGTTTCAAATTATCTTGCTGCGTCTTGGAGACTACTCTTTTCCCCTCTCATAAACACCCAGCTTTTGGGCACTTTGCGCTCCTCACTTCACTGCTTATATCCGCAGCAGTCTCTCTTGTATCAATGTGCCTCTGCGTATTTCGTTGTTTAGACTGGTGCAGTAATGCTGCATTGGGCACTTTCACTGGCCATTCACCCATACTGGGTAGTGTCCACCGTACAACGGGTGCATCCAAAATATTCTCCCTTTTATAATGCTACACACTCTGCCACCCAGGCTCGGACCAACAACATCCAGGTGCTCTTCACAACCTGTCCTGAGTAATCTCGCCACGCCGTGCATCCAACTCTCTCTCCGTTTTGACATAAGAAACAATACACCTCACCGTTCGCCGGGCTTCTTCAGTGTCGCGGCCCAGCCTGGTTAAGGTAGTCTCCGATACTAATGTATCACTTTTGTCTTCATCGCTTGTTCTGCTCTCGGGATCCGGAGCGTCGGTTATCTGGCTCGCCCGCTATGCATTGTTACTGTTGCAATGCCTCCCCGTTCGGGCCCAGCTTCTTCGCCGTGTCAGCTGTGCCTTTATTACGATTTGTCTGTAGGGCTCAGCAAGTGCGCGTTCTTCAGCAATTACAGGCAGCCCCTCATCGACTTCAGGCATTCCGGTCTCTGCCCCGGGTGCTCATCTCCAGTCCCCTCCAGCAGCTTTCCTGGGCGACACCGTGCTTCGTCCTTGATACGGTTCTTGTCAAGGGCTCCGCCGTCACGGGGTATCTCACTGTCTCACTGCAGACGGACACGCAATTCGCCAAAGTCGGGTTCATCTATCATGGGACCGGTCTCTGTCTTCAGGCGGCCGCCATTTTCCCTTCTGCACTTGATCCTCTGCTGTCTTCTTCAGTTATTCTAGTATTAGTTGCGCCTTTTCTCAGGTGCAACAATGCATCAGCCTGCGCCCAGGAGCATCATACACACATTCCTTCAACTATAGTGGCTTAGGGTGCATTTTTATTGTGGGTTTATGCCGGATTATAATCGGATCTGCAGGAGCCTCAGTGAAAGCCCGTCCTCCTACATGGCTCCAAAGCCAAGCCCCCTACACTCGAAAGTCTTTGATACATTGAGGAAAACTGAGAGAAATGTGAACCCGACTGAGGGATGCTTGCAAATTGGGGGTAAACGGGGATTTAACTGTGAACACTGGTGACAAATGTGTACCCGGCTGAGGGATGTTCCCAGTGAATAGTTGTTCAAAAAGACATTGAGACTTTTGAATGTTATGTTTTGAGTGAATGGCCGTAGTGAACCCGACTGAGGGAAGCTAACACTGAGAGAACAAGGATCGGAACCCGGTTGAGGGGGATCCAAGGGTGAAGAGAAATCGCCCAACATGAAGACTTATTGATGATACTTTTTGTTGTTTATGGTTCATCAGGCCTTCTAAAGCAAGATACTTTGTTTCTACAGAGACTTTACCTCAGAACATCCTGTATCATTGCAAGGAACTATAACCTTGTGCTGGCGAGGCCCAGGAGTGTGCTGTGCTCAAGAGTCCCGCCTTGTCCCGTGCTAAAAACAGGGGAAGAGAGACTCCAGCCATACCATCCTGACTTATTATTTGGTGAACACTTCTTTCTTTTCTGGTGAACATTATCCCACACTATTTTGTAACTTAGAGGTAAGGATTGGTAATTGTTTTTTTTTTAGTATAGGCCCTTTTTATTTGACAAGACACCACTAGGACTGCCTTATTATTTGATGGCCGTAGCTTGCTCCCATCTTAGATTTAGGTTTAGATTAGGGGTTTTTATCACCCATTTATACAGTTTAATAAACACACTTGAACTGTGATCTCTTTTATCTGTCTTTACTGTTGCCACCATGAGTTCCTTGCAACCCAGACACATTACAGGAGGGTAAGAGAATATGTGCTGCCTGAAAAGGGCCACAAATTAGGGAGGGATATCCATTAAATCCTGAGGAACCCAAGATCCATTAGGGATCTGCTGTGCATCCTTGAAACTCACGGTACAGGAGAGACCTATTGTGCATCATTGGAAACCCAAGGTTCAGGAAGGCCTTGTTGTAAATCCTTAGCAGCCCATGGGCCAAAAGGGACCAATTGTGCATTCCTGAGAAATCCACAGTCCAAGAAGGACCTATTGTGCATCCTGGGAACCCAAGGGACCAGGAGGGACCTGCTGTACATCCTGAGAAACACAAGATCTTTTTTTTAAACTTTATTTTCAATTTAAATACAACAATACGTGAAATGTCAACAAGATTACAAAAACTGTATACATAATTACAAAACAGTATATAAACATACCCCCCAAAGTCACACGGTTCACATCATATAATATACAAATGTCAGATTCAATAGATGCTAGAAATGTTCACCAAATCTTCATAAATAACCCATTCTTGCCTTGTTTCCTATACAAAAATCTTTCCACATCCGCCAGGTTATGCATTTCATTCAACCATACCTCCTTCTCTAAAGTAATATCAGATTTCCAATGCTTAAGGATTATTTTTTTTTTCCACCATGGCACCTCTAAATAACCACCTCTTTTGGCATCGAGTGAGCTCCTCCAAGGTTGCATCATTTCCCAATATCAATGTTTCAAAATCAAACCAATCTGTTAATTCAAGACCTTCTCCAAGATTACACCTATGTCTCTCCAAAATCCTCGCACGTTTCTGCAATCCCACATCATATGTTCCAGTGTACCTGTTTCATGAACACAAGCCCAACATTCCGGAGCATCCTTGAAACCTCTCTTCCATAATCTATCCGGGGTCCAATAAACCCTGTTTATGATCTTAATTTGTCTCGTTCTTTCATTTAAACCCAAGGAACAAAGTTTGACATTTGCACACATCCTTGTCCATGTCTCTACTGTAATGTCAGGGCCAATCCTTCGACTCCATTAATCTCTCAGCAAATCATTGCCCTTATATTCATTCACAATCTGTTTGTATACCCGGCTAGCTAGGCCACCCTCTCCTACCAATGACTCTCTTCTAAGAAAATCCAGATTTACCTAGCCTGAAAATCGATTTTACCAATAGCAATCTTTAATTTCCTGTAATCTGAAAATCTGAAGTTTTCAATATTAAATTGTTGTTGACTGAGAAACCCAAGATCTAATATGAATCTGGTATACATCCTTAAAAAGGCAGGAGGCAGGGAAGGCCTACAAGTGACTGTTGAGAGGCTGAGGGGAGAGACCAGCAGCCAGAAAACTGGCAGAGGACTTGAGATGCAAGGTGCAGGCACTTGGTCCTGAAGAAGAGACCAGACTGCAAGTAACTGTTTCAAGAACTGCTCCAGTGGAATGTTTTTGTTGTGTTAGAATAGCATTGGACTTTTAAAGAGTAGGTTTGCAGACTTTTGCTTGAGGCCAAAACCTTGAAACATTTGTGTTATTATTTTAGGTTAGCCTGGAGGCTAAAAGACATTTTAAGGTTGGAATTTTACATTGGAAATCCATTCTGAGACTTTGTCTCTACATGAGATTCCCTAGTCTAGAAAGTAAAGGGCCTCATCATGAGTTGGGCGGAACGGGAAATCCCCATTCCCCATTGAGCCATGCCCCATTCCTCATTGGGCTCAATGGGGAAATTTTGCGCTTTTACCGCCGGCGGTAAACGTGCCGAAAAATGGCAAAATCTCAGCGGAAATCAGCCGAAGCTGTGATTTGGCAGACCCTTAAATCCGGCAGTAACAGCGCTACCACCGGATTTAAGGGCTACCACCAAACTCGTGATGAGGCCCATAGACTGCTAAGAGTAGGTTTCAAATGTTCATGTGTTATTACTTCGCCCTGCACATTGCTTACTTGTAGAACTCGTATGCGTTTATCTAGCTACAAAATCTTGAAGATACTAACGTAACCATTTCTGTTCAATCACCAAATGTCAGTGTCACTTGAGTTGTTCCTCGGCCTCACCCCATAACCAATGGGCATTGACAATTCAAACAGTGCGATCAGTTTTCCCCACAGGGATCCCTTTTTCATGGTGCTAGGGAGGTGCAGTGGCTACCCAATAGTCCCCCTAGGGGTGGTTTAAAGCGGGAGGACCCCATGTACAGGGACTAACTCCTCTGGGGATAAGGGTGATCACCTGGGGTACAGCCCAATGCATTTTGGCACTATCCAACTTTCCTTAGCCCTCCCTAATGTCCAGAGCCACTGCATTGAGAACAAGCCTATGTATTGTTGTAACATAGGGCCTAAGACCAAAAGCACAAGGACGATGAAGAACACAGGATACATAAAGATCTTGGACTATGATAACATTGGTAGGAGGTGGCCCCAAGTAGGCACGAGGATCAGTCACGAAGAAACAATAAAGAAGGACTTATGCATTCCACATGGGAGGAAATGGATACACAGTATAAAAGTAACAAAAGACTGTTAGATCAAAGAAGCTTGGCTGTGGAGCCGAACGCAGACGTAACGAGAAGCACTGTGGTGGCAGGAGCTGTGATATCCAGTCCTGTTGGAGAAAGCAGCCGGCACCAGAAGTCTCCAGTGCAAGAGATTTGAACTTCAACCAAAAGCTGTAGAGAAGCAGAGAGCAGCAGGAGGACGCAAAGGAAGTTCTCTGCCCGTGAAGGCAGACTTTATCCCGAAGCCAGGAAGATGTTGCGAAGCCTTGAGTGCAGAGGAGAGAAGCCCACAGAGCCGGAGAAGTGTTCCACCGGTCGCAGGAAGTCGAGGCAAGGTACCAAAGCCCTGTGACAGGTAAGAGGAGGCACATGAAAACCATAGTGGACGCAGGGGTTGACACAGAGGCTAAGGTGGCTTTTCTCAGCCCAGTATTAGCAAGGAAGTGTGAGAAACCAAAGGGTGTCTCACCTGCTTGTCCCCAGGGAGATATATATATATATGTGTCTGTCTGTCTCTCTCTCTCTCTCTCTCTCTCTGTCTCTCTCTGTCTCTCTGTCTCTGTCTCTCTCTCTCTCTCTCTCTCTCTCTCTCTCTCTCTCTTTCTCTCTCTCTCTCTCTCTCTCTCTCTCTCTCTCTCTCTCTCTCTCTCTCTCTCTCTCTCGTGGCCAGGGCACGACCATCGCCTTTGGATCCTGACCCTGGAGGCGGACGAGTGCAGGAGGATCACCTGGGTTAGGGTGGGGGTGAGGTAGCCAGTGGGGAGATGCAGTATTCCTTCCTTTCCCGTACCCATGATCCCTCCTATTTCATAGGATTTGCCAATATCCCAACCCCCCCTTTCCACACAAACACTGCACCGTGGAAGAGGGGCGACAGAGTAATAATGCTAACTCTGACACATCGCATTGGACATGTCCCTCTAATTGGGTCCGGCAAAGTCAGACACTTGTCTCTAAGTGCATATATCTGACACTAATTCGCTCTCCTCACATGGATAAAAGGCGGAACGTAGAGACACACTCTGAGCAAGGTGGGACGTGAGTAAGAGCAGAACTTCTTGGGCGAAGACAAACCTACTGGAACAGAGACACGGACCGAGGGTTGAGAGCCACAGGTGGAGAACCCCAGGAGGTTGTTGCCTCCAAAAGGCTGCAAAAGGCACGTGTAGAGTCCCAAACTAGAAGGCTGCATTGTGTTTCAAGGATGCCAGCGACCCTCCCTGTTGAACGGCAGAGTTGGGGAGGCGAGGCCAAGCTTGTGGTACTAACCTTGACACGTAAACTGGAAGACAGTAAAGACAAGAAACACACACAGCCAGTGAGTTGGCAAGCGACATGAGAGACCGGTGTGTGCTAAAGAAAGCTTGAAGTGGCAACAATATATCGCACAATTAAAGGCTGCACGTATGTGGATGAGATGCAAAGAAAGGCAGACCTGCGAATGAAACTTGAAGTAAATGATAGCTGTAAAGTTAGCAATACTGAGTAACTGAGTGGTCCAGCGAAGTGAAGTAGCCCTCTCAAAGGTTTCTGTGAAAGGTGAAAAGTTTGTAGCGATAAAGTGAATGAACTGTAAAAGCGAGGCGATTGAAATTGACCCAGAGAAAAGGGGAGAGTAAGAAGGGGAACTTTGGTGCATAATACAGTGAACTACCAAGACCAGCAAGCACTGGGGCAAATAACATAGGAGTGGGAGTTGAAAGCTGGAAAGTCAAATTGGTCCTGCAGAGGTCTGTAGAAAGAAATCCATGCTCATTTGAAGACATCAGGAAACGGTCTGGGACCGACTGAGGCAGACCAAAAGTGTAATAAGCTAGGAGAAGGGAACCCCAAATGGAGGTGAATTAGGTTTGGGTAAGGGAGCCCCTGCAAGTGTTGTTGAACCTTTGTTTTGAAAGGTCTGAGCCCGACAGAGGTGGACCACTGAGAACATTTTGGTGAACTGTGTTTTGGAAATTGGAAAGTAAGACTTTAACGTCGAAGGCCAGGCAGGCCTCGATCCACATCTTGAACTGCCTTTGTGTTAAGAGCCTGAACCAGAGTGTGTCATCTTGCATACAGGGACCGCCTCACTCTGTGCTGTCCAACGTGGGGAGGAGAGCTGACTCAGCCACATTTATTCTTTATATCTAAAGACTGACTTTCCTTTGCATACATATTCTCCTGTTCACAGGATATAGGGCAGGCATTAGGATTTTGTTATTATAGGCCATTTTGATTTGACGGACTCAACTAGGACGGTTTGATTTATCATTGGATGGTCAAATCTACTCCCATCTTAGCTATAGGGCAAAGTAGGAGTTTCTCCAACCCCATTGAAACTTCAATAAAGGTTTTTACGAATTGTACCTTTTGTGTCAGTGTCATATTTGTGATACCATGCCTCCCTACAGAAGTTGATGGGCATAGTGACAGGAGGGTGTGGGGCCCCAAGAGCAAGAAGAAAAGCATCAGAGGAAATGTTCCTCGGTGTAGTGGTAGTGAGGAAACCACTGAGCACCAGAGAAGGGTCTAAGACCCCAAGAGCAAAAAGAAAAGCATCCGAGAAGTCTTCCTCAGCACAGTATTAGTGAGAAAACCACTGGCCTCCCGAGAAGGGTCTGGAACCCCAACACTGAGAAAGAACTGTATTAAACAATACCAATCATTCTGCTAGTATCGGACAAAGAGCTGTGATAAAGATGTCAGGGGAAGGCCATGGCCAGTGACACGAATGCCATCCAGGTCTCCTGTCCATGCAGTAACCAGGAAGGACAGACCCTGCTTGGCTTCAAAGTGAGGAAGGGGCCACCATCCTCAGACCATGTTGCATTATTTTTTCCTGATTGTGGCTGCTTGCCAGGGCACCGGTAAAGGACACATGTGGGTGTAGAGCGTAACTTATTTTCAGAGGGTGGTCGCAACACATGGGTTTTTTTGAGGTTGGCAAGCTTGCTCATTTGGCTACCAGGATTTTATACAGGTTGTCACGTTCCCAGTTCAGACACTTACTCACAAGACCACAAGCACTTGGCTCGTATTGGGATTTTGTTTACCAGGGAATATTTCATGACGGATTGCTGGGTTTAAAAGGTAAGCCCAGCATATTTATTGGAACATTTCCACTAAGGTTATTTTTCTGGTGTTCATTTTGTTTTTTTAAAAGTCCAATGCCATTTTGTCTTGCACACTTACTTCTAAGGGGAAGGTCAAATTTAACTTCATATATATATATATATATTTCACTTTAAGATATATGTTAACTTACTGTGCATATATTAATGGGTGCCAGCTTTTTGATTTTCGCTGTGGGTGCAGAAAGTGTCTGGGCATATTTATTCTTGCAGCTGGTCATTTATTTCCCATTTCCGTGCTGCTTAAATGTGGTTAGTTGGGGGTCATGTGCTATATCACAACAGTCCTCAAGAGATCGACCATAAAACAAGGGGCTTTGGAGCACGCTGCTTACCTAAAGTGTGTGGTCCATGGCAAACAATTTTATCTCACTGCGCATTACCTAAAAACATTGTGAGTTCTCAAAGCCTGTACTCTTTTATACATGACAATACCACTTTCCAAACAGGACTAAATCAGTTTGTGATTGATGAACGTCTTTGAGCAATGGGTTGCAAGGATTTTAAAATGTAGAGTGGCCGTGGACACCGGCCATGGCCAAAGGTCACGGCTAGTGGCTTGCTAGTGTTCGGCCATGCCCACCAGTTGCAGGGAGATTAAGGTCAGTGGTCAAAGTGAGCGGGAACGGCCCAGAGCAGAGCTTGTCCACTTTTATTTTTTATTGTTAACAGTTCCTCTATTTTTTGCAACCATTTTCACCATTCCGTAACTCTTCTCTGTTTAAGTCAAAGCACACTTCTCCACTTTACCATCAGATAGCAGTTACAGGTAAACTGAAATCTGTTTAAACTTAATTGGCTGACAACCAGCGTGGCTGCAACCCTTTAAATGTTTTGCGCATTACTCCCTCCCTGCCTACTCTGTGCCCCACAGGGGCACATTTCTGCTACATTTTTTGGTACACTTTTACCACTGATTGAGGTGAGAACATAATGCAGCACAACTCCTGAAATTCAGCTAAAGCCAGCTTAACTTGGCGCCCCTTGTTTCGTAGCCTACGACCACAACGATGACATCACAAATCACATCACTGATGACATCACTCATTACATTACAACAGTAACTGGCATTAAGCATGGCCTTCAGCCATGGTCAGTGTGCATGGCCAAATATATTTTAACACATAAAATATGTTTCATGGCCTTCAGTTATGGACAGTGGTCACAACCTTCACCCACGTGCACTGAATATTTTAAAATACTAACAGGCTACCAACCATAGGTTTTGACCTTTACCAGTGGATGCAGCTTTCAACCATGTCCACTGTATATTATATTAAATGATCAGGCACTAGCCATGGACTTTAGCACAATACTGAGCAGTTTGTACATATTTTGGCCATGTCCACTGTATATTTTAAAATAATAAAATGCAATAAGCTATGTCCTATGGCCGTGCCCACTTTGTATTACACAACACTAAACGGCCACTAGCTATGGATTTCGCTGTGCCCACTGTATATTATATACACTAACCAGCCACCAGCCATGGTCTTCAACCCAATACTAGCTAGTGACCACAGCCTTTGACTGTGTCGACTGGATATTCCAACATATTAATGGGCACTAGCTATGGCCTTTAGCCATGGACACTGACTACAGCCTTCAACGTTGCCCACTGTATATTTTAAAACTGTGATGGGCTACTAGGCATGGCTTTTGACCATGCACATTGGTATTTTTTAACGCTAACCAACCACTAGCTATGGCCTTCAGTGCTGGCCAGTGATCACAGCCTTTGTCATGGCCAAGTCCACGGCCTAAATTGTTATTAAGGTAATCAAAGTTTTTATGTGCTAACTTATAAAGGATGTTATGCCTAATTCGATCATTGAAGTAATCAGTTATATACAAGGAAATTAGTGTTGTCACCACTGATGGCATCACTGATGTGATTTGTAATGTGTTCTCATACAACATGTAATTAGCGATGTCATCATTGTGGTTAAAGGCTGTGCAACAGAGGGCGGAGGAGCGAAATTAAGTGTGTGTGTGTGTGTGTGTGTGTGTCTGTCTGTCTAACCTTTCCCTCTTGCATTTGGAATTCATTTGGTTTAAGTACATACACATTACACAAGGATGAGATATATTTGTTGTTTTATTGTATTTAAAAGTGTGTATTTGGCCCTATAACATTTATTTACAGTCCATTTCCCCACATTTATTTACTGCAAAATATGTGGGGGGGCGGGATGCCCACCCCACATTCCTCAACTGCCCACACACCACCTTTCTAAATACTTTACCCCAACTTGGGCCGGGAGGATAACTCTGGGGCTATGCATTTCTCTTGGATGCAAGACAACGCATAGAGACACAGGTTCGAATCCTGGTCTCCAGTAATAAGCACGTTATTAAGGAACAATTATAATTTCCCCTCCAACCCCCAGTACATTGTTTTGTGGTAAAATAGAGTAAAAACAATTGAGGGGAAACAGGATTTTGGGCCGGGATTAGAGGGATTAGAGGAAATGGTCTGCGAGAAAAATGGGTAATACCTGTAATTGACCATGAGGTGCACTGGAGTGCAGTAAAATAAAAGTGATACATTGAGTAATATGCAGAAAACCTTAGAGGCCGTACAGCATTGAAAGTATATATTGTTTCGTCTGAGTTTTATATTTTGGGATATTTTTTGGGCAATCATATTGGTTTCAGCACACCACAAGGAAAACTGAAGCTGAAGCATCCATATATTTACAATGTCAATCGTGTTGGGTACAAGGCTGTGCCTTTACTGCTTTGCTTTCAATTGGTCTTTGGGAAGGGCAAACACTCGAGTTGCAAGTGGTAGTGTAACTCTTCTGAGTGCAAAAGCAATGTGTTGCATAGCCACTTCCACTAGGAATCGTGCCTCAAGATGGTACTGCCTAGAGATGCTTGCCAATCAGTGGTGGATCAGACGTCAGTCACGTCACCCAACTCATCAGTGAGGCAATTAGGCTCTTGCTATATGCCCTTCTAGAGTTCATCAGGTGCCGTCAGGAGTCATCCAAATATATTGTTGAACCCAGCTATGCTCCCTGTTCCACTGGCCTCTTGCTGCTGGTCGACCAGAAGGTAAAGCGCCATTCCTCTGAAAGCCCAACGTTGTCTTGATGTTCTGGTAGTTAAGTGGTACTTGTCGATTTACAAAAGTATTTGCTGCCATTTGAATCCTTTGAATGGTACTCTATTTATTGCCCCTGTCACACTGTCCTTTATGCTTCTTCTCATTAGCATAAGGGGTTTAAGGATTGATTGCTTCACTCAAATTCTGATAGGGTTATTGTTCCCTTCAGAGTGGACACAATTAGCCATTTGTTGGTTGTGCATTCTGTAGTGGGTGCCAACTAGCAGTACAAGGTGCCTGTCTATGTACAGTGTCTCCTGTATATTCACTGTGGGTCAACCCCATCAATGTGTATCCTACTAAATTAGGGGTATAGTATAGTCAAACGCCCCACCTTACCATGTGTGTCTACAAGGGTACTCGAGATTAGTGCTAAATAAAAGGCTCAGCAATGTTAACTACTTTCAACATCCTATTCAATTTTGCGTTTAGATTTACTTCTCATCACTTCATTACAAAAACACAGTAGAAATGTTTTTACATTAAAAAAAAAAAAAGACTATCGTAATAAAGTGCCTAGGGGTTATTAGTGTTCATGTGTAAAAATACATTGTAACAAAAGCATCTCGAATTTCCAGTGTGTTATCTGAGAAAGAGACTTTTTAAAAAAACATATTGGATTTCTTAAACAATCCTATATGTATACTAACAAACCACAAAAGGTTTTCAGACTGTCCACATCTAGTGCCACAGACTCTTCGTTGATCAAACTGTGACACATATGAATGTCATTTATAAAATTCTATACTCTGCAATGTCGACACTTTTTCGGCCTAGTATGATGGGATACACGTTTCTACTGAGTGTCACTCGGTTTTATTCATACTCATGGCCTTCATCAGGACTCCAGGAGCTATTTCTTAAGAGAGCTCCTCATATATTCCATCCCTGTTTGTTCTGCGGTGTCACTTTATCTTGGTTTCTCACACATGATATCTGGTGTCTATTCATGATGCTTCTTTCATGAATAGTACTTTTGCTTCCAGCTCCTATATTTAGTTCATAAGGCAAGCTTTTCTTTTTGCCGTCTGGAGGCCTCTGTGTACCTATAGATGAAAACGGCATCTAATAACTCATCATGCAGGTGACGTGTAGCGCTACAGTTCACCGGCATGACAAGCTTTTAGACATGCAGAACAGACCACGATGGAATATGAGGTGCTCTCTGTGTTTATGCTTATTCTATGTCAAGTCAGGGAAAGGGTTGGAAAACAAGCCTGTAGAAACTAGAGAAAGATCTACAAATCATAGATAAGTTCCTAATAAACAGTGTCAGGGATGGGACAACACAAAGTGGCATATCTTTGGTGTAGCCAACACCTTATGTTCGGTTTTCCCAAAATCATAAAGTATGTAACCTTGTCTTAAAGGGTCATTGCCACTATGGTGACACTCAATCCTACAAATCAATGTTCCATAGATGGGCCAACAGAAAGATCAGAAATCTAATCTTTACAAGGCCTTCACCTCCAGGCTAACCCACAGTGTTCCAAGGCCTGATCAACTAAAGACTTCACAAATTATATTCTTAAACGTCCAGCCCTAGTCTAAACAGAGCATAAGAAAAGTTCCCCTGGGAAGGCTCTCCCAGATGTTGTTCAGTTTTTAACTTTCTTCATTTTTCCTGGTTTCACGGCACACCTGTTATACCTCTCCCAGGCCTCTGAGTTTTCAGGCTTTGGCTTCTTGTCCCCTAGCTTTTACCGGGTTTTCTTTCTGTGCTTCTCGATGCATCGTTGGATGACATCCCAATGTCTGCTACTCCACAATACAAGCTAGGTCTCTTGCAGACCTCATGATTCTTAGACTAGGTTTCCAGTAGATCTCATATTCTCAGCATTAATGCATTCTGGTCTTTCCTAGTCCTCCTCAACATCAGGCATTTCTAAGACGTCTGGTTTGTCAGCTTTCACTTGTTCCCATCTTACATCAACCTCAGGTTCCTCGGCATTCAGTTTCAGGCCTCTCATAAACATTTTGTTTCTCAGTATTAGATTGTTTAGGTCTAACATAGACCTCTGATTTCTCTGTTGTCTGTTTCAGGTCTCTTATAGTCCTCTGGTTTGTCGGTCTTCATGTTCAGGTCTCTCATAGATCTCAGACTTCTCAGCATTCAGTTTCGGGTCTCTCATAGACCTGAAACTGAATCATCGCACCGTTATTGCAGGTCGGGGTAGCAAGTGAGGAATCAAGCAAAGTGGCCAGCTTGTACCAAGTATCAGTCTCCCTGTCTCTGAAGAAAGCAGCGAGAAACCTGTCTTTCTCCCAATCTGCCGCTATCTGTGCTGGGCTCATCCAGTGCCTTAGTAATGTGTTTATTTGTGCGAGCCCTTGTGACTGGCTCGAACTGCAAGGGCTTTGTGTTGTGTATCGGCATTGGGCATTTCCCCTTGTTTCCTTTAGTTGTCTCTTAAACGCATAGCAAGCAACTTCTATGCATTGGCTAATTGTTGCACTACTCTCATCTGGCAGTTCCGCAGCTTTATAGCTGCATTGCAACCTCGGTGCCACCTTCGATTCTCACGAGTAGCCATTCTCTGTTTTACTGTGTCCTGCATTCTCCCAGGTTTGGTGACCATAGTGTCATGGTTTCGCTGTTCGACCAGGTGGTTCAGATCAGTGTGCTTTCTAGTCCTCCTCTGCGGCTATGTTCGGGACATGTTCCCATCAGTCTCTGAGGGTTGTGTAAGTCCGAGAATGGACATGGTACTCTTCATTGCAGTCTTCGGTTTTATAACACAGATGGTGTCTGCATTGCCCGAAGGAGTGTTAAATGCATACTCCAAAGATGTGGTTTAAGAAGAGGAATTATTAACCCGCCTGGGACGTCCACATGGTTTTAGGTGGGGTGCTGGGTCTGCTGGACCCCACTCTGTCCACTTCTGGGAGGCAATTGGGTGGTGGCTGGAAGAGCCAGATCCCTAGTGGCCTGCCCCCTCACCTAAAAGGATTGGGATTCTGACCAACTCACCACGGTAACTGTCTCTTAGTTGAGGTTTCCTGTTCCAACCCACCAGCATAAGGTCCTTGCTCTTCCTCCGTGATTGGCACATTCCCCATTGATGGAGAAAGGTACCTCTTCGTCCTCCTTTAACTCTGTTAAAGACTATGGTGTCCAACCCTGACCAGCAGTGGACTCCAGCATGGTGTATTGTATGATGCAGTACTGACGCATAGCGCGCCAGGCTTTATCAGTTAAGTATGTTATGTTCCTGTATGCCTAATATGCACTTCAGATCTCTGATAATGATGCAATTTGTACAAACTAGCTCTAGTATAGATCGAATGTCAAGGCAGTATATAGAACCCGGCTGCCTCTGGCATAACCTATGCCCATCTAGCAAATTCAGTATTGCGTCTGTTCCTACTGCCAATGCTTTACATGTAACCACACTCCAACCTAGTGGGGAATGTTTATTCTTCAACCAACTGCCACAGATATCCTTGGACCATTTCCTTTTTGGATCTATGTAATCACTGCGACCACACACAATTGCAATGGCCGAAAATGCCGAATTTCTTTTTCTTTTTCATTAAACCCCCTTTACATCACATAGATATGTGGGGGAGGCCCCCACAGCACCCCTATATTAATAGAATATCCCATACCCCCCACATATATATGTAGTGTAAAGGGGGTGTTTAAAAAAAAATTAAAAATTGGGCATTTCGGCCATCGCAATTGTGAGGGCGACATTTTGGGCCATTTCCTTTTTTTATATCTATATCCATAGATATAGATCTTGCAGATAAAATAATTCACCATATATATGTAGTGCAAGGGCACATTTTAAATTGTGTTGCTTGTAATGTATGTGAGAGAGATGGATTGTTTGAAAATGTGTTTTTCCTAGGTTATATCACGATTATAAATCTAAATATGTCAACACCAGAGCGGTGTATGAGGTTCATCGTCACTGGATCCTGGGAATCGTAAATCTTAGAATGTGGGACAACAGAGCACTGCACTTAATAGACATATATGAGTACTTGCATGCTGTCTTATTAAGAAATAATTGGAAAAAAAATCTAATATATTTCTGTTCTGTTATCCAGGTTATTACTCGGTATCAAAATATGTATGTTCTCAATCTCCATGCCAACAGCATTAAAGAGCTTTCTGAGGTTGATAAACTGGCATATCTGCCCAATCTGAAGAGCCTAACTCTCCATGGAAACCCAATTGAATCGGAGAAAGGGTACAGGTACGTCCGAAAGGTCATACAGCCATGAATTTGAAAAGGGCACCTAAAGAACCTGAATGATAGGCTGATCCAAGCTTTTATTTGGGCTGCAATGTATCCGGGAATGTAAAACCAGTAGTAAACAGATGAGCTGTGTTAACTATTTGTTGCTTATCATACAGAGGACAACCTTGGTACAGGGAAGGATCGGGCAGAACACCAAGGAAGTATTGTTGATACCATACAGAAAGATTTATCTGTTATTTTACACTAATCTGCAACTACATGGTGACCTCTGCTAGTAGGGACTGGTTCAATTAATACAGTATCCTAGGCACTGCATGCCCTGAGACTTGGTTCAGAGAAGCTCTTAACCCAACCAGTCTGGGCATGTGTAGCTACTTCTGGCCCCACTTGGAAAACCTTTTGACTCACGCCTTATAGAGCAAAGGAACTCATTCTCTATACCGCTGACACCAAATTTTTCTTTTGTCATTTCTATTTAATACTTTTCATGTACATTACATGCTTGCCATTTTGCCACAGAAGCTTACAATTTTTTGTATCCTTTCAATTACATCACGGTGTAAGTAACTTTTCCAGTGACTCTTAGGCAATAAGCCCTGAGCCGTGGGTGGGCATTACCTCAAGCGGTAATGTCCCCCCCATCGAGGGGCTTGTAGCAAGTTGCGTTACGCCTAAAAAAAAAAAAAATAAAAAAAAAAGTTGCTTTGCAAATTAAAAAAAACAAATAGCTGGCCACCATGGATTGGGGAGAAGGGGCTATGCATAGTCCCTTCTCCCTTTCCATTGCAGGTTTGCTGACATCGGAGCTGCTCCGGGAACACTACCGTTCCTGGCGCAACCAACGGGTCATGGACGCAGAAGGTAAATGGGGAGGGGGCTGCCTTGTTGTGTGGAAAAAGGGGGCTGGGAATGGGATGCAGGGGCGTGAGGGTAACACACCTGCAGAACCCGACGAGAGAAGATGGCGGCCTCTCGCTCTTAGGAGGCTCAGAGTAGGAGCTGTGCCGTGTGGTAAAGCCTCTTGTCTGCGCCTTCTCATTGGCTGGGAGGCCACCCCCCTACCTCTGCGCTGGGGTACTAATAGTTAAAATCACCTCCTTTTGTAATAATTCCCCATAAGAGACCTTCATGCTTTTAACATTGAACTTTATGCTTGGCCTTGGCAAGTCTATTCATCTAGACCTTTTAAAAAAGACACGACCCATCCATTGGGAGGACCCTGGTCAACCAAGCCAACAATATACTAAGGATACCCCAAGCACATCTCAAGTCCCTCATGCACCCAAACTGTACATATATATATTTAATATGCAGAAATCTCTACCTATTGATCACCTGCTTACATAATTTGCCACGCTCAGCCCCATTATTTTACTTTTACACATCTTTCTCTTCTTATATTGCACCGGCCCCTGCAGGCATGGTTTTCACCAAAAGCACTGCGCCGTTAGCAACGGTGCCAGCACTTCTGTGTCCCCATTACCATGGAGTCCTATTGGACTCCACAGGAATTGAGACTTAGTTTCCGCCGCCTGACCCAACACGATTTCCACACAAGGGATTCAAGAAACACCAAAATTTGGCAGTATCCTTCTAGATATAATCAGGAGTTTGACCATTTTGGATCACGCTGTGGCAAAACTACAATGCGAGAGAAGTAGGACACCTCCAGTTCCATTTTCTTCTTGTCCTGATGAAGGCCAACCACATGCCAGCTTTACGAATCAGCTAATGAATGGCCAAAGCACTGTTGTGTCGACTCCCCTTCCCCCAGTGTGTAGTGTCAACACTGTAAATATTGTACTGCTATGTACCATGTTCACATGTTATTTGTTCAACAAAATCCCTAGATTCTGTAAGGGATTATACATGTCCACTTGTACTTAGATCCAGTTACTTTTACTGGAAAAACATCAATGTATTGTCTACAAATATTGTTATGTTATCAATTTTTGTGCCCTGTTGAAAAACAACCTTGAAAGCAAAGTTTTATGCATTAAAAGAATTGGGCAAAAAGCCAAATTGCCTATACTTCAATCTAGAGCAACGCCTTTCATTATGTAGGTTCGAATTTGTGAGTGTACATATGTTCAGTCACCCTGATCATTTCTTTGTATAGTATCAACCCACCTGGGGTACATCAGGGCCAAGCCAGGAGCCCTTATTTTCACTACTTCCTGTCAAGCCGTCATTGTGGCTAATGTTCTATAATGCTCGCCTTGGTGGCTGGACTGCAGCTGCTGCTGCTGCTCTTTTGGCCTATTGCTGGAAGGTCAACCCCACCAGAGTGCTGTCTGTCTCTTGTAAATAAAAGGTCAATTGGTGTGCTGGACATTTACCTTGCATGCTGTTGAGGCTTTACAATTGCTCCTCCTGAATGTGGCTTGGTGTTTGCATTCCTTCCAATGCTTCAAATAATGGGAGAGGATGCAGGGGTCGCCCACCTAATAGTGACTTTATCTGTGTAGGGGACATGAGCGCTCGCCCTTAAAGGTCTCCCCTCAGCCTGGGAAAGAAGTTGAGCACTCTCCAGATGTCCGGTTGCTGCATGGGTGAGGGACGTGCTTCCTGTGCCTCTCTGAGTATTGTATGTAAGCCTGTTTTCATGGCTGTCCTCTTTGGGTGATGGAAGCATTCCTTTGTAAGCCTGTCCCCAGATCCGTAACTGTGCTTCCATGATCAAGTTTTCTACTTTAGAGGAGAGGGATACTGGAAGAGTTAGTCCTCTTCTAGGTTTTGTGGCAGAATATAGGTAACCTGGGTTAGAAACCCGTTCTCGTTCTCTGGCATCTGAGCTGGTCGAAACGTGTTGGGGAAGGCGAAGGGATTACTGTTTTTGTGTTTTTGCTAGTGGCTAGAACAAAGCCACCTATGTATTGGTACTGTAAATGTTACCAGCTGTTTTTGGGTTATTTGTTCACCATTACCACAGGTGGCAGAATCCACGCAACCATCTGATTAAGTTTTGGTATTTATTTGATTTATTGAGCTTAAGGCAACAAGATTGTCCTCACATTTGGTGAGATCTATGTAATATTGAAACACATGATATTCTGGCAAAGCTTTGGATTAAAACCTGGTTTTTTTTGTACTTGATTGGAGTAGCGCAAATTATTCTGGCATACCAACTCATACAATATGAAGCTTTATAAATTGCATTGTAACGTTGGTAGCTTTGGCGAGTGCTCCTTTTGCATCGCCTAATCTATCTAGATATAGTTTGAACATGTTTTTAAAAAATCCACCAAATATGACACGAGTCGAGCAATTCACTCAATTTCCATAATAAATGTCAAAGTATTCAGGAACTTTATAATTCATTATGTAGGCATTCACTACATCCCTGTTAACCATGTCTCATTTCAGGAGCCTACATATCATTTTTAAAAAATGACCTATTTCGTCCAATACGGTCTTAATCTCTGCCTAAAGCATGAGATTATAAGAAGGAGAATGAAACCCACCTGGCCAACATCTAGCAACAGTCTCTGATAGTTGTGTCCCTTGTAGCAAAGTCAGTTTAACATCACGCCTGCTCGGTTAAGCAAAAAGCTTCCTTGTTCTAGCATAATTGATTAAGGACCCTTACGTTATAAAAAAAGCATGTTTAAAATTATTTATGCTTTTTGGGCTTACGTCCTTTTTGAAGGGAAACGTGTTGAGGGTATGTGAAATAGGTTCCAAGTGGATGAGAATAGGTATTGACCCGGTATGTCTGGGATTTATATGGTGCAGATCGAGCTAGCAAGCATTGGAGCCAGGGATATGATGCTCGATCTTCGGGGCTTCGCCAGGATGTTGTCCCAACGGGTGTTGAAGGCGACACATACAAGCCAGTAAAGTGTTCCAAAGTTTGGGAGATGAAACCAGGACTTCTATCTGGTTACCCACCTTGGTGTTGCATTCAACGCAACATGAAGAAAGGAGATTTTATGTTTTGCTAGGCAGAGGTACAATAAGTTGAAGTATCATCAACCGTATGTGGTAGTGTCCACTATTATGATGCAGCCCTTCGGGGGAATGAGAGCGAGGATCATTTTAATTGGGTAGAGGAACTAGTGAGAAGATGACGGCTTAGGCTTTTCACCTTGGTGTTGTGGGTGACTGACTGCCCCAGGGTGAGTGCAAAGTTTGGATAGATAGGATAAGGTTGATTTTGTATTTGACATTGTGAAATAGTACATCAGTGTGGACCTATGGAGTATTAGGACGCTTTGATTTGATGGCAAACAGGCAAGTTTCTAGTATCGGGTATTGGTTTGCGCTGTTGGAAATACACAGGTAATTTTGAGTATATTTAGCATGGGAGTGGTGGGGGGGGTTGTGGTCTCCTTTGATCACCATTAGAGAAGGAAATCCACACAAGGCCCACCATATGTCGGACAAAAAAAAGGGCAGCATTTAAGATATTGATATGGGCTCTAGAGTAAAGGAAGGACATGAACCAAGGTAATGAGAATTCAGATGCTCCTGCATCAACACTTCCGACAGGCCACAAAGCAAGATCTGGTTGGCTTGGGTGTAACTTGTGATGAGCTCTAGAAATAGTAGAATTTATGTTGTCTTCATGAACTACATCATGGGCTCTGAACTGGTGCAGGGATGTTTTGATATGATGTTCTAGCAATAAGCCAGATTGTAATTGGTCAGAGGGTCATGATTGGCTAGATGTGCCTGGAGCAATGTTCTCAAGGATCATGAATGCATTGGAGAGGCTGATAATTGGCCTTTCATGGTTTGGGATGGCCAGGTAAATTGTGGCTCTCTTGAGCTGCTAAATGAAAATAGCTTTTTTTTTGAGGATTCATTTCTTTTTTCAAAGAAGGGCTGTATGATGTGAATTATGGGACGAGCCACGATGTCTGAACGATTTAGCTACACATTGAACTGTTGTAGACTTCAACACAGCCTTTGGTGCTTTATTTGGGGATTGGTGTGTAATAAAACATAGGCACCAGTTTCTGATTTATTTTATCAAGCATTTTGTGGGTGTTTTTGGAAAAGCATATGAAGTGCTGGTGTGAGTAGTTGATGTACAAAGTTGATACTTCATTGCAGAATTGTTGGGATTCAGTCACTTCTTCATGTAGACGGGTGAGATTTGGACAGTATTATGTATTTCTGAATTGTTTATTGAATAGTGTGCAAGCTGTCAGCAAGCACCTGTGGTACAACATAAATGACCAAAATGGGTTTCATTTGCACTAGCTAGATTTTATTAAGGACATTTTCAATACAGTCAAGGTTTAGCTGGGGCATGCGAGAATACATTCAATCAAATAGTAGGGCAGTCAAACAAAAAAATTAATGGCTTCTCCCAAAACTGGGTCCTCTCCATAAACCCCTCTCTCATAAGCTTAGTTGTTACCAAACCCCTGATTGAATGGGTTCATTTCTCATTAAAGAGACCTACTACGATGACACTCAGCTCCTTGATCTTTGGGGTTTTTAACATTGTGTCTCAAATTCTAGGTCTTCGATCTCTTAGCACAATGTTTCTCAAATACCTTCCTGGTCTTCCCAGCATCACACAGTCTCTCAAAGGTGGTGTGATCCCCCTAAATATAGGCTTATGACTTCTTTGATATGGGCTCCTGCGTGGCACGGTTGAAGTCCTCCCCTTTTCTCATCTTTCAGTGTTCTCATCAATATGGGTGGCCTGCTGGATCTTGAGTAAAGACGACACTAAGCCCTCATTTCCCATCAAGGAAGAAGCTGCCACTTAGCTTCACTAGGTGGGGTGGCCTGTTCTGAACTATAGGTTGGTCAAATCTGAGGCAGTGGAAACTTGCTACCCAAGAACTCTCTGACCCATGGGTCCTGATCCTATAGGGGCCTGGCCATTCTCTATTTCCTCCACAACTGCAGGCTCTTTCTAACCCAACAACGTGTTCCTTACTTCTAGATAACTTCTGGTGGACCTCCTCTGGGTTATGCCATGTACTCGTTCTCGTTCCTCCTCCTTCTCCCCCCTCACATACCTCTTAGATGTGCAGTATGTGTTCCTCTATGCTTTGCCTCTTCTCGTCTTCTCCAGACTCCTCTTCCTTCTTTCACTGTTTTCTCCTTGACTCTCTTGATCACCCTCCTTACTGCATTTTTTCTGTTGGTCGTATTGCCATCTTCTTCTCCTACTTTTCTTATCACCACTGCTTCATTTGATCTTCCAAGTCTCTCCTCTGACTTTCCTCTTGCCATCTTCTCTGCTCCTCGTTGTAACACCTCGTCCTCGGTCTTCTCCACAGCACCTCCTACGCTGATTTTATGCTACCTCCTCCTTCTCTGCACTACTCTTCTCTGTCTTCTTCTCCCTCTTTGATCATATTACCACCTCATCTGCTGTTCCCTTTACCCCCACCTCCTTTGGTCTCTGGTCACCTCCAACCTCCTCTATACCAGAAGCCTCTCTTTTCTCCAGTTACCTCCAAACAGGCAGTGTCTTCTTCTCTAAACAGGGTATTGTGGGTGAATGTTGCATCCCCAGGGGTCATGCCTTCTTTGAGAGTCTGCACCTGTGTGTGGTTGTCTCTCCCGACGTGGGATTGGGTGGACATGTACACATATTTTTTACTTGGTTCAGGAGTGATTGGTTGGGGAAGGCAGCTTTCCCATGCTAGGCAGACCATAGCTGTTAAGGCAGGGTCTGTCTTCTTGCCTTTCAGACACTCTCCACAGTTGTGCGTGGAAGCGCAAGTTCATGTCATACCAGGAGGGCTTGCATTGTACCCCTCTCTTGCCACATGGTAGTGTGCCACATGTGGGGGGGGCCAGCCCCTTGACTGGGGATCTGTGCGGGGCAACTAACCTGGACCCTGCATAACTGAGCGGGCATTGGATCATTTTGCTGAATTACTGCCGGCTGCTTTATGGATGGGGAAACAAAGTATGCAGTTTAATGGAAGGCATTTATTTGCATTTATAAAGCACACAAACAGCCCGGAGGCATTGTGGCGCTGTTGCATGGAATTGGCTTAGTTACAGGTGGGTTTACATACTTTGGTACATAATGTGTTGCATGGATAGCGATATGGTTACATAGGGTTACATAGTGTGATGTATCTCGTGACATTGAAAATTACATATAGCTAGTTTGGCATGAGTGCACATCTTGACATAGCATGGAGACGCTGCAGGTTTAGCTGGAGCAGTTTAAGAAAATAGCCTGGTTTTGATGGCCTTGTGAAAGGCATGGTGTGAGGGGTCCGATCTGAGGGAGAGCGACAGGGAGTTCCATTACCTATCAGCAATGAAGGCGAACGTTTGTTTAGCAAAGGTAATTTTTAGAAAAAGTTCTTTAGGCATCTGCTTTACATGTGTTGTTTGTAGCTGAGTTTCGACAGGTTGATGATGAATAAGGTGGCTCGTGGTCCGTACCTTGACAAGTTCTGCATTTCAAATGAGTGATTACTGAGTTCAAAGGAAACTTCAGATGAAGGGTGTGTCCATTAGTAAGCTTGGTCTTTGATCAGTTAGTTCATTGAAATGGATTTTAGTTAAACAATGCAGTATGAGGAGGTGCAATTTAAGGGGGGGTTGGCCCCGAGGCTGAAGACTATAGGCAGTGGAAATCAGTTTGTCTTCAAGTATGGAAGGAAATCCGGGAAGATTGTCAAATGCATTTATGTCCCCACCCACAAAGCTACTGGGAGGAAGCAGGAAGCAGAAACATTTCTGAGGATTCTTGCATCAAATTTAAAAAATGGTGAGAAACCTAATTTGTTTTATCACGGGTGCGTTTTTAAGGTACACCTGCCATCTATATTGATGGGGGGGGGGGGGGCTTTCCCCCCACACACTTTTTTTTAATTCTTCCATCCAAATTCCAAAGGCCATATTTTGTTTGTAAGGCAGTTTTGCTAATTATTTTATCAAGGTTATGTTTACATCCCAACCCACTGTTAAAGTTTTGTATAGAATAGCTGTTTTGTTATACGCATGTGCTGATACGCTTTGTTCTGTCATGCTTTTTTTGGTTATGTCATGTTTGCAATGTCATGTCTTTGCTCAAGGCCGACAAGGGCTATGAAGCAGCAGGAAGGCAATGTGTAGCACTACACACACGCATACGCACACACCTACACGTAATACATCTTAGCGGCACTCAGTTTAACAGAAAACAACCCTTCTGCACCTACGATAATCCTCCTGTCCTCTATTAACAGGACTAGGTAAATGTAGGTAGACAATGCTGAATTATGCAGATCAACTCCCAAAGGAGGCCGGCATAAGGCTAAGAGTAACTGTCAAATCCTACAACTTCCCCTTTCACTTTGCCCAAATCCTCCTCACCTGAGTCTACGGTCGAGCTAGTAGAAGTTGCCCAATCCTGTCTTCTTCTGTACTTCTTTGGTTCCTTTTTTCTTTTTGGTTCTCCTTTGGCGTAAATAAGCACGTGGCTCCTCGGAGGCCACCGTGAGCGGATGGGAACCAAATCCGGTGATCTCCCAGGAGCTAGTCCCAAAACTCCAGGGGGGAAAAAAAGCCGTTGGCTAAAAAAAAAAAACCCTGTGTGGCAGATGTTCTTGAGAGACTGCCGGAATGGATAGTACCAATAGGAACGTTCCTAAGATGAAGGCCAATCTGTTAACTGTGGTTCCCGCTTGTGGTAAAAAAAAAAAGGGCTTGGAGTAGTAGATCTGCTGAAGTTAGTTATGCGATCAGATGACAAGAATCGACTTTGGAGTAGGGAAGAAACTGCAGGTTCTAGCTAGTACTGCAGGAGGCAGGCGGTATGTTGGACTAGCGGCTCCTTAGCCAGCGGCTCCGTAGGAAACCGGCGGCACCAAGAACCTCGGTACCGAGATAAATGGTAAACGGGAAATGTGAACGCTGGCAGGAGAACTGGAAGCAAACAGCACCTATGAAACACGGAAGACAGAACACGAAAGGAATAAGAAAAGGGTAAGTAGAAATGGCAGAATCAGGAAGTAAGAAAAGGATAGAAGGGTGTAGAATGGAAAAAACTAGTAATACGCAAGTAGAAACGAAAGAAGATGGGATAGGAACCGAAGGAGGGATAGAAGGAAACTCCTGTGATCTTACCAGAAAATACCGCTGAACAAGAAATACACCTGGAAGAGATGACACCGCGGGTGATTGCAGAAAGGGAAAAAGGCCGAAGGCAAGGAAGCAGTAAGGTTATCTGTTAAACAGAGTAATACAAGCAAAGGGGCAATGAACAAAGTTAATAGTTAACGATGATACAACGCACCGTTGTTACTGTGCGTGATGCGTATATACGCTCCGGCCGCCTTCTTGGTGGAAGACTAGACTGTAACCGGACGTTAAAGGCATCCACGTTAGGTGTATCTCCACCTATACCATAACTTCCATGGCTGGTGCATAACAGTAACTCAACGTCCCACACCTCCATTCCATTACAATCCAAGAAAGCTGCTAGTACGTCTCAAGAACTTCCAGGCAACATGATCCAGAGCCTTGCTGCCGTTGGAGACTGTGTTGAATCCAATAGAGTCATCACGGAATCCCTGGCAGGATTCTTCTCCCATTTGGCCAGGGGACGGCAGCTGCTACGTGATCCTGATCCTGACGGTGGCTTTATGAGGGAGGATCACATGGGAGGAGATAACTACCGGGGCAATGTAATGACTTCAAAGTTCAAAAGCCAAGTTTATTTGCATGAAGACAAGACAAGGTATAAACTCAATAAGAAGAATGTTTGAATTCCAACAAGACAAAGTGTGAAAGCAAAGCCCAATCAAGTATAGACGCATGAGATGCCAATGTGGGGAAAAGATTGAATAAAGATTTCCATAGAACAATGTACCATTGGGGGGGCGTGGCTAACTAGCCATGGACTAGGTCGTGTTCCTGTGTCATGCTCCTGATGATCTGACTTTCATACGAGGAACTACGCTAAAATAGGCTGTTCGAGCCTTGAAACTGAAGGACCAGGCGTCGGAATGTATCCATTGCAAGAACCTTGAAAGCCAAGTCATGCGAATCTGCAGATCGGCAGATAATTGACTTTAAAAGCTGCGGCCGGGTGAATACGTTGTTTGCCAAGATGGCGGACAACAAAGGGAGCGTCATCGAGGCCCCGCTACAGATCGAGACTCGCTGATAATTCGGAACGCTGTTGGCTCACTTGCTTTGTGTCGTAACAGCAGATCGGCACCCCCAAGCCCGGACATATGTAGCAACCGGAGTTGGCTACACTTACAACTCCGGCTGCCAACGCGGCTCTCTGCGGTCTACAGAGGCTGCAGGACCCAGCTGAACCCGTGCGGTGCGCGAGAACGCTCGCCTACAGCAGCAGGAGTCGAAAGCTCAGATTGTGAGAAAAAGAAAGCAGCGCCCCCGGGCCTGCATGAGAGAAGCGCCCGCAGACTGATACAGTGTATCAACAAGCGTTGTACACTGGCGCGGCTCTCAGCTATTCAGCGAGGCTGAGTGGAGTGTGACCACCGCCGGGTGCTGCCTGAAGAGAAGTGTGCGAAGGCGGAGGATGCAGAGAGAGTAGAACGAGAGGCTGCATGAGCTGTAAGATAGTGTGGCCCGGAGGGACATGGCCAGCAGCAACATGACCATGCATGTGGCATATGGAACAGCGCACTGATGAGACCGTGACGAACAGAGCAGGGAGACGGATTGAGTCCCCCTGCACAGTAACTGGGCATTGTGTGCACATGGCTGGGCGTTGCGTGCACCGATTGCATCAGAACACCCGCCCGACATTGGGACAGCAACGGATTGAAGCGTGCTGGGAGCTGGCCCTGGGGCATTACGCATTTGGAAACTATCCCCACCCACGGCTGACACATTCAGCAAATGCAAATGCAGATGCTGAGCTACATGGTGGAACTTGACCACTGCAGCGCAACGCAAAGCGCACTTGAGGTGGATACCCATGGACTGCCAAGCACAGGCGGCCTCAGCAGAAGATTGGGCTCCCTGTGCATGTTGGTCTCAAAGTGTCACGCTGCTTAGGGGAAAGGAGGGGGGGAAAGAGGCAAGGAAATACGGGCCCCTGTACTTTGCAATCAAATAAAGCTTGCGGAGGAGACGTGGGAGGACACAGCCCATTCCGGGTTTTGCTCTTGCGGGCCGCCCCATAGCATGGTCTACTGAGAGCCCCCAGACAAGATACGGAATATACTGGCATATAGAAGGGCTGATACAGGACTCAAAGTGGTATTGCAAGATGTCAGTGAAGGGGCCGAAAGCCAGGAGTAAACAACCCACTATGGACACCTTTGCCAAGGTACAGCGGACCCCTCTGACCCAAGAACAAAAAACGGGGGAGGCATCTCGAGATGATGCCCCTGCAGGGGAAAATCAACAAGTCCTAGCGGCAATAACGGACCTAAGCACCAGGTGGGGCACGGCAATGGCAGAATTACGGACGGCCCTGGAGAACAAAATAGATGCCGTGGGAATTGAAGTTACCCTCCTGCGGCAGGGCGCTGGCGGAAAGAACTAGTGGCCTAGAGAGCGCTGTGAAGACTAACACGGACGTGAGCACAAACAACGCGAAGGAGGTCCATGTGCTCAAAAAGGTGCCAACCTTGAGAACAGGGTGGAGGAAGCAGAAGGACGGGCGAGACGGAACAACATCCGGGTGGTTGGCCTGCCGGAAGGAGAAGAAGGCCAAGACCCTACAAATTACGTGGAGAACATGATCCTGCAGGAGGTGGGAGCGGACAAACTCTCTCAGGGGTTCACGGTAGAGCGAGCACACCGAGCCCTGATGAGAAAACCAAGGCCCGGAGCCCCCACACGGCCGATAATCGCGAAAATCTTGAATTGCAGAGATAGGGAGAAGATCCTGGAGATTTTTCGCAATGGCGGAACGATAGAGAGCCTCCTCTATGATCACAGCATACCCTGACTACACCATGCTGGTACAAAGACAGAGACAGTTATGTGGCGGTCAAGAGAAGGTTGCGTGCAACGGACATTAGGTACATGTTATTGTACCCAGCCAAGTTGAAAGTTTTGCACAAGGGTAGAGCACTGTTCTTTTACACCCCGGAGGAAACGGTGGTGTGGTTGGACTCGCAGGGCTGCCAGGCACCAGATGACAGTCAAGACGGCCAAGAGCACGATAAGTGAAGACATAGTATTATGTAAACTGCAAAGATAGAAGGGAGGGCATTCACATAGAGCTTTATACACTTGATGGATGGGGTGCGGCCCTCGAACTTAATGACTTTGGCGCACTATAATGTGGGATATATTGGCGCACGTAAACATGGGAGCGTTAGGTGTAGCGACTTTAAACAAATAGGGGCAGCAGGATTGCGGTTACCTACCCCCGGGGATTGGTAACAAGGTAGCCAGTAGGGCTGCCTCACCCTACTGAGCTGCGAGTATGGTTTTTACCAGAAAGAGCTAGATGCGGGGATGCCTAAGATCCACGGATGGAGCTGGGCAACAGTTGGGGAGGGCTTTGTTAGGGAAGGGAAGGGAGGCGGGAGGGCAGAGGGAAGGGGTGTGTGGAGAGTTTGTAGTAGTAGGGAGTTTGAATTGGGGGGGTTTGGGAGGGGAGGGAGGTGGGGAGTTTGGTGTGCACATAGTTATGTTTGTGGAAGTGGGATCTGGACTGCATCGGTGTGAGGGGGAGGGGGATTCTAATGGGTCATGGGGGACCTTAAAATAATTACGTGGAATGTCAGGGGACTTAATAGTTATCTAAAAAGGAACAAGGTCATGTTGTACTTGCGCAGACAAAAGATAGATATTGCACTGTTGCAGGAGACACATCTGACAAGGGAAAAGATGGAAACGGTGGTGAAAAAATGGAAAGGGGTTGTGGTGGGCTCGACATACTCCGCCTATGCTAGAGGAGTACTCATCTGAGTGGCGCTGCACGTCCCATTCCAAAAGCTGCAGGAAGTGGCGGAAAAGGATGGGAGGATGGTCATATTGAGGGGATTAGTGGAGAATAAAGAGAAGCATTGTGAATACATACGCCCCCAACCAAAATACGGCAGCATATTTTAGAACTCTGTGCCATAACCTGAGCATATGCATGGGTGGGGCGGTGATCTGGGGAGGGGATTTTAACTGTGTATTAGACCCCAAGGTAGACAGATCGGATGGGAAGATTGATAGACCTGACCCAGCGGCTAAAGCGCTGCAGACTCTACTGGACGACTTTGGTTTAGCGGATGTGTGGAGAACGAGACACCCCCAAGATAGGCAATACTCGCACTACTCTGCCCCGTAACAATTGCATACGAGGCTGGACTACGTCTTTGCTACGTCAGATGTGGTGATGGAGTGTACTCAAGCAGAATATAAAGTGAGGGTCCTTTCGGACCACTCACCCCTGGCTATTGGGGGGCAATACTGCCCCCCGAGGGCAAGGGTTCCGACATGGCGCCTTCGGGCAGAGGCACTGAAGGATCCCGTCTTCAGGGAAGATATAAGGGAGGAGATTATAAATTACTTGAGACAAATACGGGTAGCGTGGACTCGGCTAGCACGTTATGGGAAGCCTTCAAGGTAGTGATGAGAGGGGTAGCCATAGCAAAATCGAAAGGCCTACAAGGTGGGATTTTGGCTGACATACACGAAACGGAGAGGGAACTGGAAAAGGCATTGAAGGAGGGAGGTGCAGACATGGAACTGATACTGAAGCTGCAGCAGAAATGTGCGGAGCAATGGGAAAGATTATGTAACCTCAACTATAAAAAATACATAGAGAGACAGCATGCGGGAGGGGATAAAACAGGAAGGCTTCTGGCGTGGCTGTAGAAGAGCGAAACACCCTGACCCACGATTAGAACGATTGCGAGAGAAGATGGTAGTGTAGCTGACACCCAGGAAGGAGTTAATCAGGAGTTTGCAGAATATTACAAGTTACTATATGGGGATAAGGGGCGTAGTAGTCTTGGGGAGATCACAGAAACACTGGAGGACATAGGACTGCCTAGGAAAAGTGGGGAGGAAAGAGAGGAGCTGGATGCACCGATTACCTTGGAGGAGTTGGAGGAAGTGGTAAGGCAGCTGCATACCAGTAAGACCCCTGGGTCAGACGGGTTCCCGAGTGAATTTTATAAAGTATATAAGGAGGATGTGCTCCCCCCAATGCTAGAAATGTTAAATGAAGCGTTTGAGGTGGGACGGCTGCCGGAATCACTCATAGTTGTGGCATAGTTGTGGCTCCTATAGACCATTGTCAATGTTGAACCAGGACAGCAAGATATTGACGGCTGTCCTAGAGAATAGACTGTGCAGAGTTTTTGGCAAACTAATACACCCCGACCAGACGGGCTATGTCCCGAATAGAAATATAACTCACAATCATAGACGACTCCATCAGGTGGTCGAGTTGGGGAGCGAGAACGAGGGCGAAATGGCAATTGTGTCTTTAGACGCGGTTAAGGCCTTTGATTCGGTCAAGTGGCCATGGCTGCTTGCCGCCTTTAGCGAGCTACGGAATGGGGCCTGGATACATAAGGTGGGCAAAGATGCTATATAGTGAACCGTTAGCCAGGGTCAGAACAGGATCGGTGATATCTGAAAGGTGGCAACTAAGTAGAGGCACCAGACAAGGGTGCCCATGGTCCCCAATGCTCTATATACTAGCCTTGGAGCCCTTAGCGATATACCTTAGGCAACAATATGACACGATGGGTATCGAGATGGGGAGAGAACGACACCTGATTTACTTGTATGCCGATGACTTGCTGCTGTACCTGAGGTATCCGGAGGACAATCTCCAGTACATACTAGAAGTGATGGATAAATATGCGGGGCTATCTGGCATAGCGGTGAATCCCCAAAAATCTAGTATCTTTCCGCTGGGTAGTTATAAGGGAATCCCTATGGGGAGGTTACCGGTGCTACAAATACCATGGGCGGTTAGCACATTTAGGTATCTTGGGATAGATGTTTACCACACGGTGGAAGAGGAGCACAGACACAATACCGAAAGGGGTGGCCTAGGTCTGCCTCCCATTGTGCCATGGAACGGGAGTTGGAGGTGAGAAAGTCTTTCTGGAGGCGCTTGTATAGCACCGAGATCTTGCCTCAGGTTGGTAGGTTGTTGAGTGTTAGTTCTATAGGGGTGGGCGGGCGAGTCGCTACTTGGTGCGTCTGTGGGTGGGTGCACCAGTGGTGCAACTGGAGACATGTAAACTTGTCTTTTTCTTGGAGGTGGAAGGTTTCCTTGCATTGTTCGTAAGAAAGTGGTTGTCCTCCTTCAAAAAGCTGCCCCACTGTCTCCAGTCCCCCCCTTGATCCAGTTTTGGGGCGCTGTTCCGGGTGAGAAAGCTGGGTTCAGAAAAACCAATCTTTTGCTTCAGAGTTTTGTCCCAGATGGCAGTGGTGTGTTTGGTGGCTAATAATAATTCCTGCCATTGCTGCCTCATCGTTGGTGGGATCTGGGGTAGAAAGCGTAGGGGGAGAGCTAAGCGTGATTTTTCCATGTCCACCCATCTGGGGCGATTAGTGATCGTTTGCCATGCTTGGATACAAGCTAGTTGGGTTGCCATCTGGTATTTCTGTAGGTCTGGGACCCCCAGGCCACCAAGTTATGCATTCCCCAGCATTGTATCTCTAGGGATTCTGGCCTTCCTCCCCCTCCAGATAAATTGCACCAATTTCCTCTGTAGATTCTGGAGTGCTGGAGCCAGAATCATCACAGGGAGGGCGGAACATGCGTATAAGAATCTCGGAAGTAAGTTGATCTTACACGCTGTGATCCGGCCCATCAGGGAGATCTCTTGGGTCGTCCAGCGTTTCAGGTCTGATTCCAATTCTTTGAAGAGCGGAGGGAAGTTCACGCAGTAAATGTCTGTTGGGCTGGCTGGGAACTGAACCCCCAGGTAGCCGATAGCCTTCGTCTTCCATTTTATCTGGCACATTGGGATTAGATCCTCTCACTCGCTTGACAATATCCCTATCCCCAGCGCTGTTGACTTGTTGAAGTTAATGGTAAATCCTGTGACTCTTCCATAGCTGTTTAGTTCCGCTAAAGCGTGTGCCAGAGAGACGCGGGGGTTTTGTCATAGTCAGCAGGGCGTTGTCCGCGTAAAGGGCCAGTTTATGCTGCGAGGGGCCCACTTGGAGACCCCTGACTAGGTGATTCAGCCTAATCCGTTGGCCGAAAGGCTGTCATGAGTCCTCCCCCTCATGTCCCCAGCCCTCCAAGATGTCAGGCTGGAGCCAGGCCACAATCCCCTACATGGCCCTCAAGGGCCTCTCCATCCCTCCAAAGACCAACTTGGAGTCAGACTTGGCACTTGAGGCACCAGACTCACTCACTCCCATAGGATAACATTGGGGATTGGACTTGTAGTGCATTGATGGGGACAAGATGGATGCCCCCACATATTTTGGTTCCCAGAACTGCATGTGCGGTCTAGTCTTTTGGGTGTGGTTCAGCCCAGAGACACCTGGGATACCCAGAGACTATTTAAGCCACACCCAGGTTGAGAAACATGCTTTGCGTTTTCTGCAACTGCAGTGTGACACTCGCTGTGTTCGGATCGGTCTCCAGTAGGCCTGCATCTTTCTTCTGCGCTCAGCTCCTGCAATAACAAGAACACCGTTAGGAACAGCCTTACCTTGTGGCGCATCTGCCCATCATTCATTGCTCCTTCTGTTCTGTGGGCATCTTCGGCGGTGTCATTCCCATCCCGGCACGCCGCTTCCTAGGGAAAAGAACAGAAAAAAGGCATTAGTAAGCATTCTGCAAATCTTCGCTATTTTTTTAAATACTGTACGAGCTTCAAACGCTTACCTGAATCCCAGCCGCTCTGGGGGAACTCTGTCTCCGGAACTTCTCATCCATCTGCAAGAGGGAAAAGACACTCCAGGTTAGCGTGGAAACATCTAGAGGTGCTACATACCGCGCTTACCCTCCGCATTTGTTCTTCATAACCGGCATCCACGCTGAAAACGTTGTGGCACCTAAAATACACAGAAAAATAACTCAGTTCATTGCAAATACGAAAGGGGTGCATCGCGCATCACGCTCTCACGCACCTTCAGTGCTACTCATCTCAGCAGCACGCCGCCATCCCCGGACGCCGGCCATCATCTAAGGAAGGAAAGGAATGAAGTTGTAGAACTGTTCAAAAGACTCATTATACTTACCTGTCGCACTCTTGCCAGTGAAGTAACTAGGCAGCAACGAGCCCGCATCAATCAACGCGCCCTTGCGCTGAAAGCAGGACGGAGAGCACACTATCCAAGAAAAGAAGGTGAGCTATGGATCAAAGGGAAGTGTTGGACCCCGGGGAAGAAGGGGTTCAAGCACACAGAGATAATAGGGAGTTAAACTCTACCAATCCTGTGTTTCAGGCCCAGTCTCCAGTCGAATAGCCTCCAGGGAAGGGTTTGAGGTCGTAAGAGGTCAGAACAGGCTGAGTGACGGAGGGGGTTAGGATGCCAGTGTCCAGGGGCGTTGCTAGGGGGGGGGGGGCTAATGGGGCTGTAGCCCCTGATCTTTTGGTTGTAGCCCTGGATAGAATCTCAAGAGCTACAGCCAAATGACTAGCTAGCCCCTAGTCCCAACAGTTCTGACATCAGCTTAGCCCCGGGTCTTTTCCAGACCTAGCAACTCCCCTGCCAGTGCCCCTAAAGCAGTTGAACAGCTGTACCAGTGGGACGAGTAGTTGAGGCTTGAAGATCTTGTAAAATCTGGTTGTGTAGCCATTTGGGGTCAGGGTCCCGGGTTTTAAGGGATTTTATGGCTTCATCTACCTCCTCACTAGAGATTGGAGCGTCTAAGAAGTCTCGGGTTGAGTCCGAGATTTGGGGGAGTGCTGATTTTCGTAGATACTCTCTTTGTTCACCCATGTCTCGTGGCTGGGTGGTCATTACCTGTACCACATTCTCTGCTGCTAGGCGCAGTGTCTTGCTCTGCGTATTGCGTTCTGCCTTGCGCATCCCGGAGACTGATGATCATATTGTTTCATTTCGCCTTGGCCAGTTCAGCTACCAGCAATTTGTTTGCTTTGTTGTTTTTAGCATAATAGAATTGCTTGGCCTTTGCCAGCTGGTGTGCTGTATATTCGGCATAGTGGGCTTTGATCTTTTTCTGTGCTGTGCGAATGGCACATTGAGTTCTCGGGGACCACTCTTTCTTTATGGGTTTGCTCTGCTTTCCGGAGATCATCTTCGAGGGCCAGGCGGACCTGACGCCTAGCCTTGTGGAAAGCTACGCCCTGAGCTATCAGTTCCCTCCTGTACCACTGCTTTCATAGCATCCCAGGTGTTGGCAGGTGAAGTGTCAGCTGTAGGGTTTTCCTGGAAGAAGTTCCTGATCATAGTTGCGATCGAGTCCCTAAGCGGCATTTCATTGAGGATTGGATCATAGTGTCCATCTGCGCTGGGTTGGGCGGGATGGTTCCTGTATCCGGATTTCTAGGGTTACCCGGCCATGGTCAGACAGAATCCTTGGGCCTATGGTAACATCATTGGCCAACGAGAGGATCTGGGGGGGAAACCAAGAGGAGATCTACTCTAGAAAATGTTATATGGATGTAGGAATAGAAAGAAAAGTATTTTTCTGAGGGTTGGAGAACCCTCCATGCGTCTACCACCTCCAATGTTCTGAATAGCTGTAGAAGTGCCAGGGCCTAGGTGAAGGCTTCTGCTGATGGAGGGTGGGATTTGTCTTTTGTGGGGTCCGGGACTCCGTTAAAGTCGCCGCCAATGATGATTTATCCCTCCAGGAAGGAGGGAAGGGTAGAGCATAGGGCTTCATAGAAAGCGGCTTGGGCTGTATTCGGAGCATATATAGATACAATGGAGTATAATTGTCCAAGTAGCAGGCACTTCACAACCACAAATCGGCCATCCGGGCAGAGTTTTGTGACCAGTATCTGGGGATCCAACCCCTTCCTAAAGAGAATAGCAGTGCCCCCTTTCTTGGTGTTCCCAGATGCGCAAAACTGTTTTGGGAAAAGGCGGGAGCGTAACCACCCGAAGTTGGCTGGCAATAAATGGGTATCCTGTAACATGGCCACCGCTGCATTGTTGTCTTGAAGTTTTTTCACTATGGATTTGCGTTTGGCTGGAGAGTTTAGTCCTCTAACATTCAGCGAGATGAATCTTAGGGTAGAGTGATCTGGAGTGAGGAGCGAAGGTATCGCTGTGTCTGGGGAAGAGGCGTGAGATGTAGATGCGTCAACCGGCATCCCGTAAGTTATGTGGTCGCGTTCTCTCCTGCCATTGAAGTTTTTGCTCCGACCTCCAATGGGAGGGCGGAGATTTAACTGGGGGGGGGGGGCAGATTTGTGGGTCTGGCATCCCCCCTGGCCAACGTGGAAAAGTAACTATTTGTAGCCAACATGGCTAAAATTGTAGATATGTTCTTCCAAGGACTTAGTTGAATTGTACCTCAGAAGTGGGCCTAGGCCGTGGGTTAAGGCCCGCCGTCTTGATCGTCAAGGCATCCTTTCGCTTGCTGTGAACGACTGGGTTCCCTCGGGTGAGGCTATTTCTTCCTTCTGAACCTCGGGACTCTTGGCCAGGGATTTGGTTGAGACTTGGGAGATGTCGAGAGGCTTGTGTCGGTAGTGTTATCAGGATTCAGGGGCCACTGAGCTCCAGGCGGAGTCAGGTTCCACTACTCTCTTTTTCAACAGAAGCCTATCTGGTATTTCTCAGGGTGGGTAAGATCCTTATTTCAAGCTCTCATTTTGTGTCCTCCAGCACTTATTCTGCACACAGCCAATTTCTGGCTCCGACACCTTCGTCAGTGGGCTATATTATATCAGAACCCCCTTCAGGCTTTCAACAGGAGGGAATCCAATGGGATTATCTGGTTAGTAGCACCCACAACATTCCATCACCACCAAACTAGTACTGGCCTCATGAAGGTTCTTTTGGCCAGGATGAGAAGCTCTGGTCCCTACTGTTGCTTACATTTTCTTCTGGTCAAAACAATGAAAACTATACATTAATCCCAACTATCACTAGCACTCATCCGTATGATTTTATTTCCAGACATGTGAATTAAATGTCTTCCATTGTTGTCCCCCTGACTTTTCTCACTGTTCCCCTTTCCAGCTCTCCTTGGCCCGTTTCCTTTTCTCCCCAAAGAACAGAATCTTACTGCCACCCTAGGGGGGGGCCACAATATGCTGCTACACGATCAAGGCTCTGCACTTTAACATCACTCTGATAGTGCTACACAGTATAAAGACAAATAATATAACGTGACACTATGATGGATTTCCCACCGACCATAGATATTGATGGATGGTATTGACAAAACAGTAACGGTCGGAAAATATGTGAATAATAAGGTAGAAAGGGCAAGGAGGAGTGTGAAAGAGGTATGAGCAAAGTGTTGCTTGGAGGTGCGGTTCGAGAAGGGTACAAGCCCTACAGAGAAATAAATATACAACTTCCAAAGTAGAAACCCAAAAGGTTCTAATTTTTCAGTGATTTTCGAAACTAGTCAACTCGCCTGTCTGATGTACAACCAATCCTGCCTGTTATTAAAAGTGATCCCAGGCGACTAAAGACAGTTTAGTGCTGTACATAATTAGGTTGTCCAATAAACGAAGTTGTTTTTCATTTCACCCTACTGCCACTTGTTAACCTAACTAGCAACTGCAGCTAAGCAAAGTGGTTGGAAAGGTGTGGTTTTCATACATATTATTCCAAGAGAGGCCTAGTCTTCAAAATGTCCCAGGATTCTTCAAAGGTTTGCTGGCTCTGCTCAATGACCGCTCTGGCAGAAACCTCAGTCCTATATCCTCGGCAGGTCCCTTTCATCCTGAAAGCTGCCCTTACCCTTACCTTCGGGGTCAGCTACTTCTTTCTACTATATATCTTTTAGGGCCGAGTGGCCCGTCTTAAATCAGTATACTTCATTCACTTATATTGATGTTAACTTGCAAGTGCATTTCCCACCAACTTTCTTTATACATTAATTTGCCTATAGCTGCATGTTTTCTCCATGCAAGCAACAGGCGTGCAATAGCCTTAAATGGTACATCCATGTATCACATGCAGCCCCTACCACAGGATCAATGAGTTGTGAAGCGACTGCACTCTTTTACAATATATTATCAGAGTTTCATGCTATTATTCCCTCTTTCAGAGTCCCAGGCTTTCAGCATAAACTAGAATGAGTCTGCAGGTCCATACCAGTCCACCTTACCCTTTTGTTCTCCAACTACATTCAACTTTCATGCAGTGTATTTTAGACTGGTTCACATCAGCCTCCCTTCTTAGCAGCCCTGAATTACTCATACAGAGTTCTTCCCATGGAAACATGTCAAAGGTAATTCTGGATCAAAACGCCACCATGATTTAAATAGGCAGCCAGAGCCCATCATGCAACTGGACACCTTGTGTTATGAAATATTACTCCTCTAAAATGCTGCACGTAGACATGCCACTTGATGCCAAGCCCGCTTAGACCACACCATTCTTTCAACAGTTCTGATCAATGGTCCACTCTAATGGATCCACATGCAGCCAAGTTATCACAAAACATTCCTTTTCCCCTTCTACATGACCCCATCCTTGCATTTGTTCCATGTCACTGATTTCCCATCCTCATATCTTCTCCCTACTTCTTTTCCGCCTCAAACTAATGTCTGGATACCCGGGCCGGAGCCACAGTAGCCCAGACGCCAGACAAGCTAGGTGTCTGGCACCACTCCGATTGTGATTTGACATAATGTAAAAGTCTTGTAAGATAACGTTCTGCTTCCATATATTGAGGTTCTTTGTCTTGAGGGTAGCGTGTCAATATCTGGATTGCTGTAGTGATTGTATGTGGCAACGTTAACCTGTACTAGAAATATATACCATGTTCCTCTTCTCAGATGCCAATGTTCTGTTAATAGTGTGATTTTTTTTTTAGGCCCCAGCGTCACCAATAATGCAGTAGTTAATCATTATCTGAGCATCGATCAACAGGGATACTTTCAGGGCAAACTGTATCCTATACATTGAGGCTTCAAGGTGACCTTCAAAGTTTGGAGTCCTTACCAGCAGCATAATCACATGTATCATTTGCTCTTCCTGGCCACTGTTGCCAGAATAAAGTTTGTTTTTTGCGTTGTGATTCTTCAAACTGTGAATCACCTTAACTTTGTTTCATGGAATGTTAATAGCTTAAAGACTGTTGTGAAACTGACCAATGTCTTCTCTCATCTGAGGACATCTTCCTGCCTGTGACATTGCTCTCCTCTAGCAGACACATCTGGAATGTAATGAGGCAGAGAAGCTTCAACTGGGATGGGTCGGTCAAACCTTTTTTCTCAACATATTCATCCAACAAAAGAGGTGCTTCAATACTCGTCAAGAAAAATCTGCCCAAATCAATCATCTCAAGTAAGGCGGATAAAGGACGGGTAGTTTTGTGTTGGCCAGTGATTTCAACCAGGTATTGGATCCAGCCTTAGATCGCTCGAATGGCGACAGTACACACATTCCAAAAAAGAGCAGGTCTTTAGAGTGTCTGATGAATGAATTCAACTTGGCGAACATATGGCGCTTAGAACACCCGTCTGATCGAGACTACAGTTTTCACTCACTGTGTCATGATACCTGCTCCCGGATTGACTTTTTCTTGACCTCTGGACAAGTGACTTCAAGTTGTTATGATTCAAATATCGGTCTCATTGCCATATCAGACCACACGCCTGTATCCCTGCGTCTTTCATTGCAACATACTCCAATCAAATCATCAAGATGGAGAATGAATTCTAACATTCTGAAAAATGAACATATTCGAGATGAAGTTGTGGAAGAAATTGAAAGCTTTATTCAAACTAATAAGACTGGTGATGTTGCAGTCTCCACAGTCTAGAAGCAATTAAATGCTTTATCCGTGGTGTGCTGATGTCAAAAACTGGTAAGCAAAGGAGATTGAAGGCTAAAGAAGTCCAAAGGTTGTCTGCTGATGCAAAGCATCTAGACAAACACTTTGCTGCAAGCCGGTATGAAACTAAGACTGAGTTGAGGAATGCAAAATTTGAATTGAACAAGCCAATAACCGACCAGGTAGACTCTCTGCCTGAATAGGGCATAATCAACTACTTTGGAAATGGTGAGAAAGCAGGCAAACGCTTGGCGCACAGACTAAAAATGGCCAAAAGTGATCGCTTTATTACTGCAGTTAGAGGGCCAAACAATATCCTGAAGACACAATAAAAAGAGATAAACATGTTATTTCATAAATTCTATGAAAGGCTCTACAGATCTGACCTGACATGTGAAGATGTTGCGATGGAAAACTTCCTGAACTCATTAAACTTGTCTCAACTGTCAGATGACCAGGTGGCAAGTCTTGAAGGAGGATTTGATATAGAGGATATTCGCCTGGCCATTTCAAAACTAACTGTGGTAAATCACCTGGTACGGATGGACTGCCTACTGAATTTTACAAGATCCTGCCTGATTCTGCCTTAAAGCTTCTATTTGATGTTTACAACAACGCTTTTGATACTGGCTCATTGCCAGATACGACGCGCCATTCTTTAATAACGGTTCTGAAGATGAAAGATAGATCGGTTACCAGATGCGAAAACTACAGGCCAATCAGCCTAATAAATACTGACTGCAAGATTTTAGCAAAATCTTTAGCTGTGTGATTGGAAACAGTTATAACATCATTTGTCCATAAAAACCCGATCGGTTTTTTGTCGCAGGGAGGGCAGTGGCTGACAACATGAAGCGCCTCTTGCTATCAATTGAGAAGGGACACAGTCAATTGCCAATGCAGTGATCTCGTTAGACGCGGATAAGGCGTTTGACCGTGTGGAGTGGGCCTTCTTGTTCTCGTGTCTAGCTAGAATGAAATTTGGACAGGATTTTAAGCGTTGGGTACGGCTATTATACACTAATCCATCTGCAAGTGTGCTGACGAATGGCCTCATTTCAGATGCTTTCCAACTTCACAGGGGTACTCGACAAGGATGCTCGCTCTCGCCTCTAATATTAATTTTATCAATGGAGCCATTGGCAGTACTATTGAGAGCTGATGTCAATCTTCAACCAATAATTAGGAGTGATCGTGAGAACCAAATCTGGCTCTACGCAGATGATCTTCTGTTTGCCGTTCAGGAACCTGCAAATTGCATACTTCATATGATGTGAGATATCCAGCAATATTCTGAAGCTCTGGTTATAAGGTGAATTGGATTAAGTCAGAAATTATCCCAGTAAATAATCTCTGCCAGCGGTACACATGTGCTCAATTTCAGTTCACTTGGTGCCCGGAAAGGATGAAATATCTGGGCATCTGGATCGGTCAACAGGTGGTAAAGTTACCATCAATGAATTTTGCAATGTTTTTACCAAAACTCAAATCTGACCTGGATAGATGGGGACTTTTGAAATTGTCCACGTGGGGGAAGATCAATTGTATAAAAATGAATCTGGCACCACGGGTGAATTATATTTTATCTATGCTCCTGATCAAAATATCAGGTCAACATTTCAAAGAAATCGACAGAATCGTGCAAAAGTTCATTTGGGATGGAAAACCGCCAAGGCTTGCAATGTGGAAAATGCAACTCCTCTTAAAGCAAGGGGGAATGAACTTGCCAAACTTCGCTGATTACCATCTGTCATTTGCTACTCGCCATCTATGCAAGATCATCGACACAGACAAGGAGCAACCACATTATTTAACTTGGGAGTGCTATACAGTGTTGCAGCTGGATCCCAAAGCTCTACTGACGATCAAGAAAAATGCATCAAAAGGGAGTAATCCATTGACCGGATTCTTGCAGGACTGTTGGCATGGTATTTCTAAACGCATGCATGCAGAGCCTTATTTATTCCCCGATGCCTCCATCTGGCTTAATCCGGCACTGAAATATTGAAATATCAAGGTAATGTCCTTTTTTGGCCAAAATGGTTTATTACGGGCATAAAATATCTTAAAGATCTGTTTGAGGAGGGCAATTGGATCTCATATGCACAGCTGAGTCTGTCATTTAACATGTCAGAATGCACGTTTGCAGAATACAGGAGATTAAAGAACATTATTACAGCAAGTTTGGATGTGTCTCAACTGACAACTCAGAATGCCGCCTGGTCAGACCTGCAGACCAGCAGCTACAATGTATGGATTTCTAAAAGCTTGCCATAAGGGAGACCCGAGGTTGCCAGTCATATGGACTGGAGAACTGGGAGAAGATGTTGATCTAAGATGTTGGCAACGGTGCTGTGGGCATACACGCCTGATGAGTCTGGACTGGAGCCTTAGAGCCTAGCAGACAAAGCTGCTCTTTAGATCTTACTGGACGCCCGTAAGTGTATTCAAAAGACAACTCTTGGAGAACGAGCTTTGATGGAAGTGCAAAAAACGTGAGAGGCACCCTCAATCACTTAATCTGGGTTTGTCCAAAGACCTACTACTTTCTGGGAGGGTGTATGTGAGAGATTAGGTTTGGTTCTATGCTCTACTGTCCCCACGGTTGCCTCACTGTTGCTTCTGGGTGATGTGTCTTTGGTGGAAGAAGACTCATTCAGCAATAAAAATGTGGTTACTCTGAGCTTGCATGGTCGCTAACAAGATGACTTTGCGATCCTGGAAATCAAGCAGCTCCTTCTGTATCTCTGACTGGGTGGAAGAGCTGCTGACTATTTCTACCTACGAGAAAGCCGTCCATCAAAATGCAGGTGACATTGACAAGTTCTGGGACATATGGGGAAGCTTCCTTGATTTATATGGGTGATGTATGATTACATTTAAACATTCACTTTTCATGCACTTTATCGCTACCATTGCTTTAGGAATCATTATGCTCCTTCCAAGTTGCTGTGTGATGCTTCACAAAATCCTTATGTCTGATTATTGAAATTAATTGAAATTGGATTCATTGTTTATGAACTCTTACTGACTTTTATTCTTTTCTTTTTCCTTTGTTTTTCTCTTCTTTCCCTTACCTTCAGTAGTTAAATGTTGTTGGACCATCCATTACTGTTATTTCCCAGTTGTTTGGAATGCTTATGTTTTATTCTTATGTCAAGTATTTGACTGGCTGTTATACTTTGTTTCTGTTTGCTGTATTGAAAATAAAACTTTTAATGCCGATCTTTGCATCTTGCCTCAACAGTTGCACCTGTTCCTTCTGAGTCCCAAAGCTGCCAAGTTGCTATACCATGTGCACCAATCTTTTTATCCAACGACACTTTCCAGTGCAGGATTTGTAAGCCTGTATGTGTTTTTGGGAAAAGTAGTCCAAACGGGAAATGCTCTTAGCTGAAAAGCCAGGACTGTCTGACAGTGTTGCAAGTGATCTGATCTGTCCACTATAGAGAATCTGTTGTCCTGACAACCCCTTGAGCACAGTAGAAGGCTGGACAGTGCCACTAAAGTATTTTTGTATGGAGAATATCTTCCTATCCTTGGTTCTATATTCTCTTTGCCTTTTGTTTTTAATTGTTCAATATGGATTTCTGCTGAGGTACGATTCTTTGTTTTTGGTGAACGTTTAGGATACGCACCAAACTATCACCACTACCTCAGTAAAATGTATAGTGGAGGCAAACCCTATCAAAATGTTGAAGTACAACTTATTGGCCTTCATTACGAGTTCGGCGGTAAGTGGGAAAAGTGGCAGTAATGGAATTTCTGCCACTTTTACCACCCCGCCGAATTATGATTTCCAGAAACTTGTTAATTCCACCAGCGAAATTATCACTGAGATTCACTGGAATTAGTGTTGGGGCTAATTCCGCCAGCAGAATTAGCACCACTACCATAAATGGTTTTACAAGGGGGGGTTCTGGGAGTCCCTCTACTAGCACGAACACGGCCCATTGACCTGTTCTTGGGTGGATGGCCCCCGGGAGAGTCTCAAACAAGTCTTGAGCTCACTGTCCCTTTCACAGAGGAGAATTATCCCTGCAGATCAGTCTTTGTGCTGACCAAGGGCAGTCCAGCACTGAAATGATCCTTTTGTAGGGGTGGCAGACACAGAGCTCACTGACTCACTGCCTCGGAAGTATTGCATGGTCATATTGATGCCCTTGTCCATGGTTTCATGTGAGGCTGAGATTTGTTCTGCAAGTTCCCTCACCCTCTGTCTGACAAGGGTTTTAGTGGCATTTGAATGTACTGCATGCCGGTACAGAAGGTCAATTCAAGTGGCCACCCGCCTGGAGGCACCCTGAATTTCATTGCGTATGGCCTGCGTATGGCCTGCGAATGGCCCAATTGCTCCTGGGCGACGGCATGCATTTCTGCCTTCCGCTGCTCAATCCTGCCCAGCCACTCCCAAATGGCTTGCAATGTGTGCCCTGCACTGGCCCAGGAGATGGTCGGATCCCCATACCCTCGTTGCTGGATGCCCGGCCTGAGTGCTCCGTGTGGTCATCAGTGTCGTTTGAGTGGTCGAAGTGATGGGCACGGTGAGATGACAAGGAGGAGGAGGAGGGGGAGGACTGCATGGGCGAGATGTTGCTTATGGGGGGCGGGAGGGAAGTCCAGTGAGAAGTGCCTCTCAGTTGAACCAGCAGGACTGGAGTCAGTGGAGACATACTCAGATTGCATGATGGCAGTGGCTCCATGCATGGATGACGTCAGCACTTGAGCGGGTGTGTTGTACCCCTGAGACCGCAGCAGTGAGGGGGTTAGGGGCACCTCAGTTGCGGGTGGAGCTGCAACCGCCATCATTGCCAGAGTAGATGGTGGAATTGTGGCCGGTGTGCCAGTGCCCATGGAGGTGCCAGCTATTTTCCCTTGGACTGGGGTGTTTTTATGACACTCCCATTCCTGGCTGAGGCATGGCCTGTGGCCTTTGCAGCACTTGCTGGTGCAGGTGTGCCAGAAGTACTGGTACCTTACAAGGGTTCCTGGGTGTCTTGTGTGCCTGTTGGGAGACATGAAAGTGTGCATCAATACCTTGATGGACATGTGTAAGGTATGTTGTCATGTAGTGTTGTGTGTAGCATGGTGTTGCAGGGTGCTAGGCCTCCAGGGGGGCATACTGCATGTGTCTGACAGTATGGAAGTTTACTTCATTGATTGATCTGCATGCATTTGGTCAGTGTGGGGTTCTTCCTTGCTTGACAGTGCAGTCATGTGCATCATTTACTTACGGGGTCACGTGTGCACAAGTAGGGCAGGACAGCTGTTGCTTGTGTATCCTGTAGTACTATCAGCTGAGGCATGCCCTGCTAGGTGTGATAACTACATTAGGTTGGACACAGTCTCCATGGGGGCCTCCCAGCTACTGGTCTGTTGCAGTGATTGCTAGTTTGAGACACGTCAAGTGGTGTTCATTGCTTGACATGCGCTACATGTTTGGAACCAGTTTGGTTGAGGTGTCTGTGCATGGGCGACTGGTGTGCGGTCAAGGGGTGTTTGTGATGTATCATTCAGATGTGTGACATTCCTGGTTACTTGCAGTTCGATGGTGGTTGTGTTCTACGTCATGCCCTAGTCATCCTACTTGGTGGGAGTTTAAGGGGGGGGTTTCACGCTTTATTGACTCATGTAATGGCATGTGCTGTCACATAGATGGGTCATGCATTGTCAGGGTTACTGTCACCTGGATGCATGGAAGTGTGTATATGTCAAGATGCTATTGGGGTCGTTTGTTCTGCAATAGGTCCATCATTCACTCATGTACTCACCAGGTTCCCCCTAGCTGCTGGCTCAGACCTCTGCCGAATCTAAGCCCACCATTTGGAGAATGCTGCTGACTGTCTCCTCCCATGGGGTCAGCTGCAGCAGGTTTACTGTTCCTCCACCTATGACAGCTGGCTCCCTACAATGAAAGGAAATGAAGGTGTGGACACATGCCTTGAGGTTGTTCCACCTCTTCGTGTCCTCGGTGTCCAGTGGGATATGGCCTACTGCCACGACTATGTCCCTTATGTCCGCCCAGATGGCATTCTTCTGCTGCTGGTTGGTCATCCGCTGTTGGGACCCATACAACTCCTCTGAATGGGTAATGTGACGAATTGAGGGAATTTGTCACTTTTCCCAAAAGGGGAGCCCCCTTATAGTGGTAGTCATTTAGCTTAGTTGTCATGATCACCTCAAGAATTAAATATTTAAAGCCCCTTCAGGTGCAGGCCATTAGAAGAAGTGGCCGGCGTCAGTCGGAGCATCAGAGGCAGAGAAACAAAGACACCCGAAACGCTGCTATGTTTGAAACGGATTGCGGTCCTGAGAGGGTCTTTGAAGTTGGAAACCTGAAGTGCAGAGGTCCCAAAGCAGGAAGCAGTGCTTTGACAGGCTGTTTTGTGGGAGAGAGTTCTCCTTATGTGTGCCCTGTTCCGGTGGCTGGCGAGCACCAGAGTGCACAAGGAGCAAGGCAGGCTCCTTTCCTGAACGTTCAGGAACCGACAGAAGAAGGAGAAGGTGCAGCAGCAGATCGAGCGGACGCGTAAAATAATGACTGGTGGGTTTGGCCGTTGTTAGGTAACCCCGGGACGCTCTGTAGTCGACCGCTGACTGCTTCCAAACATTTTTAATACCGAACTAATGAAAGAAAGCTATACTGGTGTTATACTCATTTTGAAAGAAAGCAAGAGAAGAAAGGTCACAACTATCATTACCAAAGCAAAGCGGGGCCAATATTGAATATTAAACCAAGATAGTAACCCTCATTGTCAAAGTAAAGAGAGCAACACTTAAGGAGGACTGTTACCATCATTAACAAAGTAAAGAAGAGGAAATATTTGAGCAAGACAACAACCAGCATTGCCTAAGCAGAAGGTTTGAGGGGGTCAGAAATGTGGGGTGGACAACTTGGTAAAGGCTTTCCATAAGATGCCATTTTATTAACTCAAAAGGGTTTGATAAATGCGTCACTAGCCTTACCCTGAAGAGGATTTGCCTGCCTATCAAAATAAACTAAACAAAACACTAACAAAAGGAATCTGTCCCTCACACTTATTCATAGAACAAACTTATAAAGGGAATATATGGCAATTCAAATATAACAACAATAATAGTTATGTCCAACATAAACTTAACTGTTTCTCCCTGTAACCTGGGTGAGATCCCCTTCCCCAGATTCAAAACAGGCTTTTCAACCAACAGTTAAAAATAGAAAAGATCCATTTTGCAACTAATTTTTTATTATAAAGTTCTTCTCGCTGCAAAAGTCTTTCACTTGGACTTTGACCAACAGTTCAACTAGACAACAAGTCTTTGACTCTCCCCTTGTAGCAAAGAGTTCAACACAACTTCTTCTTTGAAAACAAAATACTTCCACAATTCATCAGTATCGACAACAAGGTTTTGTCAGGATGATGCCACAACAGTTCACAAAATACTTTAGTGGTCTTGCCACTTCCTCTTCTTCTTCACAGACTTTAACCACAACACAGTACTACAATGACATCTCCCTGATCCACTCACCTGCCAGGACTACCACTACAAAGTCCGTGCCCTGGTATACTCGCTTGCCAGGTCAAAAAGCTCCTAACACTGCTACAAGTTCTTCTGTGGTAAAGTGTACTTCAATTAGTTTAGTAGTCTTCTGACTTTAAACAACATCAGTACTGACTACTACTTCTGGCAAGACATGATGCACACTGGTGCTGTTTGTTCCACTCTTCTGATTGCCACGTGCAATTCAGGTTATACTCCTCTCCTCCTGAATGCTTTCTATCAGGACGGCTGCTCTTCTGCCACTCTTGTTTTCTCACTCTTACATCGACCAAATGCTGATAATGACTTTCTCTCACCCTTGTTTTTTGGCCTAGACAATGATGTTTAGGTCTTTTCCAACTATTGCCTCTTTCTCACTCTGGCAATAGGGGTTGCAATCAGCTTGCTTCTTAATTGCCTTCTCTTGGTTTTGATAATGATGGTGATTCTTGTTAACTTGCTTTAGTATTGCCCTCTCTTGGCTTTGGCAATGATGGTTATTGTCAACTTGCTTTAACATTGCCCTTTCTTGGATTTGGCAATGGTGATTATTGTTACCTTCTTTTAATATTGCTGTCTTTTGGCTTCGGCAATTACTTCAACTTTTTATAAGTACAATAATAACCTTCTTGTCTGTTTCCAGATTTCTTATTCTGCCACTTAAACTTTTTTATATCAGTTTGGTATTCAAAACTAGCATTTATGACTGCGGGCGATTATGGAGGGTTCCAGGTTTACACAATATTAGTGAACTCACTTGTTGCTGCAGATGCGTCCGCTTGCTCAGCGTACCGTAGTGCCTACTGCTTCCTCCAGTGCGTTCTGCACGGCAACCTGCTTCCTTTCACTTCCCGTGGCCCGTGCCGGTCGGAAGAGGAGCGTTCCTCGCTCCAAGAACACTCCGGTGCTCGCCTGCCACCAGAGTACAAGTTAAAATGGGGAAAGCTTTTCAAATTGACGCTTCCCGCCACAAATCCTCTGCATTCAAGGCCATCAAAGAGGCAAAAGCTTTTCACAGCAAATCTTCCTACCATGCAACCTCTGCATGCAAGGCCATCGAAGTGAGAGACTCTCTCTGGACCATTGTCTGCTCTGCAAATAGCGTCTCTGGCGTATCTGCTTTTCTTCTTCTTCTGCTGTCACTGCAACATGGAGTCTCTGCAAGCATTCCACCTTCCACAACGTCCCCTACTGCTGCTACTACTCCTCCTCCTCTTCCTGATGGCCTCCACCTGAGGGGGGTCTTAGATAGATTTATCATTCTCCTGTTGACTACAAGAGCTTTTATCACTATAGACGTGGGCAACTTTATAAAGGAGAGCCTTACTCCTGATAAATGATTGACAGTTTTCACAACCCCCAGGATGGATAGTTTTGACAACAAGCCATTACATATTCCTGCATTGCAGAAATCTCTCCCTCTGAGGAAGACAAATACTGCGTCTTTCCCAACAAAGACCTCCTATTTCTGTGGGGCCATTCTCCTCCCAGGTGATCCTCCTGGCTAATACCAACCCAAGGGTTAAGATCTGGTAGTGGCTGCCTTCCTCTGGTCACCTGGGAGGAGACTTTAGGTAGGGTCTTTGTGAGGATTGGTGTGAAAGTAGGAAATCAAAAATGGCAGGAGAGAAGCCCTCCTTGTGTAAAGTATCAAGGAGGATAGGAACATAACTTACATTGCATGTGGCAAACAAATCAGTGGAACAAACATAACCAAAGTGTATTGCATCCTCACAGAAGAAGTTGTGAATTTCAGTGTTGTTGAAAGTCAAAGACCCTTCTAAAGTTTGAAGCAAGCCTCACCACAGAGTACTTGTATTTATTTAAAATGCGCATTGACAAGGCCTGTAGGCATTAGAGTGCAAGGACACACATATAAGAACAAAAAAGATTAGGACGAGCAGGCGAGGCAGGTGTGGGACGAGGTAACTAGCAGAAAAGAAGTGTCTTAAGTGCTAAGAATTTCAGAAAGCTGCTACAAGCCCTCAGGTCAGGCGGAAGGTAATTCCATAGCCTGGGAGCTGTGTGGGCAAAGGAGTTCTGTGCAACCATGGCCAATCTTACCTTGGGAATGAGCAGGAGATTGGAGTTGTTAGATCTCTCTGGCAATCGGGCCAATTTCTGGGCGAGATGACTTGGAATGTTTCTGTGGAGACTTTGATGTACAAGACCGAATGTACGGAAGATCACTTTCTTTTCCACTGGGAGCCAGTGGAGATTTATCCTGGCAGTGGAGACGTGATCTGATTGTTTGAGACCCTCCACCACTCTCACTGTGTTATTCTGGATGACCTGGAGTCTTGCAAGTTGCCCTTTTCCAATGCCTTGAAGAAGGCTAGGGCAGTAGTCAATGCGGGCCCCAACAATCGCTCTCGCGATTGCTGTTCAGTTGGATTTACTAAGGAATGGTCTAATTTGGGCCAACAACTTTGACAAAAGCTTGATATTCATCCCCCAGTTTCTTTGTCTGGCCGGCAGTCCCTACAATCATCATCATCATCATCAACTCAGTCTTCTTGCCGTTAAGTGCTAGCCCATTATTCTTCATCCAGGATTCAATGAGACCAAACACCTGGTTAAAGGAGATTGTGTCTTTGGTATTGTCCTCAGTCAGGCGGATCAGACACTGGGTGTCGTCAGCGTAGTTGGCAAACAGGGCGAACTCCCTATCCAACATGTTAAAAAGGGGAATAGTAAAGACGTTAAACCGAGCGGGGAAGATGCACGCACCCTCTGGCACCACGCATGTCACCAGTTAACTCTCTACAAGGGCCTTGTTACAGTATACTTTAGCCATCCGGCCAGAGAGGAAGAATTTGACCCATTTTGGTGCGTTGGGGGAGAAAACCGCAGTGTCACAGAGTCTCTGTATCAGTATGTCGTGGCCCACTACATCAAAAGCAGATGATAGATCTAATAACATGAGCATAACTGTACTGCCTTTCTCAAAGGATTGTGGGATATTTGATTTCAGATCCAAGAGGGTGGATTCAGTGGCATGTGATTTTCGTAGGTCTGACTGTCTGTGGCCAAGAAGGTTATGCGTTTCCAGAAAGTCCTTAATCTGAATAAATGCCACCCTATTCAGAATTTTGAGGAGAAAAGGGATGTTTGTAATCGGGCGATAGTTCTCTGGTAAAGCTTGGTCAAGAGATGGTTTCTTCAGCAGCGGGAGATCCATGCCTATTTGATAACCCCAGGTACATCATCCTCTTAAAAGGAGCAGTTGACAAACTTGGTTATTATAGGCAGTAGCTGAGCTACACAGGCTTTAACCGTCACTGCTGGGCAGATAGCTCCCTTGCAAGTAGTAGGCTTAAGACTGGCCAGAATGGCTGCCATTTCCGTTACTCCCTGAAAGGAAAAAGGTGTGGCAATATTTGGGGGTAGATCATAAGACATAGGGCCTTGCAAAGAGTAGTAGTAGTAGTAGTGTTAGGGGGTTTTGTCCTGGCAGTCGAGTATACCAGGAAAAGGATTATTAGTGGTAGTCCTGACAGGTTAGTGGACCAGGAGGAAGACACTGAAGTACTGAATTGTGGTGGAAAGAAAATGGAAAGGCCATTACTTTGTTATGATGAATGGTGGTAAAACCATCCTGACAAAACATTGTTGTTGATGAAGAAGAATTGTGAAAGTATTTGTTTTTCAAAGAAAAGAAGATATATTGAAATATTGACTATAAGTATAAAGACAAAGGGCCTCATTACGAGTCACCCGGTATGGAAATAACGGTGGTGGTAGACCTGCGGCCACCGTTGTTTCCATACCGGGTGATCTCGAGTTCTGCAGGCGTAGGTGTCATTCCCGCCAGGTCTGACCTGGCGGGTTTAACACCACCCGCCTGCAGGCGGACGTGGAAACACCGGCACCATCACGAGATGGCACTCAATGGGAATGGGGATTTACTGAATTCTGCCTCTGGAATTCCTGGGTCACCGGGGTCGTAATGCCCCAGTAATTCTGGGAATCACGGAGGCGGAATGGTAATACGAGTCCGGCGGTAACCTGCCTGTTTTTCCGGCTCAGTTACCGCCGGACTCGTAATGAGGCCCAAAGTCTTTTTTGTTGTGTGGAATCTTTGGACAGTCCTTTTGAAGAGTGATGCATTGTGTTCAAGCAGAAGATAATCTAAATGCCAAGTGAGACTTTTGGAGTGAGAAGAACTTTGTGTTGTATTCAGAGCAGAGCTTGACTACTAAAAATAACTTTCTTATTTGGAACCTGGATTTGGAAAATCCTGCTTTAAACCTGGCGAAGGGGATCCGCCCCTGGTTACAAGGATACATGGTTAGAAATGTTATCTTTGAATATAACTGTTATTTTTGTTTAACCTGAATGGCCATATTCTACCTTTATAAGTTTAATGTATGTATAAGAGTGAGGGACAGATTCCTTTAGTCTTAGTTTGATAGGCAGGGAAACCCTGTTTAGGTTAGGGATAGTGAGGCGTTTATCACACCCTTGTTATTTAATAAAATGGCTACTTGTGAAAATCCTATATCTACTTGTCCGCCTCGCATTTCTGACTCCTCACAGTAGGTAACACCCCCATAGAAATAGGGAGAGATAGACCTCATTCTTATTCTTTAACAAAAACCCTTGAACATGTCCAAACAGTGTCTGTGTCCTTCTTCTGACCCACCACAGACACCACCTGCTGCATTAGGACAGTCCGCTCCTGGTCATTAAATGTAGGCTTCCTCATCCGCATTTCTGGCACCTTCCCCTTGCCTTTCCCTCCAGACATGATTCGCCTTTCCTCTGGGGATTGGTGGCACTCCTACAGATAAATATTGAATGGATTGTGTTTTTAATGAGGGCCGCCACAGTGCTTCCTTTTCCAGCGATGACGCTGTTTCCGCTGGCGCTAATATTCCTCTTGCAGAATTAGCGGCAAATAAACAACGGTAACTGTAATTCTGTGCGTACCCACTTACTCGTGATTCGGTGGCCATACCGCCGAACACCACAGCAGTAACAGTAATTTGACAAGAAAAAATTACCACCATCTTTACCGCCAAACTTGTAATGAGGGTCATTGTCTTCTATAGGATAACAGCAGACCAAGACTATGGGCCTCATTACGAGTTGGGAAGTATTCAAGCAGTAAATCTGCCGGAATACCACACAACGGAATTACCGTTACCACCACTTGGTCTGGCAGAATTACCGCTGGATTACAAGTGGCAGTTTATCCCCATTTTTATAGAGTCCATTGGACTCTATGGGACATTTTTGGTGGAATTAAAACGGCATTCATTCCTCCGGTTTTCAGCAGGAGGATTTACCTCCACCATGATGCTGGAGGTAAATCCCTGACTCCAGGGCCATATAGTATGGCAGTGCTGGAAAAGTGGCAGTAATTCCACTACCGCCAATTTCTTCCTGCACCGTCATACTTGTAATTAGGCCCAATATATTGACATTGAGTACACATTTTGAATACTTGTTGCATCATGTAATATAAACCATATTTATATTCTATATAGCACACATCTTTAGCATTTTGAAACTCTCCGTTTGCTCCTTGAGGCCTTTCCAAAGGAATTTCTGCATGTTACCATAATGCCTTAGAGGGCCATACACGCTCCAAAAGTGGTACTCTGATGCTAATCTGTTATAGAAACATGGTTCGCCAGTACACAACTGCATCTCAACAATCAACGTTTTGTGATGGTGGACACTGTTCATTAGATTGATATACTGTTAAAGCTGCATTTTATAGTTGACATGGATTGCAAATGTACTCAAAGCAGGATAGCCAAGGCCATTGTGAGACAAGATGAAATGTACAGAAAGATAAGGCTACGTTAATCGGTAGCTGAAACCTGGGTACCTACTAACAGATCATCAATAACAAATACATTAGCAGAAAGGGAATGACTTAATGGGAATAAAGATGTGATGCTTTCATAAATACTTTGTTAACCTGTAAATTATCCCCCCACACATAACTGCTTTTCATACCCATCTGTCCCTTTCAAGTTTCCCATGCATACTAGCAAGCAAACATTGAATTTGATCAAATGTTATTTTAGCTACATTTATAAAGAGTTTGAGCATCCTTGTTTGCTATCATGACAAATTGTTAAAACAGATACAACAGTGGCAGGTCTGGTCCCAATGTGCTAATGTTGACCCCTCTTTTCGTTTTAGAAGTTACGTCATCAGTCTGCTTCCAGGCCTGAAATCCTTCGACTTCAGTGGGGTAACTAAACAGGACCGGGCCAACGCAGAGGCTTGGAAACGAATGACTACGAAATCAAAACGTATGAAGAAAAAGAAGAAAGACTAATTGTGTGCGTCGCATAAGGCAATAAGGATATTCCAAACAATCCAGCAGTGTGCCTCTTATCACATTGTGATCATTTAGGAATAAACGGACAACTGTTTCATAGAACAAGACTGCGAAAATAAGGTTTACCAAGGTTAAGTTCTACCCTGCTACACAGGCTTTTATTCCTCCCACTTTAAAACCCTCCTAATCATGAGACTCTTCCACCCGACCCCAGGAGCCTCTACATAGAAAGGCGAGATTGGTATTGCTTTTAACTGACATCGATCCAGTGTAGGGACATGGGGCAACTTGGGCATGAACCCCAAGATGCATGTCGTTTTTTAGAATTAAAAAGGTATACTATGGAAAATGCTCCGAGTGCTTAGAGATGGCAAAGTAGAACATAAAGGATCATTGAAATTTGTTCTTAGGGTTAGTAATGATAACATTTAAATTGTGTGAAAAAGAAGATCAAATGTAAACCTGTTCTTACAATCTAAGGGTGCACTTTCCTGCAGCACCCCATTAGTACATTTATTTTCTTCTACTTTGGTTCAATGGATTTTTATAACCGGAATGTTACTAACACCATGATTTTTTACTAGGGTTCCTGCATCTGTGATTCTTTCCCTTTTTGCTTGTGGCAGCCATCTTGGGTCCTTTCCATTCTCTTGGCCAGATCATTGTGTATCCACTGTATCTTCTCCTCATGACTGGAGAACCAAGACCTCTCCCAACCGAAGTAGCAACTCCCTAAATTGCGAAGAAAAAAAAAATGATGTCTTAAGACCAAGCAATATTCAGACATTGTGAGGGGAGGGTATAGAAGGACAGTTTGAACTTTTTGTTTAATGCTCCACTACGTATGTATAATCTGCTTTTCTTCTAATCAACATTTATACTTTCTGACAGAAGTAAGTGCTGACAATGGTTCTGTTGCAGGGAATATAACCGTGAAAAGGCTAAGAGGTACTGGATCAAGTAAAACCACAGGAAGAGCCTCATTGGTGGTCGAAAAACCATAGCTAATCGTGTGCAAAAAGAATAATTCCTTTTTTACGTCACTCTTGTTGAATAATAAAGATTGCCCACGCCGATAGCTCAGGAAGTCTTCGTTCTATAAAAGACAAGGAGGTGAGCATTGTGCTATACGTTCTTTATTACTGCATTAACCTTTAAACTGAGAATTTATGGTTTTTACTACATGCCTTCGTGGAAAAATCAAACAGACATGTTTAAAGTTCGAATGCAAAGTTTAGGAAATGTTTAAGAAAAGTTCCAAGGGAACCACAAGCCCTATTATCCTCTGTGCTTTGGTAGTCCTGACCTTCCCCTCTCCACCTATCAGTACTCTGCCTGAGGTATAAGAGTCTTCAGCCCCAGGTCCCTTCCTCTTTCTTTGTCATTGATCCTGAACGTCAACAGTACTTGCAAACAAATGATCCCCACAATTGGATCTGTGAACTGCTCCTTAGAAGCAAAGTACTCTTTGGTCCAACGGGACAACTTGTAACCACACGTCTCCATTCTCCATCCTTTAAGTGCATCCAAGCTGCTTTCTGGTCGTCTGCTGCGAGGAATGGAAAGAAAACGATGCGGGTGGGAATGTACTAAAGCTTGCACATAATACTTTGCATGACCAGTCAAGTCTATTGCCATTCTGGGTGGGATATAATGCTCGTCTCCTTGTCTTTAATAGAATGAAGACTTCTTGAGCTGTAAGCGTGGGCAATCTTTATTCTATGGCAAGACAGGAGGCTTGCATTATACTTCATAGCTTGCTACCACCCTATTATTTATATCTTATATAGGCTTGAAATAAAATGTCTTAAAGGTCGACTCAGAAGACCAATCTGCAGATTTAATTATGTCTAGTAGCGAGACACTTGCTGCGAAAGCTCTAGAAGCCATTGCGCCCCTAGCGGAATGCGCACCAAACAAGGACAAGTCTATCCCCGCCCACTGCATCACTTCTCGCACCCACCTAACAATAGTCACTGTTGCTACGGCATGATGGGGCTTCCTGCGGGCTATAAGTAGTTGGGTCACCTCTTGCGGTCTAAGATGGGCTGTCACCTCCTCATAATCTTTAATGCATTGCGTCGCACATAACTTCCTATTCTCTGTAAAGTAAGGGTAGGAAATAACTTTCGAATCAGTTTTCGTTCTTTTGGCAATAGTAAAAGCTACTCCTTCTGGGTAGAAAATCTTCCTATCCATTTCTAAGGCTTTGATGTCCGACACTCTACGGCATGCTGCTAGACACAACAACAATGCCAGCTTCCCTGACAGTTGCGATCGGGAGAGGCTCTTGTTCTCTGGCCATCACACATCCCACAAAACCGCGTACTTGGGTTTTGGCGGTCTCTTCAACTTCTTTTTTTTTTAATTTCTTTTATTGATTTTATGCAAACAAAACAACACAAACCAGCATAATCATAATGGTTCCGTTACACATCAATTTATCTTAATCGCTGCTCCTACAACACCCCCCCCCCCCCCCCCCATGAGCCTATTTGTCAATCTCATTCAATGTCTGGCACATGCAGCCAGGTTTTGTTCTCTTCGGAGTCTGTTGGATCTGATATTACTCCAAACAATTCTGCTATTAGCGATTTCCAAGCCAACAAGGTGCCCGCCTCCCCTTCTCCAGCCAGGCTACTCGCCTCTTGCCATGCCACCGTTTCAGCTTCCGCCCATTTCTGCAAGTCCTTCCACCATACATCCACCTTAGGCTTGTGGCATTTCTTCCACCCCATGGCAATCCTACGTTTTGCAAGAACATACGCTAGATTTCTCAGTTTCTCAATATGCTTGAGTTTCCGTGGCCTAGGGAACCCGCCCAGTAAGCAGGCCCAGGCCGTGTCTATAACAAGAGTAACCCCCTTATCAGCCAGTTTCTGCGCCACTTCTCCCCAAAAACACCCAGTGGTCGGGCACGACCAAAACATATGTACCATGTCAGCGTGTTCTAGGTTACATTTAGGACACGCTTGTCTTCCAGTGTTTCGGAACTTAGATATCCTCAAGGGGGTCATGTATGCCCTATGCGTTACATACAGCTGTATTTGTTTTAATCTGGCATTTCTAGACACTTTTTTGTGATAGCCCAGGGCACGCTCCCACACCCCATCCTCCATTGGGGCCCCCACTTCCGCCTCCCAGTCCAGTCTCAGATGTGTCGATTCTTTCCCCACCTTAGCCATCACCATCTCGTACAGTCTCGAGATCTCATGCCCTCCTTTGGATATATCATATATTGCTCCCAAAACTGCATCTGGTTCTTCTATCAAAACTGTCTCTGGCCAGGTGTTCCTAATCATCCGCACCAACCTAATGTACGTGACATATTGGCCCGTATGTCGCCACGCCTCTTCGTTGAGTTCTGTAAACTCCTTAATGGACCCCTCTTGCCAAACATCGCCTAGCGTTGCCAGCCCCACCGATTCCCAGTAGGTCCTAATAATCACCCTCAGCTGATTATCCCCTCCTGTCAAAGCAACCAGCGGTATCTGTGGGAGGCACCGGCATGGGACCTCCATCAAACGACAAGCCCTACGCCAAGTTTTCCACCCAAGCCTCAACATAGCAGGACGCCCCCTCACTTCAGTTTAAGGCAGCCAAATCATTTCTTTCAAATAACACGGGGCGCAGTCCTGTCCAAGCACCCTGTGCTCAGGGGTCACTTCATCGGAGAGCCACTTAGCCACATACTGTAGCTGTCCCGCCAAATAGTAAACCTCAAAATGAGGCAGTCTGATACCTCCGTTTTCATAAAAGTTCTGCAATTTCCAAAACGCCACTCTATTTCGGGTACCATGCCACAGGAAGTCTCTACACATGCTGTTCAATTTACTGAAAAACTTCTTGGGTATCATGTATGGGATATTAATAAAGTAATGCAGGAGCCTGGGCAGAACTACCATCTTGAGCATAGCCCCCCCCCCGCCCCATCATCGCCAAGGGCAGCTTTGCCCAGAACTGCATGCTGTTCCTAATTTTCTCGACGGCTACTTCTGTATTATGTCTGTGTTCTTCTTCCACCGTGTGATATACATCTACGCCCAAGTAACGAAAAGAGCTAGTTGCCCATGGTACCTGTAGTACCGGTAGTCTATCTACAGGGGAATATGACAGACTTTTGGGGGTTCACCGATATGCCCGACAAATCTGCATACCTTTCCATCACTTCAAGTATGTATAGGAGATTTTCTTCTGGGTATTGCAAGTACAGTAACAATTCATCTGCGTACAAGGATATCAAGTGTCGTTCCCCTCCTACCTCAATGCCTATCACATCATACTGTGCCCTAAGGCATATTGCCAGAGGCTCCAGGGCTAAAATGTAAAGCATCGGGGACCAGGGGCACCCTTGTCTGGTGCCTCTACCAAGTTGCCATCTCTCGGATATCACCGCTCCAGTTCGGACCCTTGCAAGCGGCTCACTATATAACATCTTAGCCCACCTGATATAGCCCAGCCCCATTCCATACCCTCCCAAGGCAGCCAATAGCCATGACCACTTGACCAAATCAAAAGCTTTAACTGCATCTAGGGACACTATCGCCATCTCACCTTCATTCCTGCTACCCCATTCGACCACCCGGTGAAGTCGCCTATGATTGTGTGTTATATTCCTATTTGGGACATAACCCGTTTGATCAGGATGTATGAGTCTACCAATCACTTTCTGCAATCGATTGGCTAGGACAGCCGTTAGAATCTTGCTGTCCTGATTTAGCATCGACAAAGGCCTATAGGAACCACATCTATGCTCCGGTTTATTGGGCTTGGGCAGCGGTATTATGATCGCCTCTCTGAGCGACCCAGGCAACCGTCCTCTCTCAAACGCTTCATTAAGCATGTCCAGCATTGGGGGGAGAATTTCCTCTCTGTATACTTTATAGAATTTGCTGGGGAACCCATCTGCTCCCGGGGTCTTACAGGTAGGCAACTGCTGCACAACCGCCTCAAACTCCTCTAATGTGATTGGCCCATTTAGCTCCTCCCTCTCTTCTTCACTTATTTTGGGCAGCCCTATGTCTTCTAACGTTTCAATTATCTTGTGTTGGTAACCCGTCTCATCATCTCCGTACAGTACTCTGTAATAATCCGCAAATTCCTTGTTAACCCCCTCTTGCGTGGCCACCTCATCCCAGTCCTCCCAAATAATGGTCCTAATCGGAGGCCTAGGGGTCTCGCTTTTGTATAGCCAGGCCAAAAGGCGGCCTGTCTTATCTCCCCCCGCGTGCTGCCTCTCAACATATTTCCTATAATTGAGATTGCAGAGTCTTTCCCAATGCCCTGCACATTGTTGCTGTAGTTAGAGTACTAGCTCCGTGTCTACGTCACCGCTCTTCAATGCTGTTTCTAGCTCAGTTTCCATCCTCTGTAGGTCAGCCAAGACCCCACCCTGTAACCCTCTTGACTTAGCAATGGCCGCCCCCCCGCATCACCACCTTAAAAGCTTCCCATAATGTGCCCGTGGAATCAACACTGGCAGTATTCTCCTCAAAGAAGTTAGTAATCTCTTCCCTAAAGACTGGATCTTTAAGCGCCTCTGCTCGGAGGCGCCATGTAGGAATCCTCGCCCTCGGGGGGCAATATTGCCATCCGAGGATCAGGGGCGAGTGATCTGAGAGGACCCTAGCCTTATATTCGATTTGAGTAATCTCAGACATCACCTCTGCTGTAGCAAAGACATAATCGAGCCTAGTGTGCAGTTGATGCGGGGCTGAATAGTGCGAGTATTGCCTCTCAGTGGGATGTTTCATCCTCCACGCATCTGTAAAACCAAAATCAACTAGCAGTGTCTGCAACGCTCTTGCCGCCAGGCTAGGTTTACCCACCCTGCCATCAGATCTGTCCACCACAGGATTCAACACACAATTAAAGTCCTGTCACGCTCACCTGATTCCCACAGAGGCGCAGGTCTGGCTTCGAGTGCTGATGCTTCTTCTATGGTGAAGCGCAGGACTCTGAAGATGGACTCACTGGCTCGCAGGAATGTTCCCCTGTGCGTGAGAAGGGAGTATTACCTACTGACGGAATAATGCTCAAGCCTCCCACTCCCTTCCAACCCTCCACGATACCCTTCCTCGATTCCCCGTGAAGTCTCACCTTAGGGTCTGGAAGGATGAGTTCTCCATCCTGCTTCTGATGCAGGGGCGCGTTGAAACCCAGTTACTTCACTGGATTGAGGTTTGATGGGAGTTCAAATAAGCTTGACTATTCAGGTAAGGCGCTGCAAGAGTTCTGTAGCAAGTTCAAAAGTTCAAGCTTAATAATAATGTTCATTGTCTTATTGCAGCAAGCGCTAGCGCTTATGTCTTTTTCCCCTTAGGGGCCGGGGTTCGGAATGCCGGAGATATGGCGCCGACCCGAAGTGAAACGTGCTGTTCCAGTAAATGACATGTAATTTCTGGATGAGCGTTCGGGTAATGTCTTTGCATTCGCTCATTCAATGTCTTTGTCTTTTTTCCCCATAGGGGCCGGGGTCCGGAATGCCAGGAAGCGGCAGGACCCGAAATGAAATGGGAATGACCCAACAGGTAAGTCTTAGAAGGAAACAGAGCTTTTCCTATTCCCTTCCTTCTCTCACCTTGTGTTCTTGTCTTTTTCTCTCTAGGCTCTGGGAAGTGGCTGCGGATCCGGATGATCGCTGCTGAAGATGGAGGTGCCCAGGAAAGGCGAGTGAAATGCAGCGCTGTAGCGATCGAAGCAAAATGCTTTTAAAAGGATGTCTTCCCTTTCAGGATCGTCGTTGTGAAGTCTCCGTGATGCAGCTTTAGCAGGTAAGGTCTTCTTTTTCTCCAATTCTCTCTTAGCAGGTGACCCAGGATGCTGACAGGCGTGGCTGAAGTCCAGATGCAGGAGCTGACACGGTGAGCGTCCAGCTGCGAGGAACAGAACAACGCGAAGCGTGAGTTGCTGATCAGGCGTGGTTTAAATAGCTTTGGTAGAAGTTCCAGGTATGTATCCTTCCACCGATCAGGTATGTATCCTTCCCCGACCACACCCAGGGGAAAGTAGGTCCACAGGTAAAGTAGTTCTATTCAGGCCTCAAGAGGGCCTGGATGTAGCAGCATGGTCTGCATCAGGTAAGTGCACCTTAAAACACTTGAACACATGTCTAGCTTTATGAGCCTGGCACCTAAGTCGCCAGGATAGGGGTCCAACATGAGCCTGGCGCCAGGACTGTGTCCAAAGGGCCCCAGCTTTGGCCCGCTGGCACTTCCCTGGGGGAAATGATGCCTGCCTCTGGGGTTGCTGGGTCGGCCCTGGCTCCTTGGAGGTAGGCATCATGGCAAGTCCCCACCCCAGATCACTGCGCTCCCTATACACATACTAAGGTTGGTACACAGGGCTCTGAAATATGCTGCTGTGTTTTGGTTGGGGGCATACGTGTTTACTATGCATACCTCCCTGCTCTCCACCAGCCCTCGCAATATGGCCATCCTTCCATCAGTTTCAACTACCTCTTGTATCGATTGGAACGGGACATGCGGTGCCACCCAGATTAACACACCCCGGGCGTATGCAGAGTATGGCGAGCCCACCGCAGTCCCTCTCCACTTTCTCTTAACCAGGTCCAACTTCTCTCGCGTCAAGTACGTCTCCTGTAGTAGTGCAATATCTATTTTCTGCCTTTTCAGATACATCATGATTTTATTTCTTTTCAGATAACTGTTAAGGCCCCTTACGTTCCACGTTATTATCCTGAGGTCTCCCATAAGTCGTTGGTAAGCCCCCCCCGATCTTCCGCCGATTCCGCCCCCTCATGCACCGCAAGTGCAACATGCTAATTCCTCCAAATAGGCTTGAAACAAAACTTAAACTCCCCATAACCACACACACACACACTCAACTCCCCATCCCCCTACCCATCCCTTCCCCAACAACACCCTCCCCAACTGTTGCCCAGCTCCATTCCTGGATCTCAGGCACTCCCACATCTAGCCCTGCCTAGCACAAGCTTCTACTCAGGGCTCAGTAGGGTAAAGCTGCCCTAATGGCCGCTGAAACTAATAATCTATTGGGGTAGGTCGTCCACGTTCTGTTGCTCCTTTTTTAAAAAATATTACGCATACAGATGCCAGACAGTTACCAATTGCAGTTACACTCACTATATTCCAGTCCATGTCGAGCACCAGTCTCGGATTGTGCTCAAAGTTCAGCCAGTTACAATTTCTCTGAACAATCAGGATCCTCCTCCCACTCACCCTCACAATGTCCGTATTACAAAATCTTCATTCGGTATGCTCCTGCCGATCACGATCCGCTTCTTGTTCCGGGCAACCCTGCAGGTCTAGCCATGTGACAACAATCTCCGGGGTATCAAAAAATAGCGCTTTGTTCTTATGTAGCACCTTCAATCGTGCCGGATACAGCAGCATATATTTGACTCCTGCCGCCCTGAGCCTTCTTTTGACGGCGACGTAACTATACCTCTGCCTTTGTACCAGTATCGTATAGTCCGGGTATGCTGTGATGTTGGTGGATACTCTCTCTATCGTACCGCCCTTACGAAAATATTCGAGGATCTTTTCTATGTCCCTGTAATTCAGGATCCTCTCGATGATCGGCCTTGGCGGGGCCTCCGGCTGGGGTTTCCTCATTAGGGTGCGATGCGCCCGCTCCACCGTGAATCCTTGTGAAAGATTCCCTGCTCTGATCCCTTGTAGGATCATGTTTTCCACATAGTTTGTGGGGTCCTGGCCTTCTTCCCCCTCCGGCAGGCCAACCACACGAATGTTGTTCCTCCTTGCCCTTCCTACCACCTCTTCCACACGATTTTCCAGGTTGGCAACCTGTTGTTTTAAGACATGAATCTCCTTCGCATTGTTCGTGCTAACGTAGGTATTAATCTTCACCCCACTTTCCAGACCACTGGTTCTTTCTGCAAGTGCCCTGACATCTTGACATGACAGGGTGAGTTCCGTACCCACAGCATCAATCTTGTTCTCCAGAGCTGTGCGTAGGTCCGCCATTGCCAAGTCCCATTTAGCACTCAGTCCCGTTATAGCCTCCAGGATCTGGTGCTTATCCGCTTCAGGGGCGTCTTCCGCGGGAGTCACGACTATGCTCTGCACCGATGTTGAGGGGGTCCTCTGCGTTTTCGTAAAAGCCTCCATCGTGGGTTGCTTGGTCTTGACTCTCAACCCTTTCGCCGACATGGCGCTGCCCTCCACTCCTCTACGGCTCCGTCTTGGTGCAGCTGCTGCACTGTCCTTGGTCCGACAATTGTCTGGCTCCCAGGTCTCCTAACTCACATTTAAGATGGCACTTTGAATTGTCTTACGGGTGGGCTATGGCCTCGCACTCCTCATTCAACTTCTGTAGGCCTTGTCGCCCAAGCATCCAATGTTATCTCCTCCTGCAGTCAGATCGCCAAGGCTCCATTAGCCTATGCCAGGCCGCGCACTCTCACGGTGCTATCTCGAACACTTTTCCATATTTCCCTGTTGTACTCTTCCTGCAGGCAATCGTCCGCAGCCATGTCCTGCAGTTCCGGGGAATCAGTTTCGTTTCTCCTCGGAGGCCTCTCCTTTGTTAGCCGCCATCTTGGCGCCGAAGCGGCCACACAGCCGTGCCAACAAAAACATATATATCTCATGATTCCCTGGGACCATGGACTTCTCCCACGAACTCCACTTAGCGTGCAGCTTCCGACGCCCGATCCCCAAAGTTCTAGGTCCTCGTTGCAGTTTCAACGAGTAACTTTGGCAAAAATAAAGTTGGATCATCAGGAGCTCCTCACGAAGCACGTCCTATTCCATGGCCAGATAGCCACGCCCCACGGTCTCTTCAACTTTATCCCTCTTGGAAGCCGCAGGAGCGCTGAGTGTTCCCCTAATGCACTTCCTTCTACCTTGTTGTGACCCGCTCAAATTGCTCACCTCAAGACTCCTACCGTTCTGTAGGTGCAACCTTCCTGAAACGTACTTGCTAGGAAATTGAAGACATGTACTACAGGGGCTGAAATGGGATCCAAACTATGTTCTGTACACCATTGAGCCCAACTCTTCCATGCGGCGCCATAGCTCTTGATGGTGGAAGGCGCCCAGGAGTCTCTGATACAGTCTGTATCTGTAGTGAGCTGCGAAATTCCTGGCAACTCCCATCTCTTCCTGAAAATGCTGCAGGGCGATCAAGTGCAGCGTGCCTGCCGCTATCAACGGGTGAGTCTGGCCACTCGGCCCGAGAAGAAGGTCCAGCCGATTTGGAACTATCCTCGGAAAATCAGAAGAAAGTTCCATCGCTACTTGAAACCATGCCTGTGACTTCCAAAATGTTAGACCCATCACAACCTCTGCTTCCTCTCTGCAAACATTTGCTAGGGCTCTGGTGATTAATCAAGGCATAATGCACCGCCCGCTCCACAGATGCAGAAATGCACCTGTACCCGGGTCTATCCTCCAACTGAAGTACTTCTGCGTTTGAGCGTTCAGTCTGGATGCAGATAGATCTGTCTCTAGCGGACTCCATATTTCCTGTAATCGTTTGAATACTTGAAGATTTAACTTCCAATCGCTGGAGTCTACAAGATACCGTGAGTTCCAGTCTGCCACACTGTTCTGTGTCCCCGGTAGATACTCTGCAGTTACCCCAATTCGGTTTTGCAGGCAATAGTGCCAGAAATCCTTTGCTAGTTCTGCTAGCATCTTGGATTTCGTTCGACCTAACTTGTTTATATTCCGTATGGCTGAGAGGTTGTCCATCTTGAGTAGTACACAACACCTTATCTTGTCTTTCATGAAAGCACGAACTGCAAAATAACCTGCTAGCAGTTCGAGACAGTTTGTGTAAACTCAATTCATCTTCCGACCATTTTCCTCCTGTCTCCAATCGCTCGCACCTGGCTGCCCAGCCTGATCTGCTTGCATCTGACTCTATAACCAGGTCTGGAACATCTCCGAAGATTGCTTGACCGTTCCAAACTGCCATATTCTGCAACCACCGTTGAAGCTCTATGGGAGCTTTGTGATCTGGATTCACTAGCTGGTGGTGGTAACCTATACCTCCCTGTAGGTGTCTGATCTTGAGTCTCTGGAACGCTAGATAATGGAGCGGTCTGGGAAATATCACTTGAATGGGAGCTGCTAGCAGACCCACTATCCTGGTTCGACTCTGAAGCAAAATAATGTTCTTCGGTATCACTGTTCTGAGTTCTTTCTTGATTGCTCTCACTTTGTGTCCTGGAAGCTTGAGGGTTGCTCTTACGGTATCTATTGTGAAACCTAAGAACTCTATTCTCTGAACTCTTAGGAGCTGCGACTTGTCTAGGTTTACTAGAAAGCCGAGCGAGGATAGGAGTCTGAAAACCCACTGTACATTCTTGCTGAGCGTTACTTTGTCTGAACCCAACATGAGGATGTCGTCTAGGTAAATGATAATGCAAATTCCTTTCTCTCGTTTGGCTGCGGCCACAGGTCTCATTAATTTGGTGAATGCCCAAGGTGCAGATGCTAGTCTGAATGGGAGGCACGTGAAGCACCATATCTCTCCAGTCCACCGGAAGCGGAGATGCCACCGAAAAGCTGTCGCTATCGGAATCGTGAGATAAGCATCCTTGAGATCCAGGCATGCCAGCCAGTCTCCTGCAGGCCGGAGGTCCCGGAGCAGGTGGATACATTCCATCTTGAAATGGTTGTACGCGAGCCATTCGTTTAAGCTCTTTAATTATGATGGGTCTTAGCTTGTGAGGAAAGCCACTCCTCCTTTTGTATCGTACTCTATCGCGTTCTTGTCTACTAGTTTTAGCAATTTGCTCTGCAAAAGCACTGCTTCTTGCGGCATGTGAATGCGGTGAGGTTCTACTCTCTGAATGGGGTTGCTCGCGACAAAGCTTGCCATTCGCTTACAAAATGGAGAGTTCCCCCCCCCCCACTCGCATGCTTGGTGTACTCCCTCTGCAACCGCTAGGGAATCTCGCTTTGGCCGGGAAGAAAGTGTCCTGCTGTCTTCCCTCCAAATATTGGGCATGCAGCCCCTGGGGTCTATGCTGGACATTGTACCGACCGGACGAGCAACCCCTGTGACGTCCGGTCCCAGCAAAAACTTGCCCCGGAAATATTTTTCTTATGGAGCTCAGTTTTCTCCAGTGCAGAGTAAGTTCTGACAAACTTGGACATCTCCTTTGCAAATGCTTCTCCAAACAGGAGCTCTTTAGCGCCTTCTCCCGCCTCATAGGAGGCCAGGTTGCTGACCTTGCCATCTATCTTTAGTAAGACGCCCCTCCTCCTCTCCAAATAGAGGGCGCAGTTGGCATTACCAAGGAGGCACAATGCGCATTGCGCCCAGTTACCCAATGCATGGGCATCTACTGGGGTCCCTGTGTCTTTTGCTTTTTCGGCTAAATCCATAATTTAAGACAGTGGCCCTGCTAGATCAAGGACCTTGTCCTGACATCCCCTCCAAGCGTGATTGACACCGTTTCTGATGTCCCGTGCTGCTTTGGTCATGAAGGTGAACATCTTGGGATCGAGGTCCGGTGTTTCTGCCAGATCAGATCTTGAACATTCTGATCTTATACGAGATTGCATCTCTCTGTCTAGGGGTGTTCTAATATGCTGTGCCATATATAGTGCCACTCTGGGCGACGGCACGCATTCTGAGGACTTCGGGTGCCTAATGGCAACTCTGGGCGACGGCACGCATTCCGAGGACTTCGGGTGCCTAATGGCCTCTGGATCGAACAGGTCCCCTGTGTTCTCATCTTCCTCGGGAGCAATGCTCTCCACCGTGGGCTTTCTGGTGTCCTCTTCTTCTCCCCCTTCATCATCGGGCGAGTAGCCCTCGTCGTAATCCCCTGAATTATTCACCCCCGAGGGGTTCGTGGGGGGGTCTTTCTTGGCGTTCTGCCTTTTTTTGCCAGGAAGGCTTTTTTCAATCTGCCGACAGGGTCGTCTTGTCCTTGGGGAACAGTATTTTCCCTTTCCACAGGGCTCAGGGGATGGGGGGGGGTCAAAGAACCTCTGCTCTTCCAAGCTACTTTACACCCCTTTTTCTCAACCCCTTCTGACGGATGTCCAGCTGACGTCCCCTCCCCAGGGCTGTCTGCCCGTCTTTTCCTGGCTGCTACTTGCTCCTGCTGCTCAGCCATCCGAGCCTCTAGCATATCTAGCCTGTGGGCTATAGGTTGGACCCCTTGTGAGACTGCCTGTGTAAGGGAGTCTCCCAGTACTTTTTTTAAACTGAGGGATAACTGTGTCCTGCTGTGTGGGCTCTTCTTCCCACTCCTCCTCACTCCACTCAGGGGTGGTGGACTGTGATCTTCTGGGGTGTGAATAGTGAGCCATTTTCCTTGTGTTAGCAAGGCTAACCTTTGGGGAGTCAGCTAATTAAACGCGGCTCTGAAGCAGAGTTAATTGGTAAATGAGCGTGTGAGTAAATCTCTTCTTTCTTATTATATTATTTTTTTCTTTTCACTTGCTGGGGCTTCTCTTTGCTCTGCGTCGTTACGAAAAACGAATGCAAGAACGTTAGGCAGACCCGGAGGATGCTGGCACGCTTGGCAGGCTCCCACTCCCCCGGGTCTTAGAGACCGCTGTATTTGCTGGCGCGCCGAAACGAGTGAAGACTGAGGACCAGGGCCAGCTGCCTGATGCGGGCGGGATCGCTCGCGGCTCCGGCCCCGACACTTTACAACTAATTGTTACTCTGGGTATTCGCTTGTGTGCGCACTGTCAGCTGATCCGACAGCACAATCACCACACTTGCGTAGCCTCAGGAAGCGCCCTATGCACTTACGAGTGTACGAGCATGCGGTAACATTTTCATTTTTTTAAAAGCTGACCAAGCTAGCTGCACACCGCCTTGCTTGTATCTAGTACAATCGTGACAGAAACTACTGTCGTTATCACTGTATCTCTAAGAATAAAACGGACATATAAAAGTGCACTTAATCTTGTTTAGGCAGCAAAAAGAAAGGGAGTAAGGGACCTGGGGCTGAAGGCTCTTATACCTCAGGTGGAGAGGGGAAGATCAGGACTACCAAAGCCCAGAGGGTCATGGGGCTCGTAGTTCCCTTGGAACTTTTCTTAAACATTTCCTACACTTTGGATTTGAACTTTAAACGTGTCTGTTTTGATTTTTCCCCGAAGGCATGGAGTAAAAACCATAAATGCCCAGTTAAAGGTTCATGTTTTAAAGTGCTGATATGGCAGTAAAAAAGAAAGTGTAGCATAATGTGAGCCCCCTGTCTTGCCATAGAATGTGCCCAAAGGAGCGCAACCTTACGAAAATACACAAGAGATTCAATATTCAGTATTGAATGGTGTGTTTAGATGTCCGTAATAGAAATATCATCCGAAAACAGTTAAGTTTAATGGCCACTATACTTGAAATGAACAGTGAACAGTAAACCAGAGCACTGAGAACACCATCTTTGGCTGAAAACAAGATTATCAAAGAATGAGCCTGGATTCAGATATGATGTAATATGTGAGAGTGAAACAAATGGGATGACAAGCTATTAGAAAGTCAAAAATAGCAAGCAGGGAAGTAGTGAACATTAAGCATTGTGCAAGATAAAAAAAATGTAAAAAAGCTTGAATAAAGTGATGTACGAAGTATGTAAAAAGATAACCAGTATTGACAAAGCCGCTACCTCTGCCTTATTTTAAGTCACACAATCTCAGTAGCACAAAGGTCAGCCCATGTGCATACTCAGAAGCCCTGGTACATATCTGTGTCCCCAAATACAGCGATTCCATGTCAGGTGCAGTTTTATATTTATTTAGTGGTTCCTTAAAAATTCCCTGAATGTACTGCAATATAGCAGTACATTCAGGGAATGTGACCGAGATTATCTGAAATCCATAGAAGAAAAAGGTTTAAAAGTGAGTGAAAAACTTAGTTTCAATGGATCTTTATAATACGGTTTATCTTCCCTACTCTTACGTCCGGTCTTCTTTCCTCCATACTTTTGGGATGCCCCCATGGAACAGGTATGGAACCTGTTGCACCTGTTGCACAGCAGCATTTTTGGGTTTTTTCCGTCATGACCCGGTCAGACACATGCGTCACCTCCTCTGCGTGCTCTCCGTCCCTTTATCACATCAGACTTAGAGACTTATTATAGAGGGGAAGGCAGCATGGCACATGGAAGAAAGGGGACTTTGGACAGAGTACAGTTGTTACTATAGCGAGTGATTTTTTGTTGTTGTCCAACATTGGGTCTTTCATAGATTCACATGCTTGAACACTGACGTGCAGTTTGATTGTCAGGACCTCTTCGGGACGAAAACCCACAAACAACTCAAAGGCATGAAGACTGACACCAACCTTGGAGAACCAAAAACAAAGACTGTGTCACTCCTTTCAAGGGAGCCCCGGTACATTTCACACCTCCACGAGCAAAAGCTACCTCATGCATTCCCCATTTTCCACACATTCGCCATTGTCGAGATACCAATTAACCACCACTAAATACACCACCCAGAGGAGTAGACAAGGACCTGGCTGCTCCCGCCCTCAGACATCCAAACAAACTTGACTCACTCTCGCCCAGCACCCCTGTGGGAGGCAGGGTCAGCCGGTACATAAATTAGTGGCAAGAAACAACTTCAGACAACTGGGTGCTCAATGTGGTGTCCAAAGGGCACATGCTGAAATTCGTCAAATCAACACCAGAATATCAACTGCAAAAAAAGAACTCCCCACCTCAACCAACTTCAACTGGAAGTGGCCAAACTGCTAAAGAAGGTGGCTGTAGAAAGAGTGCCTCCCTGGCCAAGAGGAAAAGGTTTCTACACCCTGCATTTTCTGGTGAGGAAGAAGAGCAGAGAATGGCACCCCATTCTAGACCTGCACCGCCTCAACAAAGACATCAAACCCTCAAATTCAAAATGACCCCTGTGACGAATCCAGGGAATTCGTCCCTTCTCCCCAGTGGGGAACCACCCCTGTGAGACTAGGGAGGTGAGCCCATTAGGCAAACCCCTAAATAGGGGTTCTGGCAAGTGGGAGTCCACTGAGAGTGGCTCCCCTTAAGGGACAAGAACTCCCATTTGAAAGTTATAAGACCTCCCTTAGTCCCAATGCCCCACATATGTTCTGCATACATGAGAGCTGATGTTAGTAATTATGTATTGGGGCACTCACATATGCTTGGTTTGGCTGCTGGCCCCTCCCTAAAGAAGAAGCCCCAGTACCAATGGGACCGTATTCCCCAATCTAGAGATCGACATAGAAGAGACAAAGCCCTTACCTGGAGGAAGAGACTTGAATACAGCCAACCTAAAGTAAGCCGCACACAACAGATGTCGCCGATACAGTGCAGAGCTGATGCAGCATGGAGGCTAAACCATAACAGCTCCATGGTGGGCAGAGAGCCTATGCAACGCAGCCGAGCCGAGGTGTGCCTGGGAACCACAGATCCATGGTCTCTGCTGATGAGCAACCAACGCAAGTGAGCAAGAGTCTTCTGCCGCAGACAGAGCCACGGTTTACCCCGGAGGAGTCAGCAGCACAGCCTTTATGAAGCATACTATAAGAAGAGGGCGGTTGAGCTCTGCAGCACTATGCATGAGACGCTGGGTAACAAAGTCATTCAAGTAGCTCACCGGACACGGGGGCCTAACGAAGAAGAGAAAATAAACTTCAGCGAAGGGTTCAAAATTCCCAAACATAAAAGTGGATAACTGAAAGCCAGGAGATAAAGGAATGCCTAAAAGTGAATGAATGGAAAACCTATGCCCTAAAAGGGGAAGAGTGAAGACGAGAGAATGTTTGGAAAACGATTTATCTGAAAAACGTAATCTTCCTGAAGAAGACACATACCCGAGGGGGGAAAAGAGTGGATCGGCCAGAGGGCCATAGCCACAGACGGTGGCTAGAGAACCAGAAGTGATTAACTGAATTTGAATCCACAGGTCCATGTGGCACCACCAAACGTCATCCCATCCAGGGAGTGTGACAGACCCAAAGCGGTGGGCCAAAGCGAACCTTTGACCAAATCGAAGTATATTTCAAGCCAAGTCCTTCACACAGGGGGAAAAAGTTGAAAAGTTTGCATCGACTTGTGTGGAGGGGCATCAAAACCTTGAGGAACTATATGGTTTAGTAAGACTGTAAAAGGAAGACCGGTCCGAGAAAGACAAGAGGAACATATTTATTTTTGTTTGCATAAAGAACCTTTGTGATTCATTAGAACTGTGAAAGCAACAGAAAACCTGGGACATCGAGAAGGGCAATTTTCAAAGACATTGGTTCGGGATTTATGTCTGACGTCCTTTGCTTTTTTCTTTTATTTTCATAAAACATTTTATTGTTTTGGTTATAAAACAAACTTGATTGGTTACAATGTATAATAAGTTCTAAAGAAATATACATTCAGCAAGGGTATCCACCACATCACAAAATGCACAGCCCCCAGCGGCCAGATTGGGGCTTTCTGGTAATCCCCAGTTCATGGCGATGTTACGCTTTATAAGACCAATTGCCGTGGATACAAATAGTTTTTCATAACGTTTGTATGAGGTCTCACTCCATATCCCCAGTAGTGGCAGTTTCGGTTCACATGGTATCCCCATCCCCATAGTTGTCACCAATCCATCAAGGCATGCACCCCAGAAGTGGCAAATTCGCGGACAGTCAGAGAATATGAAAGAAGGTGCCCTCCTCCCCTCGCCCCACATCTTAAACAATTTGAGTTTTCAGTACAACCCAGTTTATAGAGCAAGGTAATACACCCAACGTAGTACTTTAAATTTCACAAGTCGGAATCTTGATAAGATCACAATTTCCCTGGGAAACATCAGTGGCTCCGCCCAGTCATCCAGTTCAATGAGTCCCACATCTGATTCTTGTCTAGTTTTAAGGTTGGATAGATCAGGTGTCGCAAATGAGGATATTGATATTTTATTTCTATCGCGCTCAAACACAAGTGTTTCAGAGCGCGAGATATAATGTAGAGGTGACCTTACTTATAATACGCTGTCATGACTGTGCCACTGGCACCCCAATTGGCACCCATTGTGGACTATTTGGGATTCATTCATCTACATAATCCTCCCTGGACAATATCTATTCATATTTTTATCTTTACTTTTCATTTACAAGACTTTGGCAATTATTTCAAAACTACATGTCCCATAATGCACCTTGTGGCAGTTCCCATTTCCTGGCTATTCCTATGCAGCAGTTTTAAAACTACAATCCCCAGAAGCCTTAGAGATCAGTGCTGCTTTCACTTTCCCAGGACCAGAGAGGGAGGAGGCAAATTACCTTCAGGTGTGCTGCTCCAAGTGCTGCTAATTAGCCTGCTTCAGCACAGGGCAGGTCAGTATTTAAGCAGCTGCCTGCAGGAGCATTGGTCTCTGGAATTGAGCTTGCTACCAGCTATTTCTTGCCTTGATCCTTGGATTTCTGTCGTGTCCTGTTGTTTCCAGAACCTGCTCCTGTTCCAGAGCCCTGCGCTCTCTGCCTTGCTGCCCTGCTACTCTGCCTTCACTTGCCTACCTTTTGCCCTGCACCTTTGTTTCCTGTACTGCAGACCTGGTCCCCTGCTTGCCGTCCTCTGTTCCCTCTGAAGGCAAGCGTCCCCAGCCAGCACGATCCTCCCCGCAATGAGAGACAATGAAGGACTCTCCCAAATCGGGAATGAAGCCAAGACAGAGTGCGGGTGAGCTTAAATGGGAGTTTATCAATCAGAATAGGGCATGCAAAGAACTCTGCAAACTCCGAGAGCGCTCTGTCTGACAATAGCAAAGACAGGCGTATATATTTACAAAAAACGTCATAAGAACCTACATACTATAGGGGGCACAAGTTTGATGGGATTGGGTGGCGATGACTAACTATAGGTGCTGCTGCGATGTGGTTGGTCTTTGGCTGGAGAACGTCACTGGTCAGCCTCGTGGGTTGGGCTGGGCCTGGCAGGTTGGCTGAGTTCATCCGGGCGGTGTTGTTGTGCCATCGCGGCCAGTGTCAGAGATGAATGTCTTTTCCTGACTTATTTGCCCTAGGCCATGCACACCGCAGTCATTCAGTCATTGCAATATTATCTTCTTTAGTAAATCTTCCAATAGGTTATTCTACAGGTTAATGCAACACAGGAGGAATGCACCTTGTGAGGGGTCTGATGGTAATACGTCAGGACATGGTTACCAGTGTCCTGTTGACCGGGGCCATAGGTCAAGGTGCTAAGCTTCAGGGCCTGGGACGGGCGGTACAGGTCTTTCTGTCTTGTTAGAAGTTGTTATGGATGTGCCGCTGTGTGTTGTCAAAGTGTTGGGTGTCCTGATTGCACAGGTCCATAAGTCTAAGATGATCCGGTGGGTTATGGGGTTTACGAGGGGGCGCCTTTGAAAGTGTGTGTTCAGGCAGAGGTTTACTGCGGTGCTGTAAATAATGCAGGTGGCGGGCCGCGGCCTTGGGTGCTGCAGAGGGGGCTACAAATCTTTGAAGCGGCTCCAGTCTGGTTGGGGGAGGTGGAGCAGCGTGGCGCGGGCCTCTGCTTTCATGTTTTGGCAGCCTTCGCAGGGTGGGAGGGGGAATGGCCTTGCACGTATTCACAAAGGTATCTCCCTCGTGTGTTGCCGACTCTAGGTAAAAACATCACACACATTTGAACACTCTATAATACTTATTCAAATCACTTTAAAACATGCATTTCAACTTTGCTGGATGTGTCTCGATTATACCCAGTCTGAGCACCTTATTCGTACACTATGCTTTAACAACTACAGTATTTGGTTATATGCATATACATTTGCAGTAAGTGAGGTAGTAGAGTAAGGTTGGTGGAGTACATAGAAAATGACCCGCCACTGTACGTGACGGTGGTGGCACATAAGGGGCTTAGACATACACACATGACCCGTGCATTCTCGCGCATCTTTCACATGAGCCCTCTGTATGGTTACATTCGTCTCCTCATGTACTCTAGCAGCATTAGTTCGGTTATGGCGCAAAACCATGGAGTGTAAGTTTCCCAGTGATACACGTACCAAATAGATCCCTGGAACGCTCCTTCATTATTAGTACCCAACTGCAGTGGTGTGGGCTCGCCATTGCTTATATCATGGAGGCATGCTTTCGATGTTTATACATTTTACAGATTTTTGTAATATAAGAGATTTTGTGGAGGAAAGCATACTTTGCAAGTGGTCTTGGCATTCATATGTAAAGGCTTTCTGCCATCTGAGGACCATTTCACTGTTCTCTTCATCGCCCTGGCCCACTGGCCGGGTCATGCTGGGAGCGATGATACACTGCGGAAGGTGAAATGTTACAATGTTAATGTATTATGCTAGCTCATGTCCGTCTTGTTCGTGGGAACGGGCTCGCAGCGGATCTGCCAGGGTGCTGCGGCGACAGGGATAACTGGAACTCTCCGAGGGTGGGGGCCGCGCTACAGTGCGCTGAGCTCACACCATCTTTAGTAGACAAAATGGTTTCTGAGGCCTAGATAAATTCAATACATGCGGGCAATGTCTTCAGCAGGTGAGCCATCCACCACCTGGGCCCTGGTGGTAAGGAGGGGACGCCCGATGAGCCATGGCCCTCACCTGGGGTGGAGATGTGGGCAAGGGGGGTCTTTTGGACCACTCCTCCCCTACATTTCCCCCCTTTCGTTACTTAAGTAACGAATACTTTAAGTCCTCCAGCCTTCTACACTCTGCTTCGTCCATCACTGCCTCGTCCCATGCAGGTGTGCCTTTTATGGGCATCCATGCTCTGCACACCCCCCGTAAGCTCTCCCCTCTTCTGGCATATTCATCTGGGGTACAAGTCAGGTATATACATCCGCCATCTCCCGCCAAATCTACCCACACCTCCTGGTACCATTCTAGTACACGGGGCTCTCTAATGGTGGTGTGCCATGCTTTATCTATGATATCTTTGTCGTGATAGATAGGCACTAGCTGATATCTTGGTGTGTCATCTGTTCCTGTTTGTACCTGCACTTCCTGCATGTTTTGTATTGTCCCACGGGTGTTGCCCATTGTCACCATCATCATTGCACCATTTGGTACTGCGTTAGCACAAACTCGAAGACCCACCTGGCACAGGCAAAAAATTAAAAGGAGGAACACCACAAGTGGCATCAAAAATTTCACAGTTGTTCCAAGCCATGAGGGGACCCAGGAGAAGATGTTATCGAACCATGTACTGTCTTCTGCTCCAGCTTCCATTTTCATTTTTTCTCCTAGGTTGTGGACTGCTTCGATCACATGGGACAGGGAGCCATTTTCTGCGTCTTCAGAAGGTACGAACGTGCAGCAGGCACTTCCTATTTTTCGGCAAACACCTCCATCCATTGCCGTCAACAGGTCCAGGACATACCTGTTTTGCATGGTCATCAGTCGTAAAGCCCTTAGTTCCACTTTTATTACGTTGAACCCTTCTTCAGTGTCGTTCGCCAGCTGAATCAATTCCCAGCGTGTTATCTGGAGCCATTTTGCATTTGCTCTTGCTTGGACACTTGAGACGAGTGAGGCAAAGAATGTTTCTGCTGAGCTGAATAATCGATACTTATCTGGGATCTGAGCCAATAGTTCTGATGATTCCTTTGATATGTAGTTTGATGCACGTCTGTTACGGGTCAGCACTTCTCCCTTGTTTCCGGAAGACAGGACGTACATTTGTGACTCCGCAGTTGGCTGGGCTGCACTTTGTTGCAGGCGTTCCTGTGTCTTTTTGCTCCCGTCGATGTGGCTTTCTGGTATTACCATTAGGGCTGAGTGCAGAGTGGCCATTGAGCAGCTGCCACTCCATGACGGGGGGGAAGGTGTAGGTATGCCTGGTTGCCGCATACCCAGTACGTGTCCATAAGGGCCGCTGTCCCTTTTCTCAGATCTGGGATGGTGAGGGTCTTGTTACAGTTCTTGTTTGTTCCCATGGAGGTCTTCCCCTCTCTTTTAAAGCATAGTTCATAGTTTATTTCGTTCTGTAGTTTGAAGGGTCTTTCAATGGCGGTTACCCAAGTTAGTTTTGAAATGTGTTCCTTCCATACTGGTGTGCATGTTTCTTCTATCCACTGCAATTTCTCTGGTGCCACACCTCTCAGTGCTTCAGCTTTACACATTACTTCTTCATCCTTCCATTTGTTGTCCGAAAAAAGTGTCCCTTGTATTACAAAAAACGGTTCTTTCAAACATACCACCCCTGCCGTCTTTGGATAGCACGTTTTCTCGTTCTGCAGCATTTGAAAAGTAACTTCATGTGCCTGGAAGATGTTCTTAATCCTGCATAACGTGAGATGAAGGAGACATTGGGCATCTATAATTGGCAACTCTTTGGGTAGCAATACTTTGGGTGTACCTGAAGCGTGAGGGATGAGGGAGCAGACATAACAGCTCTCGTTTGTTGTTTGTTTAGCTGTGGCACTCATATCCGCATACCATTTATTTGTTTGGTGGGGGTGTCGTGGGTCTTCCATCTTATCTAGACCTAACCCATAGTACTCATCATACTTCCTCCTCCCTGCTTCCCTCTTCCGACTGTTGTTCTTGTTCCTCATGTACTTTCCAACTTCCTGGGCGAGGGATAAAATAGACCCCCCTTTCTCATTCCCGCCCCCCGTGGTCCATGCATCATATAATATTTCGTGTATTGCTAGCAGCCTTTCCTTTTCGTCCCTGACGTTATCTTGCAGGTTGTTTTTTAGTATGGGGGCATGCTGGCTGGTGGGGGTGTTATACAACCATGATATGGCAGACGGGTTTCGGTCATTTAAACTTCGGGCATTGTAATTAGATATCCCTGGTGGAGGCACTGTGTTGTTTTGCATTCCACCCTGTGGCTCTTTCTTTTGTGAGATGACAGCATTGGATGGTGTGGTATGATAACCCCATACAAGTTTAGTTCCGTCCCATACCAAAAAATCACCCTCCCTAGTATTGACACTTGCAGTTGTATTGGTCCCAGTAGTGCTGTTAATCCCAGTACTGTTAATCCCTCCCCCCTCGTTCAGAGCGTTCTCACACACCACTGTGTCCTCCCCTCTTTCTCCTGTGTAGGTTGCGCAATCGTGGTCCTGCATGTCCTCTAGTGTGCACGCTTCTGTAATGAATGTGGCGGGGTTCACTGTCTTGCATCTCACCACATGGATGTTGGCGCTAGACAATATAATCTCGTAGGCTGTCGCCCGCTGTGTTGTCAGTGTGCTTTTTGACCTCTCAAGTATTGCAAATAATGAATGTTCCACAAACAATGTCACAGGGCAACCCATTACTATTGTGGCACTTTCTCACTTTTCGAACGCAGCTGCAGCGAGCGATTGCTCGCACGCGAAATGGCCTTGCATCACGGCATCCAAAGTACCACTATAGTAAGCCAATGGCTTGTGTCCTAGGGACGTCTTTTGTGTCAGTACAGCTGTCATGAGTGTTCCCTTGCAGTGTGAGAATAGGTAAAATTTGCGTCCATAATCAGGGTTTGCAAGCACTGGAGCGCTTGAAATTAGCTCTTTTAACGATTGAAATGATGTGCTCATTTCTTCTGACCATTCTATTTTTTTGTTCTCCTGTTGTGCTTCCTTGAGTGCTTGTAGGAGGGGCCTCGTGTATGCTGCATAATCTAATATCCATGCTCGGCAATAGTTGCACATCCCCAAGAATTTCTGCATGTCTTTCACTGTTGTGGGTTCTCCTACTGATCTTATTGCTTCTACCCTGTCGGGAATTATTCTTTTTCCATCTTTTGATATCAGCTGTCCCAAGTATAAGACCTCTGTCAGGCAGTACTGTAACTTCTCCTTGTCTACCTTGTACCCCTTGTTGGCCAGTAGAGTCAGGAGCGTTGTTGAATCCTTTCTACATGTTACTTCGTCTTGTGCACACACTAATAAATCGTCTACATACTGAATAATCGTACTCTCAACTGATAGGTTTCCCAAGTCTTCATGCAATATGCGGTTGAATATGCTCGGGCTTTCACAGTATCCCTGTGGTAGTCTGCAGTGTTCATATCTTTTACCCCCCAGTGTAAATGCTGTAAGGTATCTACTCTCTTCAGCCAGGGGTATTGAGAAAAATGCGTTTTTCAAGTCTACTACTGTGAAATGTGATGCCACTTTCGGGATGCTGCATAGTATTGATGCAGGGTTCGGGACCAGAGGGAACTCCTTCTGAATTACATCATTTAGGGGGTGTAAGTCCTGTATCATCCTCCAAGACCCTCCCTTCGCTTTTTTGATTGGATAAATACATGTGTTACATGGGGAGTTTGAAGGCACTATTATCCCTTCTGCTAGTAGTGCATTTATTGTCTCTTTTATCCCTTCTTCAGCTTCACGGGACAATGGATACTGTTTAACTCGGGGTAAAATTGCTCCTTGCTTTAGTTTTATTACCACAGGTTGTACTCCGTGCAACAGCCCTACATCATGGGGGCCTGTTGTCCACAGATTATTTGGTATGAGCCTCATGTCGTCATCAAAAAATGACGGCGGTGCTCCCACCACTGCCATCAATTGGACGGGGGTTTCCCTGGCTTGAATCAAAATGTCACAGGGCATCGCTATTTCCATTACTATCTCACCATCCCCTTCTGTGTCTGAAAAGAGATCCTCATCTGTTAACTCTCGTAGGGCGATGTTTTTTGTGCACAGCACTGTACGCCACTCACATCCTTCCCTATCCATTCCGATCGCAGCGATCCTTTTCGCTGACACCTGTACAGCGTGCAAGTCTAATTATACCACTGATCCTGGGGCTGTGTCGGGACACACTATGGGGCGGAAGAGGAACTCCGCTGGAATCCTCCAGTCCATTCTTCTTAGTTCTGGAATTATGAGGGCCAAAGTCTTTAGCCCTTCAATAAACATTTCCTCATTTTCCGGCAGCCCTCGTACTTCCTGTGTGATTGTGTAGGCTTGCACTACCAACATCGCACGCAAGGGGCATATCCCGGGTGTAGAACACACTATTCCTTTCTCGGTAAATGATATGGTCATGTTAAGTTTACTCAGGAGATCCCTCCCTAACAAATTTATTGGTGAGTGTTCATAATACAGTAAGGGTGTCTTTACAGTTTTACCCCCCACTGTTACATCCAAAGCTTCTGTGTAAGGAACTTCAATTACAGCCCCAGAGAACCCCTGCGTCTCTAACTTCCGGTTAGATAACGGGAACTGGCCCTCTCTGATACATGATTTCTCCGCTCCCGAATCAACCATGAATATGAACTGCTTGTCTCCCATCTGCGCCCCTACCAATGGTTCCTCTGCTGCATTGTAGGTGGTAGATAGAACTGGACACGCAAGTGTTCTCTGTGGGCTGTCCTATGCGGGGTGTCTCGTCGCCCCCCCTTGATTAAAGACACTCCCTGAAACCACTGATACGCCGCTATAGGGTGCTGGTGCGGGGGCCCCGTTTGCTGTTGTCGTAAAAGGGTTGCCTGGCGCATACTGCATATTGTCATTGTTTTGTAGGTGGCTCTGTGTTCTATACTGGTGTCTCTGTTGTTCATTATTTCCTTGGCCTGGGTTTATCGGTTGCTGTTGTCCCATCGGAAGACCATATGGGCTCCCCGGGTGAGGATGACCATAATGTTCTACCTCTTGGAACCCGTTGTTGGGTCTGCTTCTACACTCCCTAGAGTAATGCCCCATCTCCCGCAGTTCCAGCAGCTTCCTTGTGCACCTCTAGGACCCTGCCATCCACTTCCTCCCATTCCCCCGTACCCTGGTCCAACTCCTCTTCGGCCCCTGTACCCACCTCGTCCCCCTCGAGGGGTCAACTCTTGCCACTGCTGACTTCCGCCTTGCTCCTGCTCGTTCCACTGCCGCTGTCCTGTTCCCGCCCAATTAGTTGCCATCCTTCCTTGTATTGCTATCAGCCCCTCCTCCTCATCATCTCCCTCCCTGCTGTGTGGGAGCGCGGCTACTGCTGCTGCAACCTTCACCAACTTTGTCTGTACTAATTTCGCTTCGTCTGCCAATCTTTTCTGCGCCACCTCCTTCTCCCTTTCCTTTATTCGCTTACAATGGTGTACTATTATGCTCTGAATCTCAGGCCATCCCTTTGCTTCAATACCTGCTATCTTGTCGAGCGCCTTTTGCACTTCCTTTGGGAGCCCTCTTTTTATAATGAAGTAAAATAAAGATGTCGATTGATACCAGGGCGTGCCCGTTTCTGCTCTCCACATCTCTTGGACCCGGAAAATGTAATCCATAGCCTCCTCCCCGTCATTCATTGTACACTGCATTACTGACTGTAAGTCTGGCGTGTCTGGGAATGTTTCGCGTAAGGCATCCCACACCCTGGCACGCACTGTGTTAAAGGAGGCCCCATCATGGCGGTCACAGTCTAATGTTACTCCCGGGAAACCGGCCTTAACCCATACTCTCTCAGCCTGATCTCCGACTGCTGATACAAGCAAGCTCTTCACATCCCCTATTGCTAGGGGTACCCCGGCAGTGTGCTTCTCGAAGGCGTATATCCACTTACTTGCCCCTCCTGATAACGGGGGCAATAGCTTTAATAAATTGGCTTTATCCATCTGAGCCAATGGGATATAATTCGGCCTCCCTCCTCCCCTATGTATCAATGGGAGCTGTAGCCTTCCTTTTGTCGTTGCATCTACACCTGTTTTGGCTGCTGATGTTCCCAGTGATGCCATTTTTCCCACCCTGTTCCTTAATCGCCCCGTCCACTCATCCAGTGTTCTCAGTGAACATGTACCATCCACCCCTTCACTTCCCCCTCCCATTGCCATGCTCAACCTGTCGCTTTCTTCTACATCGTCCCTTATATCACATAGTAGTTCCTCTCTGTCCCCTATAGGCCTTTCTTCATTATCGATACCTCCCTCTCGTGCCCCTACTTCAGTTATTCGTGTTGGTTCTTCCTCAATTCTGAACAGTATCTCACCTTTTTTCCACCCGTCTTCAAGTGTTCTATTCTCACTCGGCGCTCTAGACGTGCGCCCTGATCTTGCAGCATTAAGTGCTGTTTGTTCACATATGTCTTTTATCCTTGAGAGCTCATCTTTCGCTATTGAGAGCCTTGATTGTAAATCATCTGTTAGCTTTTCTATGTCCACCCTTTGTGTACTTGTCTGGGCTCGCTCCCTTGTACTTTCATATGGTGGGGGTGCCGTTGGTCGGTGGGGTGTAGTAGTTGTCGGGGGAGGCACATAAGTGGGGTCACTGTACCCCTCTGCGGGCACAGGTTTGTTCAATATCGGGTACAAACTTATTACCTCTATTGGTGGCTCTACTTTTGACAATTCTTTAGCATCTTTCTGTATCATCAGTGGGTTGTCTGTGGTGGATGGTAGGTGAGGGTTTACTGCTGGCGCTTTAGGCGGTGGTATCTCTTCAAATAACCTCCAGAGATCCAATATTTCCCTCCTATTATGCAAGTGCTTCCCCTTGTATTTCAAACAGATGCATGTGGCCACCATATCCAGAACACTTTTATCCTCCCTCTGGCCATATCTGGGGTAGCCCCTCTCCCTTCAGCTCTGTTATCCATTGGTCGTGATATTTCTTAATCCGCTCCGCGTACCCTGGTAGATTCTTACAAATATGTGATAAGGGTGTTTCGGCCCCCATCTTTGTGTCCTCCTAGTACTTGTGTGTCCGCTACTATAATGTAGATGTATTACCAATATTATTTTTCGTTTTCTACTTCACATTCAATAATGGACTCCTTTGTGTTCTTCCCGCTGCCTGCACAATACAAAACTGGCTGTACACAGTTTCTATTCTATTCTATTTGGGGGGGGGGGGCACATACAAGAGCAAACCATCATTTATTTTGACAATATCAACCCGGAAATCAAAAAGGTACCCACTCACTTCACCGTGTCATTTTTGTCTTCAAAAGGTTCTATCCGGTCACACTTACCATGACCATTTAACTACTATACATTTATAGCCGTTTTACACATTCACAACATCAAATTGTCGTCTGACACATACGAGGTGCACACACCTCTTGGTAACACCCTATTCACAATTCAAGCTCCCCTCCCTTTCCTCCCTAGCCGGCTGTCCCTGTCCGTTTTACTTGGATATATGGATGCGCATATATATATATATATATATATATATATATATATTGGTCTGCTCTTCCCTCTTCTAGTAGGACTCTTTCTCTCTTATTTTCTCCCTAAGTTTGTGCTGACCTCACTTTTTATTTTCCCCCTAACCCTAAAGAAAAGAAAAGAAAGAAGTAATAGCGGTCACTAATATATTCTCAGTGCCCCCTTTTGCTGAACACTTTTATCTTATATTCCACTTCTTCATATATTCCCAGTACTAGTCAAGATAGCACTATGCGGCGCCGCCTTCCACCCCCTTTCGGAGCTAGGTTCCCGTCACTTTTATCTCTTAGTCACCTCTTAATCCTAATGGCCATATGCAAAGAAAAAGCAAGGAAATTTTAGAATGATCCTTAGTAGATCTGCGTACCCCCTCTTCGTTCCCTGTCCTACACTTCTTTCCCCACTCCCTTTACGCACTCAATACTCACGTGCCCGTCTTGAACCGATCGTCTCCGAAACTGGGTCCGTCCAGGCAGTGTTGCCGTCAGCTCAACAGTCAGCCCCGGCGAGCGGTACTCAAAGGGGATTTTTCAACCGGGATCCCGTACCCTCTCTCTATTGAGTGCGCACTTCTTAGTGTACCGGTCGCCGTTGGCGGCCAGCCTCCCGGAGCCGGCTCACCGTGCGTATCCCTTTTCGACCGGAGATTCTCGTGCCAAAAGGGGACAGTAATGTTAGGTCGGGACAAAATAATAATAGTAATAATCACGCTTTCGGGGTCACCACTGAAGGCAAGCGTCCCCAGCCAGCACGATCCTCCCCGCAATGAGAGACAATGAAGGACTCTCCCAAATCGGGAATGAAGCCAAGACAGAGTGCGGGTGAGCTTAAATGGGAGTTTATCAATCAGAATAGGGCATGCAAAGAACTCTGCAAACTCCGAGAGCGCTCTGTCTGACAATAGCAAAGACAGGCGTATATATTTACAAAAAACGTCATAAGAACCTACATACTATAGGGGGCACAAGTTTGATGGGATTGGGTGGCGATGACTGACTATAGGTGCTGCTGCGATGCGGTTGGTCTTTGGCTGGAGAACGTCACTGGTCAGCCTCGTGGGTTGGGCTGGGCCTGGCAGGTTGGCTGAGTTCATCCGGGCGGTGTTGTTGTGCCATCGCGGCCAGTGTCAGAGATGAATGTCTTTTCCTGACTTATTTGCCCTAGGCCATGCACACCGCAGTCATTCAGTCATTGCAATATTATCTTCTTTAGTAAATCGTCCAATAGGTTATTCTACAGGTTAATGCAACACAGGAGGAATGCACCTTGTGAGGGGTCTGATGGTAATACGTCAGGACATGGTTACCAGTGTCCTGTTGACCGGGGCCATAGGTCGAGGTGCTAAGCTTCAGGGCCTGGGACGGGCGGTACAGGTCTTTCTGTCTTGTTAGAAGTTGTTATGGATGTGCCGCTGTGTGTTGTCAAAGTGTTGGGTGTCCTGATTGCACAGGTCCATAAGTCTAAGATGATCCGGTGGGTTATGGGGTTTACGAGGGGGCGCCTTTGAAAGTGTGTGTTCAGGCAGAGGTTTACTGCGGTGCTGTAAATAATGCAGGTGGCGGGCCGCGGCCTTGGGTGCTGCAGAGGGGGCTACAAATCTTTGAAGCGGCTCCAGTCTGGTTGGGGGAGGTGGAGCAGCGCGGCGCGGGCCTCTGCTTTCATGTTTTGGCAGCCTTCGCAGGGTGGGAGGGGGAATGGCCTTGCACGTATTCACAAAGGTATCTCCCTCGTGTGTTGCCGACTCTAGGTAAAAACATCACACACATTTGAACACTCTATAATACTTATTCAAATCACTTTAAAACATGCATTTCAACTTTGCTGGATGTGTCTCGATTATACCCAGTCTGAGCACCTTATTCGTACACTATGCTTTAACAACTACAGTATTTGGTTATATGCATATACATTTGCAGTAAGTGAGGTAGTAGAGTAAGGTTGGTGGCGTACATAGAAAATGACCCGCCACTGTACGTGACGGTGGTGGCACATAAGGGGCTTAGACATACACACATGACCCGTGCATTCTCGCGCATCTTTCACATGAGCCCTCTGTATGGTTACATTCGTCTCCTCATGTACTCTAGCAGCATTAGTTCGGTTATGGCGCAAAACCATGGAGTGTAAGTTTCCCAGTGATACACGTACCAAATAGATCCCTGGAACGCTCCTTCATTATTAGTACCCAACTGCAGTGGTGTGGGCTCGCCATTGCTTATATCATGGAGGCATGCTTTCTATGTTTATACATTTTACAGATTTTTGTAATATAAGAGATTTTGTGGAGGAAAGCATACTTTGCAAATGGTCTTGGCATTCATATGTAAAGGCTTTCTGCCATCTGATGACCATTTCACCGTTCTCTTCATCGCCCAGGCCCGCTGGGCGGGTCATGCTGGGAGCGATGATACACTGCGGAAGGTGAAATGTTACAATGTTAATGTATTATGCTAGCTCATGTCCGTCTTGTTCGTGGGAACGGGCTCGCAGCGGATTTGCCAGGGTGCTGCGGCGACAGGGATAACTGGAACTCTCCGAGGGTGGGGGCCGCGCTACAGTGCGCTGAGCTCACACCATCTTTAGTAGACAAAATGGTTTCTGAGGCCTAGCTAAATTCAATACATGCGGGCAATGTCTTCAGCAGGTGAGCCATCCACCACCTGGGCCCTGGTGGTAAGGAGGGGACGCCCGATGAGCCATGGCCCTCACCTGGGGTGGAGATGTGGGCAAGGGGGGTCTTTTGGACCACTCCTCCCCTACACCTCTCTACGGCCCCTTGCTCTCTACCACCAATTATCTTGTTCCCTACAATCCCATTGCCAGTGTTACCTGTCTTTAGTTCCTGGAGTCATCAGTTCTGCCCTTGTTATCCCACTTCAGAGCTACAGTTTCCTTGTTTTCTCTCTGCAGCCCTACCCTTGTTATGCCAGTCCAGAGTTACTGTTCCTTGTTACCAGTGTGTAGTTTCCAGTCTCCTTACCCCTGCACTTAGATTCTAGTTTTCTTGCTTTTCTTCTTTCTTCCAGTTCTCTGTACTGGACCCTGCTCACTTTGACATCCCTTTTCCCTGGATATTTCGGTTACAGTTCTTGTCTTCAGTTGTGCCTTGTGTATTTCCTTTGTTCAGAGATTGGCTGCTGGGTTTCCAGCAGGCAATCTCTGCCCCCTTTCCTTTGTCGCGTTTCAGTATTGTGCCTTGTGTCATTGTTAAAGGTGTACTGGTTCCTGTTTCAGGAGGCAGTCATTGTTCAGTTCCTGCTGGACCCATATAGGTTTCAGTCTTGAGAGTACTGTTTCCTTGTTCGTGCCTAGGGTCCATACACAGACACCCACTGCTGTTGCTCCTTTCCATGAGCATTCAGAGTGGGGCCCTGTAATAGTAGCCAGCTCAGAAGGCTGGAGTTTCCCTGGTTCTGTGGGAAACTCTTCCCCCATTCTGCATACATCCCAAGAGGGGACTTCAAGTGTTTGTTTTACTTGTACTCTCTGCCTCTTTCTGTTCACTGCTTTGTTGCCTATCCGTTCTTGTCTGCAGGTCTCCTTGTACTCCTGCTTCTTGTGTACTTTTCTTCCTTCGGCCTTGTGGGCATGTCTCTGCCCGCAAGCCCCTCTGACAGAATGCAAGAGCCACGTTATTCTGCTTTCCTAGTAAGGGTAGGCCCACTTAAGCCTTAGGTACCTTATACCTGAAAAAGAAACCCATGCCTAAGACTGTAGGTTCACTCACCTTTGCCAAGAGAACTGCTAATCTTAGAGAGACATATAATCAAGAGAATGGCTTTTTGTATGTCGCTTATTATACACAGTGGCTCAGAGATCCAACAATGTTAGATTACAATGACCTATATGAGTATGACCCTGAGTTATTATCTACAGATGAAATGCTAGATGAGAATCACTTTTTTACAAACATTACTAGACCAGCCCATGAAGAATCCCCATAATATCTTTAATGCTGCCAATACACACATCAATTCAGACCCTCATGCCAATGCTGTACTAACCTCTCAGAGCCTGCATTCCACTGTGCCTTTCTCAGAGCACACCACTCCCAATTTAAATCTACTTGTTACTCCTTTTTCAGACACTTCTCATATCTCAGAAGGCATGCCGCAGGAATACATTAACGGGATCCCTGTTGCCAAAATGATTTGCTCTTGATCAGCTTGGCTAGCTACACAACCTTCCCAGACTGCTAATAACACTCATTTAACAGGACAAAGACATTCAGTGTCCCAGGGTTAGTGCAGCTGGTCCTGGCTACAAAAGACCAATCCAGACCATAGGATTTCTTAACGTTTGCCCAATGACTACTAACCATGATAACACAAAAGTCAGTCTTCACATTTCAACACCTTGCTCTTCTGCTACGCCAGAGTCTGACATTGTAGGTCTGAGAAATATTACAGGAACATACCAGTTACAGAAACAGTTCTTTTGCCTTAAAAGACAAACTGGAGACCTCTATGATGAGTTTGTCTGCTTGCATTATAAGAATCTTGCAACGGGCCACAATTTCCCAGACCATATGACACTATGCCAAACACCAGACATTCTGTCTTTAAATATCGACATGATAAGGCCTGGAATGGTAACAAAGAATCAGATACAGACCTATACAGAGCAGATGGAAGACCTGAACTTGGCATATGCATACCAGCTAAAGCTTGACACCGCCCGTTCACTTACCAGCCAAAGTAACTCAGACTGTTGTACAGCTAATGAAGAATTCACTCCTCCTGTTGGCAAACCAGCTCTAACTGCCATTAGATCACAAACCAAGTGTAATCTTCTGAGTGAAGATCCTGCTGAGTCAAATGATTGTCCAGTGTCTGCCCTTGATGTCTGTCCTTTACTCGCACTTACAGCCTCTACTGAAGTGACCAAGTCCGATATGTACTCTGCTTCTATGGACCTTCCTGCACCAGACCATGAGTCAGTCATTGAGACCAATCCTGAACTTAACCCAGTTCCTGTATGGAGTCCAGTTTTGACATCAGTCAATACCCCAGATCCATCAATCAACATTAGGAGACAAGACTTTGAAGTACAGCAAACTGAAAGCCTGCCCTTGCCCGATACTACTCAAACAACAGGGAAGACATGAACTTGAAAAAAGAGGACAGCAAACTCAAAGCCTGCCCTTGCCTGATACTACTCGGACAACTTTTTTCACGTTCATGTCTTCCCTGTTGTTTAAGATCTACTGTTAAGCTCAGTCATTGGTGTCATGCGTCTTGAAGACTTTCCTCCCATTCACAAACACTGTAGTATTCTTCACGGGAATCCTGATCTACATCCATCAAATTACTCTGTAGTGGAGACAGTTTCTATTGTATCTACTGAGGAAACCGAGTGCCAAGTGGATACTGTCCCTTTCAAGAACCCTTCCAGGTACTTGATGTCAGTGAAGATTCATTTGTGAACAAAGATGCACCCCTATTTACTCTAAGCAATGACATTCCTGTCTTGCCTGATTTGCCTTCCAATAAACGAATCAGACTGACTATTAATACTTTTGAAGATTTGGAAGACCTCCCTGAAGCAACCAATTCAGCTGAAGGCTTGGTTCCACCTTTCAGTACTGTACAATTGCCAGCCCTAAGGAAAACCTCTCTCTTCAGAAAAGAAGAAACCATGGAGCATACAGCAGAGCTTCACAGTTCCCCAGTCCATGAATGTATTGCAGTGTTTTGTGCCTCTGAAACCTTCTCTTTCCTGGATTCAAACACAAAAGTTCTAAAAGATACTGTGTTGCCTCCTTTACAGAATCTCACCTTGAACCCTTAAACAGGTTCTGGACCTTCATGATGGGCTACTATTACAATATTAGACCCTTCTGCAGTCAGACAGGCCTTGGACTTAGTCTTCCTTTTGGTCTACATACATGGGGCCTGGGAGGGGCATACTGTCACGACTGTGCCACTGGTGCATCAATTGGTACCCACCATGGACTATTTGGGACTCATTCATCTACACAATCCTCCCTGGAAAATACCTATTCATATTTCTGTCTTTACTTTTCATTTGCAAGACTTTGGAACTTTCTAATTTAATTTCACAAACTACATGTCCCATAATGCACTGTGTGGCAGTTCCCATTTCATCGCTATTCCTATGCAGCAGTCTTAGAACTACACTCCCCAGAAACCTTAGAGATCAGTGCTGCTCTCACTTTCCCAGGACCAGAGAGGGAGGAGGCCAATTACCTCCAGGTGTGCTGCTCCAGGTGCTGCTAATCAGCCTGCTTCAGCACAGGGCAGGCCAGCATTTAAGCAGCTGCCTGCAGGAGCACACGTCTCTTGCATTGAGCTCACTTCCAGCCCTTTGTTGCCTTGATCCTTGGATTTCTGCTGTGTCCTGTTGTTTCCAGAACCTGCTCCTGTTCCAGAGCCCTGTGCTCCCGGCCTTGCAGCCCTGCAGCTCTGTGCTTCCTGTACTGCAGCCCTGCTCCCCTGATTGCAGTCCTCTGTTACCTGTCTACAGCCCCTTGCTCTCTACCACCAATTATCTTGTTTCCTGCCTGCAGATCCTTGTGCTCCCATTGCCTGTGTTACCTGTCTTTAGATTCCTTGAGTCTTCAGTCCTGCCCTTGTTATCCCACTTCAGAGATAGTTTCCTTGTTTCTCTCTACAGTCCTACCCTTGTTTCATTTGATTTGATTTGTTTAATTTGTAAACACGCTCCTGACAAAATGGATCGGATCTGGGCGCAGGTTTAACATGCAGTAGAGTAATCTCCCGTCTATAAAAATCTGATCAGTTCAGAGGTTTCACAGGCCAGTGAGAAAACAACAATATTCCAATTAACAGAATAGGTAGGTCTTCAGAGCCTTTAAGAAAATTCAATAAGGGTTTTTTGTTCTCGAATAACTCTTGGGAGGCTAGTCCAAAGTTTTGGGCCATAAATTCCAAACCTTCGGTTCCCTTTATTCAAATATCTTGATCGTGGCACTTGCAGCAACATCTTATCTCAGGAGCGTAGTTGACGACCTGGAATGTAAATCTTAATTTTATCCGACAGATAGCTTGGTGCTAGTTGATACAGACATTTAAAGACAACGCAAAGGATTTTGAAGTCTATGCGTTCTTTCACGGCTAGCCAATGCAATGACCGCCTTAGGTTAGAGATAGGGGAAGATTTAGCCATCTTAAACACCAGTCTCACTGCAGCATTTTGGACTACTTGCAGTCTCCGAATAATCCCTACGACTGTTACCCGCTCCTTGTCTGCTATGAATGGCAAAATCTGTCTTTAACATGCTTTGGGTATAAAATACAGATTGAACTTTAGCACTAACCTGTGCCTTACTTTCCATGTCTTCTTCCCAGATACAACCCATGTTTTTATCTTCGGGGAGAAGTCCAGTTGTTATCCCAAAAAGCATGGTGACTGTAACCGTTTATGTTGCAATTGGTGTTTTGGACCAAGCAATGTTACCTCGGTCTTATTAGCGTTAATCAACAACTGATTTGCATACATCCATGTTTGTACCTCCTTTAAGCATTGTTCCACTAATTCGAACGTCTCTTCCGTTCTCTCTACTCTCAGAAATACTTGAATATCATCAGCGTATGAGTGGAATTTAACTTGATGTCTCCTCAAGATATCCATAAGGGGTTTTATATATAGGTTAAAAATGAGAGGAGAGAATGAAGAGCCCTGAGGAACACCACAGATCTGCATAAAAGAGTCCGAAAGGAAACCTCCAAATTTAACCTTTGTTCTCGGTCAGTTAAAAAAGACCTAAACCATTCTAAAGCTTGTGCAGAGACCTATCCGACCTTCTCAAGGCGTCTCAGCAGGATATTAAGATCTACTGTATGAAACGCGGCAGACAGGTCAAGCATAATCAAAAGTGATATAGCCCCCTGGTCTGCCGTCTCAAGAAGATCATCCCAACCTGTTAGTAACGCCGTTTCTGTACCGGATCCCGGTTGGAAACCAGATTGTAAAGGGCCCATTAGTCCCCCCTCCTCCTCCACATAATCCTGTAACTGACGTAACTATTTTCTATAGAATTTGTCCAGGCCATGGCAATCCTGCCACTAGCCTGTAGTTCTACAGGTTCGTGGCATCTAGTTTTGCTTTCTTCAAAAATGGAGTGACTATTGTTTTTTTCAGATTTGCCGGTACAATGCCTGTAGTTAGGGATTCATTTACAAATTCTCTGATAAAGGGAGAGATATCGGACGCCAGTTGCTACGGATGATGGAATCACAAATAAAGTGTCATTAGTGGGTTTCAAATTGGAGAGCAAGGAATATATGGTTTCCTCGGAGGCTCTTGTAAATGTAAAAGATTTTTGGGTTAATGGGCCCTCTGACTTGATGACATCATGGTCATCATTGTCTTGTTATTCCAGTCCAGAGTTACTGTTCCTTGTTACCAGTCTGCAGTTTCCAGTCTCCTTATCCCTGCACTTAGATTCTAGTTCTCTTGCTTTTCTTCTTTCTTCCTTCCTGTTCTCTGTACTGGACCCTGCTCACTTTGACTTTCCTTTTTCCCCTGGATATTTCTGTTACAGTTCTTGTCTTCAGTTGTGCCTTGTGTATTTCCTTTGTTCAGAGATTGGCTGCTGGCTTTCCAGCAGGCAATCTCTGCCCCCTTTCCTTTGTCGCGTTTCAGTATTGTGCCTTGTGTCATTGTTAAAGGTGTACTGGTTCCTGTTTCAGGAGGCAGTCATTGTTCAGTTCCTGCTGGACCCATACAGGCTTCAGTCTTATGAGTACTGGTTCCTTGTTCGTGCCTTAGGGTCCAGACACAGACACCCACTGCTGTTGCTCCTTTCCATGAGAATTCAGAGTGGGGCCCGGTAATAGTAGCCAGCTCAGAAGGCTGGAGTTTCCCTGGTTCTGTGGGAAACTCTTCCCTCATTCTGCATACACCCCAAGAGTTACTTGAACTTTCTGCCCCTTTCTGTTCACTGCCTTTGTTGCCTATCCTTTCTTGTCTGCAGGATTCCTTGTACTCCTGCTTCCTGTGTACTTTTCTCCCTTCAGCTTTGTGGGCACATTTCTGCCCGCAAGACCCTCTGACATATGCTCTCGTAGGACATTCCTTTGCAACGGGGAGCATTGTGAGATCTCCTATTTGTGTGTATAGGGCATGAGATCTCTGTAAGTAGTAATAATGTTCGGTGTCGGATAGACCATGGGTATGTTGTAACTCTGAAGGGTGTAATCTTACCCTTTTTGACCACATCATTAAGTGTCTGGATATTGGCATCAACCCATACCATAAATACATTGAATTGGTTTATTTCAGGCATCTTTGCAGGTTTATAGTCATTCCATCGACAGCCAAAGCATCTAATGCCATACCATCTAATAAAAAAGCATCTAATGCATTTTAAAAACGTTTTTTTAATGGGTGCCCCCCAAACACCTCTTTTTTAACCTTTAAAACCCATTTTTATTCAACTAAACCCTTTACCATCTAAAAAAAAAATGCATTAGATGCTTTATTTTAGATGGTATGGATGTCGATGCTTTGGTTGTCGATGCAATGACCAGATACCTCTGTTGCATTATCCCATAGTTGCTGTGCCAATGTGAGCCTGTTACCCCCCACCAATATGCTTATGTACCTCTTTCCATATCTGTAGCGTATGTTGGGTAATTTCTAGGAGGGATGTTTTCAAATATTTCCTGTTTAGGATGTGAATCGGTTTGGCTCCCTCAATTCGTGCTATTTCGGGCCTAATGCGAGGCAATTTGGGATCACCATGAAGTTAATCATTCATCCTCACCAGTTGGCTCACCCAGTAATAACATCGAACATGTGGCAACCCAATGCCTCCCTCCTATACCGAACGCGGTAGGGTAGTAAAGGCAGTCCGTGGTTGTTTACCACCCCACAGTAGTTCCCTTAGGGCCGTATCGATCTTGTTGAATTCTTGTCTAGGGATCACCAGGGGAAGGGGGGGCTTTTTGAAGGATATATATGTATTTGGGCAGCATCAGCATTTTAAACAATGCTGCTCTCCTTAACAAAGTCAGTGGGAGGGATTTCCAGTGTTTGACGTCATGTTGGAAGCGTTCTGTAACAGGGAGAAGATTATGAGAGGGAAAACCTGAGTGGTCTGTGCCAATGTGTATGCCTAAATACTTCTGTCTCTATCAGGTATGGGCAGCCGGGAAGGGTAGCTTGGTCATTGCCCTGAATTGGGAAGAGTATGGATTTGTGCCAGTTGACCTGCAATTCACTGAATGCTTCATATTCCTGAAGACATTTTGTCACAACCGGGCAGGAGTGAGCTGGATTGCCCAGATATATTAGTAGATCGTTGGCATATAGTGGGGCCCTGTCCTTCCATCCTGATGTACCAGCAAAAACCTACTCATGTCGGATCCATTCTAAGTTGTGTTGCTAGTGGTTCAATGGCTAGGGTGAATAGTAGGAGGGATAGTGGGCCCCTTTGCCTAGTACCATGGCCCACTGGGAAAGATCTGGAAGTCGTCCCGTTCGGCTGGACATCCGCTACCAGCGATTCATAGAGGAAGCAAACCTATTTAATAAAACTGCCCCCAAATCCCATTTTCCCCAAGATTTCCCATATGCTGTTCCACAACTCTGAATCAAATGCTTTTTCGAAGTCAACCTAAGGGCCAGCGGTTCCTGCAAAGCAGAGGCCTGCTCAATCGCCAGATGCAAGCACCGGATGTTCATGCGCATGGACGTATCCGGCATAAATCCACATGGATCTGGGTGAATCAGAGACGATATAACCATCAATAAGCAGTTGGCAAGTCCTTTGGCGAGTATCTTGGCCTCCCCATAAATAAGTGAAATAGGTCAATAAGAGGAGCAAAGCTCGGGAGTTTTTCTTTCTCTGGGAAAACCACAATACTGGCTCATCGGACATACAGCAGTAGAATACTGGTGTCCCTGCTGTAGCAGAAGTGATTGAACAAGGGCGTAACCAATTTTGTGCCCAGTTTCTTCCACACCTCCATGGGAAAGCCATTAGCGCCCAGAGTTTTCCCCAGAGTTGAGTTGAGTGATAGCATCAATCATTTCTTCCTCTATGATTTCAGCCTCTAATTGTAGGTTTTGTTGGTCTTCGAAGCAAGGGAGAGAGGCTGCAGCGCACAGTGGTGTCCGGTGGACCAAAGGAACCTAGTGGGGCATGATCTCGCTCCTCATAGTAGTCAGTGAGAGCTGCTGAAATGCTTTAGTCTTCCCTGATCATAGCCTTGCAGTGCCCATTAGTTCCCTGATCTGCCCATGACCCTCGCCCCTCTTTTCCAACAATGCAAGCATTTACCCAGCTTTGTCACCTGCATCATAGATGTGACTGCGTTTCTCCCAGTGGGCTTATCCTGCATTATCCAGGGAGACATTCCGAAGTACCTCCCTCGCTGTCAGAAGTGCTCTGTGACTCAGGGAGCCTGTACAAAGGAAATCTGCCTCAAGCCTGGCGTCCTCACACTCTGCCTTTTTTACCGTGAGAAGTTGGGTTTTTCTTTTTAGTCAAAATCCACGAAAATATTCCCCCCCTCCCCACTAGAGTACAGTTTTGTATCCCTCCCATGTCACTGGCTTTCCACCGTTCCATTATTGAGATTGAAATATTCCTCAGTTTAGGATGCTATGCTCTCGAAAAATTTGGGGAACCCAAAATAATATCCTTTTAGGCAACATCATGGGGTATGCCTAACCCTGTTACTTTTAACCTCTATCAGCAGCAGTGAGTGATCTGAAATCCCCCCTGGCCAGAAACCTCACTGAAATCACTTTGTGTGCATCTGGTCGGGGAAGGAAGAAATAATCAATCCGAGACTGGAATGCACGAGCCCCAGAGTGGAATGACAAACTGGGCTCTAATAAGTGCAGGTCCTGTCAGGCATCACTCAGGCCTAATGCTGTTGAGAAAGTGGATATGTGTGTCAGTGTGTTGCGATTCCTGCCTCGTAAGTGTGTGCGGTCTCGGGTTATGTCCAAAGTCCACCCCTGCCCCTATGACCTAAAGGTGAGCGTGGTGATGTAAGAGCAAACTTTGTATGCTGTCCAAATGTTCCATGAAAAGTGGTGGAGGGTTGTAAATTGCCAGTTTACCCAATGTAGCTCCCCAAAATTCACTGATCAAGAGTACTGCGAGGAGCCAGGAATGAGACATGGGCACAGAAGTCACGTTTGTGGTCATAGACTTTTATTAAAAAATAAGGGTTTGGAAAATGCCTCACTATCCCTACTTCTAAGAAGTATTTTCCTACCTCAAACAAAACTAAGGGTCTTTCCAATGTCAAGATGTCCAAAGCAAAACTGTCCTCTGTCTGAAATCCTGTCCTTGCCCATACATCATTCCAAAGTAACTCTAATGTTTAAAGGGGTAATGCCTTTATTCTTGAAAGGTGCACACATGTTCAAAGGAAATGTAAAGGTACTCCAACACAAAGGTTCCCAATGGATAAGGTTTACAGTTCCATGGGACGGCTCCCTTTCCCCAGATTGCTGTTCAGGGTTTCTCCCAACTCAGATAGGCATGATATGATGTGTTATTTATAACGCGCTTAATACCCAGAGGTTTCTAAGCGCGGACTCAGGGATCGAACCTGTGTTGCTCCGTGTCGTCTTACTTCCAAGTCGAGCACGTTGCCCCTGAGCTATCCTCCCGAGGCCATGTCCTTGGAGGTTTCCTAATAACAAAAATACTTTGTGTTCGAACAACACAGTTTTAGATATCAGTTCCAACTATACATAAAACCTGGTGTATTGCCCTGCCAGGTTATTTTCCCCTCCAATGTCTCTTTACTCTCTGTTTTGGGGTTTACCTGGTGTACTCCTGTGACAGGACTTCTTTGCATGGCTTGTTTTCTACGATTTGCAAACTTGAGCTTTGGCCTACTATATTCTCCTACCAGGGCTTTTAATGTGTTTCACCTTACACACACTTGCAGACTTATGGTTGCCTGGTATACTCTCCTGCCAGGGCTTTTAACGTGCACTTGCAGACTAGGGCTTTCCTGGCATACTCTCCTGCCATGGCTTTTAACGTGTTGCACTTTACACACACACACACACACACTTACAGACTTATGCTTACTGGGTATACACTCCTGCCAGGGCTTTTAATGTCCTGCACTTTGACAAATACATAAGTGTGTGTAAAGTTCACAAGGTGAGGGTCTTTCTTTCTATCCCCATAACCTCTCTTGGGTTTTACTCCCCTGGGTCATGGGCCCCATATTCATAACTGTTACAACTTTGCAAACGTTCATAAGGTGAGGTTTTCTTGCCACCCCTTGACCTCTCTGGGGGATCGCTTCCAAAAAATGATTCTCGTTACAGCTTTGCAAAAGTTCACAAGGTGAGGGGTTTTCTCCCCCCTAAACGTTTTGGGCTTTGCTACCCAAAAACTATTCTCTTTCATTCAATTCTCAATTATAATTCTTTGGTATCGTTGCCAAAGCAACCCAGTGTGCCTCTCTTTCTCTGCAGGACTCACCAGATTTCTGAAGCACTCCTTCTCCTCAAGGTAAACCAGGGCTGGCATCCAGGTGCTCCGCCTCCTGTTTGTGGGTCCACTGTTGTCTCTCACCGGCCTTCATGTCCTTTGCGTCTCCTGCCTGGTGTTGTCGCCTCTCTGTTTTCCTGGGGCTGAGGTGCTGTTCTCCAGATCCAACGACCACTGACCAGACTCGCCTTCTTTCTCTGATGCAGTCCCAGCGAAGCACAGCGGTTATTGTAGCCTTCCTCCCTCTACCATGAGCCGGTCGGCTCCACAGACTTCTCGACAGCAGCTCACCAGTCCCTCGCTCAATCTCAAGTGAACACGGGTCACCCAAGTAGCTTCTCTCCTGCTCATTCAGGTTCTGCCTTTGAAATCTTCCGGGACCTGTCAAACGCTCGTAACTACTAGAGTGCATTCTGCAGTTCTCTGCATTGTGGATCTGCATTACTGCCTTCAGCCTCATTGTCTCCGTATTTTTATATGTACTGACATGTATTTTCTTAGGTTTTCTCTCTACACGATACTGGAAGAGATCTTTAACAGGTTGTGTGGATAATGGAACTTTTACAATAAGCCATAAAAGCTTGGGATACAGAGGGAACATCCCTAAAAGGTAAAGGGGGTATGTGCCTTCACCTGACGAGGATCACTCCCCCCACCCATGTGGCCATTCCTCATATAACCACCACAAAGGTCAAGATCAGGTAGTGGCTGCCATCCCCTGGCCACATGGGGGAAGCCCCGCCCCAGGGAATGAAGGGAATACATCGCCAGATACATCACAGTACATATTGGCCTCTTGGGTCTTGTTGAACTGCCAGCATTTATGTAGAAGGACCAGAAACCCCTGAACACCCATTGAGAATCCTAAACGGATGGAGGTCTTATAATTTGATCTACGACAAAGTGTACATTCTGAACCCGCCATGTGCGTTTCAGTGAGTAGGACAATATCTTTGGAGTGTCTATTAAGAAATTGTAACACTAGCCATCGCTTAATACTAGAGCTCTGGCCATTTACATCCCATGTAAGAAACTTGAGGAGTTTCTCTGTGACTTTAGCTTCCATATGGGTCCGATTGTAGGCTTCAGAGGATATTGCCCGTCTGTCCAGTGGCCCCCATGGGGACCACATAAGCCATGTAGTGTGGTCTAGTGAATGTAATGAACCAATCGAAACACTTAAGTACCCCAAGTTCCCAAACTCCCCCCACCCAATACTCCATCCTAATCTGAAGTACCTGTCGCTCGAACATTCAATCTAGGTAATTACTACTAACCAATAAATGGGGGTCGGGGGAGAGGTGAGAGTACTTCCACGCACTGGCCCGATAGTCAAGCACAGCCTAAGCATGGAAAGAGTAAACCATACAGTACATTGTTGTGTCCTATTGTGGAGCGGGAAAGGAGCTTGTACCACAGTCTTGGGCCATCAGTCATCGTCCGTGGACGCACAGGGCGTCTCCTCTGCATTGATCGCATCTAGTTCTCGCGATCTCTCTGGCCGTGTGGGCTTCCTCTGTTGTCACGGCAACAAGAAGTTGTCCCTATGCCCTTTGGGATTAGTGTCCATCTCAATGTGTTTTTCAAACCAGTTCCAGGTCTCATGCGTGTCTATCAAGTGATGGGTAGCCCCCTTATAGTATATCTTGAGTTGAGCCAGGAAAAGCAGTCTGTATTGAATACCTGGGGTCTGCAGCAGTTTCTTGATCAAGCCGAAGGACTGCCTGGCTTCTTGTATCTCTCGAGTATAGTCAGGGAAAAAGCAATTTTGGAGCCTCAAAGGTGATCCATACACTTGCGCATGCCATCTGCAGTAGCGCATTGCGCTCACAGTAGTTTAGTCATTTTCCGTGCACGGTGCCGCACAGGCCGACTTGTAGGCATTTGATGCGCACTCTCTATTTAAAAAAAATATTGGAGAATTCTTTAGGCGCTACCGGGTCGGCAAGCCATTGTTCAAGAAAGAGCTCCATGCTGGGGCCTTCCGATTTCCCCGGGAGGCCCAGGCTGCGAATATTATTGCGCTGGGATTGGCCTTCGCTTTCATCCACTTGGCTTTCCATTACCTTGAGTTGTTGCGAGACTGTCGCCATTTGACATTCTAGTATCTTGATGGCATCTTCAGAGTCTGATATGCGCAGCTCGGCTTCCCCCACTCGTGAGGACAACGTATGTAGATCATGCCGTAGTAGCGACATCTCTGAGCCAAGGCCTTCTATCTTCCCTTCCATAGATCTAGAAGCTGCGATGGCACTCATCACATCCTAGAGAGAGAGAGGGAATTCCCCGTAGTCCCGCTCTTTTCCATCACATCACTAGGTGTCTGGACTCTGGGTGTAATGGGAGCATTCACAGTATATTGCCCTGTATGCCACTTTCTTAAGGTTATGTTTCACCATGGTCAGGATGCAGCCAGTGGAGGGGGAACCCGGCTTCGGCTGATGTCTCTTATAATGCGGGTTATCTAAAAGGCCTACACTGTGGGCATTTCGTTGCCTAGATGCGCCTGCGCCCCCCCCTCCCCCCCGGTCTCCAGGGAGAGCACAGGGAGGTTGTCAGTATCCCAGTGATAGTAGCTGCAGTTCAATATGGGTAGAATGGGGTCTCTCTAACAATTGAGGCTGGTGCCATTGTTGACGGGAGGACACACAGAATAATGGTTATTAAGTGCAAGAAATTAGTCCTTGGGTTATATAACGCTTACCTCTGGTGCCCTGCGGGAGTGTCTGGTCCGGATTCCCTTCTGCGTGACTTCTAATGATGTGCTGCGTGCCCAAACCACTCCCTATCCACTGTTGGGCTGAAAAGGCTAATTGCCCAGCGTACGGGTTAGTTAGGAGTGATTTGGAGGTCTGGAATATGATGGTTATGGTTCAGGCCTCTCGGGTGGTATCTATAGGTGGACAGATAAGAGAAGGTAAGTGCTGTGTTTTCTGCCTTCACCCCCACCCCCACGACTCTCGCCAGGGTGCACTGACTGGTTGATGGCCATGCAAGGGTTATTGCTCACCTTTATGTTCAAGTGGATGCAGAACGTCATATGGTCGTCTGTCTGCTAGTTGCTTCACTAGGTATGGAGGCCCAGACCTACTGCGGCGCTCGTGATGCCCAAGTTAAGTGTTCTGCCTTGCACGTTGTAAAACAAAGTCTGCGCGCATAATTTTAGACGTTCTGCTTTGCGCGTTATATGAATAGACACCGCGCGTAGTTTCGAGTGTTCTGCTGCTTCAGATCAAAGTTGTAATGCGAAGCAATGCACGGTATGGAAACGTCCTTAAACGGTCCGTTCTGCCTGCAGCTCCTGGTCTTCGATGGTGCCCCACGGTGAGGAATCAGCTGGAGCGTTGCAGAACGCCACTGCACTTCGGTCAGAGGTAAGCAGGAATGTGGGGGGGGCATACTGGAAAGGCTCTGAATGCTGGCAGGTGCTTACCGAGTGTTTCTTCTCTCGCAGGTGATGCTGTGCTGGAATAGAGCTCCGGAGCGGATTCGGGATCTCCTACTAGCTGGAGCGGCTTCAGAGTCCTGATCAGGGAAGCAATGATAGAACAGCCAAGCCGCAAAGCACATGGAGGTTCTGTGGACAGCAAGCGTTATGCTGCTTGAACTCCACAGCCAGAGAAAACGCCAAGCACTGGGTGTGTCCCAGGCTTATATGGCCCTGGGCTGCACCCAGCACCACTAGACACCAAGGATACTGTAGATGAGGATTGCCTGAGGCCATCTTGGTTTCCATATGGCATCCTACTCCGGGGGCCATTTTGGAATTGGCAGTTGCCCATATAAACAGACTGCAGCCTGCACTTGCGCCAGCCCGCAACCCTCAATGTCCAGGCACTGCCTACACTGCGCATTTGTTTTCTCGGGGTCCTGCTAGGGATCATGACATTTATCCCCTACGCAATTTCCACCATCTGTGGCCTGCCAAGCCTGCAATCCGGTTAGCTGATAAATGGTGTCAGTAGAGGGGGATCCATCTGGGTTGCCACCAAGACCCGGTCCGGTTGGAGGATCACAAGGCTGGTCTTTCCCATTGATCCAGCAGGGCCATCCTGTCTCCAGCACGCTGTCATCGGTCCCTGGGGTCCGGCACTGGTGTCATTAGCAAATCTCCCTCTGCGATGACAGGCAAATGAGTCCCAGCGTTCTCTATCACGGCAGGGAGAACATCTCCTTGGCTGGCTACTGTTGGTGCCTCTGTCCTCGATCAGGAAGGTGTTGTCCGGTGCACTGTGGGTCACCTAGACACTCAATCTGGTGCTCTAGGAGTTACCCGGCTGCCGATCCTGCACAATCATATTGCTGGCGCTGCTGGGTAGATTAGGATGTCTCGGCGCGCTAAGAGCAGAGAGGCTGGCAGCTCGATCTTCAACATGGTGCCTGGTTGAAAGATTGCTTCACAGCGTTCTCCCGTTCCTCAGCTCTCTGACCTGGACATCAATCACAACCAGGATGTACAGTGGGTGTTCCCCGACCCTCCGAGTCCTGTGAACTTCAGTTTACATGCAGGTTTACCAGGATATGTATTTATAGGATTATGTAGCCGTGGCAGAGCAGGCGGGTCTCACGTCTACATGCTGTAGCTGCTGGCCACGCCCCGCCCAAACACCTTTGATTTGATTTATTAGATAGCAATTGTCTCCCATAGCAATAGGTCTTGGTGAGGGATTTTCTTGTATTTTAATACAGTTTGAGGTGTATCTTAACATGCCCAGTTGTCCCAAGTCCTAGCTCTGATCCACCACACCACCCAACACCAGGTCACCCCATGGGTGCAGGAAGGGGACTTCCTAGAGACCATAGACATGAAGCATGCATACTTAACATCCTCATCCACCCAGCCCACAGGTGTTATCTAAGATTCACAGTAGGTGCTCACCACTATCAGTTCCAGGTGCTCCACTTCAGCCTCAAGTCTGCATGGAGGGTCTTTACAAAATACCTAGCGCCGGTGGCGGCACATCTATGAAGGTCCACGGTGGAAGTCTATTCATATTTGGACTTCTGACCGTTTGGTCCTGAACACAGAGAATAGGGCATGCAGAAGGAATGTGGGGGGGAGGGCACCTTTCAGATCTCCTGCAAGGGAACATGCTTCTGGAATGCAACCTAAGGTAACTTTGCCTTCAATAGATGAGCATGCAACACCCCTCGTGGGCTTTGTCCCATCAAACTGTAGGCCTCGACAATCAAGATGACCAGCCACCAAGCAATCATTGCCTTCAACGCCAGAGAACCACGTGTCTGTCCTTTAATAAAAAGCAGTTAAACTTTTCCGATTCCCTTTGTTCATCCAAGGTAGAAATTCAGGGCCCTGGCTACCTCCAGGGTGTGTAAGGCTCTAATAGAATCTCTATTCAGAGCCGTAATATAAAAAAAAACTCGTAAGGTTATCTCCTTGTTGATATGAAAACTAGAAACCACCTTTACCAGAAAACGTGAGCAGGTTCTTAGGACTATGTTATCTTTGTGAAAAACTATGTACGGTTCCTCCATACTAAGTGCCTGTAATTCACCAATCCAGCCTGCTGATGTCTTGGAAGGACGTTTCATTTTCACTCAATATACATCCATTCTGGCCATGGGCTCAAAGGCATTTATGTAAGAACCATGAGAACCACCTTGGAGGCCCACGTGGCGCAGGGGAATCTCCTGGGTGGGTAGAACCTCAGCAGGTCATTCCTCTTTGCTGCTGGATTCGCCATAGAGACTGACCATAATCTCCTATTAGTTAGGCCCCTAGTGAGGTCAAGTAGGTCCTGCAAGAGTCTACTGAGATGTTGCTCTCAGCTAATTATGTAATGAAGGAGAGTACATCGTCCAGACCTTCCTCTGTTAGATTCAGATTGCCGCCGAGGCACCAGTGCCAGCTCTAGTCCACTTACTGGCATACTGGGATCTTCTGTTCTTCCTTGCTGCCTTGATTATTTCCGTGTTCCTATCGGAGAGTAAACTAGATCCTTGGGTGCCAAGCCACTAAGGCAAGCGCTCATGGGTCAGGGTGCAAGACCATACGCTCAGTTATTGCACAGCCACTGTGGTAGGACCATGGTTCCTCTGTCCTGAGCGACTCAAGATCCGAAAACCATGTTCCGTTTGGCCACAGTCGGCCACTTAGTAGAAGGTGGCTATTTGCTGCCACTTTCAGTTTGTGCAAGACCTTTGTCAGCAAAGGAATGGGCAGCAGTGCAAAAAGCATCTGCCTGTCCCATGGGGGCAAGAATGCATCCCTGTGTGATGCATTCCCCTCCGCCTTACATGATGCATACAGCACAAACTTCTTGTTGTGTTGCAAAGTGGTCGAACCGTGGTGTTTCCCGAACCCTGGTGCAACACCTCCCTGTGAAGTTCCCACTCGTAAGGGGCCCGAGACTTCCAGCACAGTGCATTTGCCCCGATATTTTTCACTCCTGCATCATGCCCAAAGGGTCCCCTTCCCTCCATACTGTAGGAACATCCTATGGGATGGGGACAGTACTGGAGCATTTTGCACAGCAGCATTTTCTAGATTTCTCTGTCATGGGGTGCATCCGTCGCCACCCCGCCATCCCCAAGTGGCACCTACATGCACAGCCCCTCACTCAATCATCAGTCCCTTTCCCCACTTTGGACAGAACAGAACCGACCATAGCAGCTATGCCTTGTTGCAACTACATGCTTTTACATCTATCCAATCTCATGCCCAAGGGGTTCCGGCAATGTGCAGGTTTCCCGGGTACTTTTCTTCTGCCGACCCACACTGTTACTGTCTAACCTGATTGAGAAGAAGGGTCATGTGCCAAAACTGCAGTGTGTGCAGGTCATTTTTGAGACACTGTCTTCCTCTGGCTAGATCACGGGGAGGAAACTTTCTGATCACCTCTGCCACATGGATAGAATCAAGCCCTTCATGATAGGAGGAGCTTATTCAGGGACATAATGAAGGAGCTGCTCCCTTCCACTCAGAGTCACCAAATAAGCCACAGGACACTGGTACCTACAGGGTGTGACGAATCACCGGATGTTGTCACTTCTCCCTAGAGGGGAACCCTTTACCACGAGGCCAGGGAGGTGAGGCTGCTACCAATAGTCCCCCTGGTGGTGGTATAATGCGGGAGGATCTCATGGGGAGGCACTCTCACTGCCAACCCCAGGGAGAAGGACAATCTTCAAATGGATTGTGTCCCACCCCCCCATGTATTCCTCATCTTTAGATACCTTTCCCTTCCAGCTTCAGTAAAAAAAAAATCAGAGGGCACCAAGATGTCCCTCACAGATCCTCATTGTGCGTCTGTGGTGGCTTGCTTGCGCTTGCTCTCAGCAGTGTAGGAAAAACGGACCACTCAGCTCCCCTGCCATTGGCTGCCCTTGGTGCAACAGGCAACAGTACGCCTCGCTCGGTGCGCTCGCCTGGTGACCGCGCTGCATCACTTCTCCCCTTAGTAAAAGGTATAATTGCAACACTGGTACAATAATAATAATCCCAATATAAATACACAATTTTAGCCTTTTCCTCAAATCCGTGATAAAAAAGAAAGCTGCTTTTACCTCGGTATGACAATGCATTACTTACCGTAAAAGCATTTCTGATGGTTGTATCTGCTTAGATTCACATGCTGTGCATATTCCGACATCCAGTGGTCACTGCGGAGTATTGCATTTTGTTTTCGTAGTCGAAGAGGGAACGTTGACAAGGCGTGTCTGTAACACTATCCCTATAGTGACGTGCAGTGTACCCACAATCCCTCACGCGTCGAGGTCCCTCTGTTTGTATTTTTTCTGCCCTGAGGGAGCCTATTAGACGTGAGTGAGTACAGAAAAGAGAGAAAAGGTAAGGATGTCTATGTTCCTTCCATCCGAGCAGGGAGGAAGGGTGGGCGGATGTGAATCTAAGCAGATATAACCATCAGAAATGCTTTTACGGTAAGTAATGCATTGTCTTCTGATGTTTGTTAATCTGCTTAGAATCACATGCTATGCATAGACTAGCAAGCAGTACCCAGAGTTGGAGGTGGGTTGTGAGAAGGAACAGTAGAAAATGGATGTCTTAACACTGCTTGCCCCACCTGGGAATCAAATCTAGAGTGGGCATCTAGACAGTAGTGTTTTGTAAAGGTGTGTACAGAACTCCAGGTTGCCGCTTTGCAAATGGACTCCAGAGGGACATTTGCAATGAATGCTATGGAAGCCCCAGTGCCTCTAGTAGAATGTGCTCTTGGCTTGAAGGGTAGTTCTCTCTTAGCAAGAGCGTAAGAGAGTGATACATTGGACAATCCATCTAGATATAGTGGATTTTGAAACTGCATCTCCTTCTCTTCCTGCTGCCACCGAGACAAAGAACGGATTAGTCTTTCTCAGAGGTCTAGTTCTTTCCATGCAAAACATGACAGCCCTGCGTACATCTAGTGTATGCAGGCTTTTTTCTCCCAAACTTGACGGGTTCTGAAAGAACATTGGTAGTTCTATAGATTGGTTGACATGGAATTTAGAAATGAATTTTGGTGCAAACCTAGGGTGTGTGCGTAGAACCACCTTATCCTTGTGAACTGTTACAAATGGGTATAGAGAGCGCTTGTAGTTCACTCACTCTCCTAATGGAGGTGATAGCTATTAGGAAAGCAGTTTTAAGAGTGAGGTTCTTAAGGGATGCTTTGTGCATGGGTTCAAAGGGTGAGCCCATAAGCTTGGTAAGTACCACATTTAGGTCCCATTCGGGAGCTGGGTTAGCTATAGGAGGGTGTATTCCCTTTACTCCCTCCATGAATGCCTTAATAACTGGGACTTTCCACCATGACATTGTTTGGGAAGTGGTGTATGCGGAAAGTGCAGCTAGATGAACTTTAATGGAATTAAAGACCAGACCTGAGTCTAATAAGTGAGTCAGGAAAAGAACAATCTGTATGGGAGAGCAGTCAACTGGGTTGATGTGCTTATCTCTACACCAGATGACAAATCTTTTCCATTTGCTGGAATAGCAGAAACGAGTGTTAGGTTTTCTAGCCTCCTTAAGCATGTCCATGCATCTTTGAGGGAGTTGTAAATGTCCAAATTCTATGGCCTCTGGAGCCAGGCTGCTAAGTTCAGGGTCTGTGGGCATGGGTGTAGTGTTCTGCCCTTGTCCTGTGACAGCATGTTGTACAGGCAGGGAAGTTTCACTGGAGGAGATAGAGACATTTCCATCAAGTGAGCGAGGGCTCACATAGGGGCCACTAGTATCATGGTAACTGGTTCCTGGGGCATCTTGTGCACCATCTTGTTGAGAAGGGGAGTCGGGGGGGAAAAGCGTAAACAAATTTCCCTGACCATGCTATCGATAGACCATTCCCCTTGGATTGGTTCTGGGGGTACCTGGAGGCGTAATCTTGGCATTGGACTTCTCCAGAGTTGCGAACAGATCCATTTCTGGGAATCCCCATTGTGTGAAGACGTCGAAGACGATGTCTTCTTGTAACCGCCATTTGTACTCTGCGGGCAGAGGGCAGTCTCTGCTGAGTTCGTCTGCCAGCAGATTGAGTTCCCCTGGTACATGTTGTGACAACAGGAACATGTTTTGTTTGAGAGCCCACTTCCAGATGTTCTGGGACAGCTTGGACAGTCCTGGAGAGTGAGTGCCCCTCTACTTGTTCAGATAGTACATGGCTGTGGTGCTGTCTGTGAGGACCCCGTCTTCCCATGCAGGTGTGCCTGGAAAGCCTTCGGTGCTTTGAAGACCGCTAGCAGTTCCAGCAAGTGTATGTGTTTGGACGCAACGCTCAGAGTCCAAACTCTGTGTGCAGTCTGATGGGATAGGTGAGCCCCCCATCCTGTGAGGGATGCGTCTGTGGTTAGAGTGGCCTCCACTGCGAGGGTGGCAAATGGTTTCCCTATTACAAGGCTTTTCTTTGACCACCACCGCAGCGAGAGAACCAAGGCCTGCGAGATCACCACTAGATCGCCCCATTGTCCGCTGGCCTGACACCACTGGCTGTTGAGCCAATCTAGCATTGGGCGCATGCGCAGTTGCGCGTGAGGTACCAGATATATACATGACGCCATAATTCCTAGCAAACGCATTGCTTTGCACACCCTCACCTCTCGACCGGCCACATATTGAGGGATCTGAAACAGCATATTTTGGACCCTCTCGTTGGAGGGGAAGACGAGGCCGTCCTTTGTTCGAATTAGAGCCCCTAGGAATTGTTTGATCTGGCTGTGGTCTAGGCTGGACTTCTTCTCGTTGATGGAGAAGACCAGTTAGAACAAAAGGTCTACAGTCTTTTGGGCATTTGAGAAGCATGTTTCGTAAGACTCCCCTGTTATGAGCCAATCGTCGAGGTAAGGCTATACTGGGTTGGACAATCTACGCAGGTGGGCCGCTGTCACTGCCAGTACTTTCGTGAATACCCTCGGCGCTGACGCTATGCCGAAGGGTAGCACTCTGAACTGGTAGTGTTTGCCCTCTATCATGAACCCGAGGTATTTTCTGTGCGCTGGCAACATTAAAATATGAAAGTATGCATCTTTCATGTCCAGTGTTGTCATGTAATCTCCCTGCGAAAGTAGGGGGATTACTTCCTGTAGGGTCACCATGCAAAATTTTGAGATTTGACAAATTTGTTCGCTGGGCACAGATCTAGTACAGGGCGCATGGTTAAGTTTTGGGTACAATGAAGTACACTGAATAAATACCTTCCGTTACCTGTGATAGAGGCACGACCTCTATTGCTCCTTTTAGTAGCAGTAGTTCCACTTCTTAAAGAAGAATGGCGAGGTGTTCCGATGACAGGCGTCGTCCCCTTGGGTGTCTGTACTTGGGGGACCGACTGAATTCTATACAGTACCCGTGGGCTATAGTTGACAATACCCATCGGTCTGATGTTATTCCCTCCCATGCTGGTAGGAAAGATGTTAACCGGCCCCCGACCGGTGATGCATGGGAGGGGACCCGGATCTTCGGGTCATTTGGTTTTGGTAGCCGGGGAACCTCTGGGAGTGGGGCCCCGACCTTTGCCCTTGCCACGGCGCTGTCCTCTTTGCGTGTACTGGCCACTAGTTCCCTGAGTAGAGGACCAGTTGCCGGTAGTGTACTGCTGTTGTTGCTGCTGCTGTTGTTGGCGTTGCCCTCGAAAAAGGCATTTGTTGCCAAATCCTCGCTTATTGGGAGGCCTTGAGATTTGGTCTAAGGTCTTGAGGGTGTTGAACTCGTTCTTTGCAGTCTCCAGTGCGTCGTCCACTGCCTTCTCAAAGAGTTTAGACTCCTCTATTGGTTTGTTAATGAGTGCAACTGTGTTTCTGGCTTAAAACCGGCATACATGACTGGAATCTCTCAACAGTCCAGTATGGTAAACCAGAACTGTCTGGAGGCGAAAAAGGAGGTCCCTCTGCCTCTATCCATCTAGGTCTGTCCCATAACGTTGAGGATAAGGTCCCTTCGCCTTCTGAGAAACCTTCTCGCAGGCTAGGGCCTTCTTTCGACGGCGGGAGCGGTTCCTGCCTTCCTTCCGGCATCCTCTGCGCTTCCCTGGCACCTTGTGAGCGGTTTTCGGCATGTCACTCACCATCCGTTTCTGGCCATCTTTGGAAACTATACGCGCCAAGCTCTCGACGATTAGTTTCTCCATCGAGGGTTTGTCTGGCGTCGTGCTGGGCGGTGCAGTGTCTTTTTCAGCAACGATAGCGCTCTTACGCGGCACGTCACCTGATGTTTTGGTGGTAGCGCCCTTGTCTGCGGGTAGCCCAGTCGCTAGTCACGGTGGCGGGGAGGGCTTGCGACCCTTACGGTCGGTGGAGGTCACCGGTAGGCCTGGCGTCTCCGTTGGCGCTAGGGCTGACATGCCGTGGGTTGTGTGCTTGTGTTTTCTGTGTTCGTCAGTGTCACCGGGGTGTTCATCCCCATAAGCAGGGCGTGAGCCGAGCTTTGCGGGGCCAGGGACAGACGAGGAGCGGGAACGCTCCCTAGAGAGGTCTACAGCCTCCGACGCGGAGGTCGGGTTATCACTATCCTCGTCACACTCGGCGGCGGCGGGTGAGGAATGAGATCTAGACATAGCGTAGGCTGCCCACCTTTTGACCCTTACAGCTTACAGGCCGCACAGCCGTCCACTTTGTGGTCGAGGGTCAAGCAACAGATACACCGTTTGTGCTTGTCTTTCCAAGTGAATTTGCCCTTGCAGCGCGGGCAAAATCTAAAGGGAGTCCTCTCCATAGCTGAGGATACAGTTAAACATGATAACGAAACCAAAGGATATGGAGTGTAAAGAGAAAGGCATTCTCAGAAAGAACAAGAAATGTCCCACGACCCCACTCTCCCTACTGTCTTAGGCCGGCGAGGCCAGGCCACGTGTTCGGCAGCGCCGAAGGATCTCCTCCGTCAAAGTCACCACCATCGAAGTTCTTATTCGGCGGTGAAACAGCTTCTCAGCTACGACATCAAAGGAGTGTTCTAATGTATATGTTCTTAAATAACGACCAAAGCGTCGAGTAAATGTCTTTGCAATTTCTCTCGAGGAGCTCCGCGTAAAGGCGACCAATATCTGGGCAGAAAAAAACAATCTGAGGGACTTCGACGCGTGAGGGCTTGTGAGTACAATGCACGTCACTATAGGGATAGTGTTACAGACACGCCTCGTCGACGTCCCCTTTTCGACTACAAAAAACAAAATGCAATACTCCGCAGTGACCACTGGATGTCGGAATATGCACAGCATGTGATTCTAAGCAGATTAACAAACATCAGAAATATAATCACGCCCATCGCCCGTTTGCTTCATTTCTGTTTTAACGTCAGTAAGTCCCAGACTTTGAAAAAGCGTAATCTTTAATGGCTGGAAATTCTACAGTGGGGGTAGTCTGGGAGGGGCGATGAGGAACACATGGGAGGAACATCCATTCGAAAGAAAGTTACAGTTGGTAAATAACTTGTTCTTCAAATGGATTTTGTCCTCCCACATATTCCTAATCTTTAGATAGACTCCCAAAGCCGTGTTAGGTCTTGGAGAAGTGAGTAAGAATGTTCAGATTTACGATGTCATGGGCTGAATGTAGGACAGCTTTCCCAAATCCTCCTTCCTGGTAAGAGGATGAGTTCAGACAGTAATGCTTAGTAAATGTATGAATTGTAGACCAAGTGGCTGCCACACAAATGCCCTGAAGTGCAGCGGTATAGACTTCTGCCGAGGTGTGGTTCCTTTTATTCCATAAAAGCCAAAGAAGGACTCCCTATCGGGGAGATGCAGCCAACCAGGACACGAGACCGTGAAGCCCAGGAAGCACGAAGGAGAGGTGGTATGGCCAGAAAAGAGCTGAGAGCATTCAAGGGGACTCCTTTGCTCAGCGGCTTCCAGACGGTAATGGAAGGTTGGCAGACGGTGACACAAACTCAAGAAGCAGCATCCATACCATCAGTCCAAGGGTCAGGCAGGAGGTGAAGGCACAAGACACAGATGCCCGCGCAGCACACAGTTACGGTGAGAGACCCCAGGAAGTACTTGCCCCGCATCCCAGGAACAGGCAAGGTAACGGGAGAGGCACATGGACCGGTCAGGGATGGAAGGTACAGGAGGCAAAAACCCTGTACGGACATAATGAGCAGGACTAACCCCCTTGTGTCAGTACTAGGCAAGCAAGGCAGCCAAGGATACATAAGGAGAGAAACCAGGGTCGGGGACCCAAACCAAGAGAGTGATACAAGCCATCTTCCTCGTGGCCGTCCTTGCCAGTGATGTGAACCAAGTGGGCCAATCAAAGAAGGAGAGGCCTGGGCCACAGACCCTCATAACACTCAGAGTTGGAGAAGTCATTCCCCCTGCTTATAAGAGATTGTTTTATGATTACCAGGCGAAGACAGTCATTTTCCTGGTAACACGGACCAGGAGGAATGTCCAACAGGCCTGGGGAAGAAAGTAATTCCCCCAGGTTGTTTGAGAATGAACGCCAGGAGAAGGGAGGTATTCTCCTGCCCCACCAAGGAAACATTGTGTGGAACTTTAACCATGACCTAGGAGAAGGGAGGCATTCTCTTCGATCAGAATATTTCTGCTTTATTCCTTAGTTTATACTGTAAGGACCAGAGGTAGGGCTTTCTTGACATAGGACGGCGAACACTTTAACAGACATCCTGATAGTCACCTTAGATTTTTAGTTGAGGCAGGGAAACCTCTTAGGAATAGGGAAATATATATATTCTCTTGCTTTATTACTTAATAAAACTCTTTGGCCCCATACTTGCCACCTTTGTGCCAGAGTACTTTTTCTGCACCCTTACGTGGCCCACTGATGCCCACAGTACTAGAGGGTACCCAAAGGGCCTTAAATTCCTGCAGGACCTCTGCTGCCCTCAGAGCCAATGGAAAAAGATGACAAAAGATGACGTTACATGTGCGCATGGCACAAATAATGGAATACTTGGACCAGCCCATACCTAAGACACCACCAGCTGAAATAGAAGTGCATTTGGGTACATGAACAATGTTGAAGCACCTGTATCCATAAAGACAATCACTGGCTGAAGTTTGAATGGCTGACAGAGAATATCTTGCTGCATACGTATCGGTCACTGGTCCTCCTGCGGCCTGCCGAATAGTGAGTGACTTTGTGCGTTTTTGACTCTTCAGGCAGTCATATTCATAAAGATGAGGGGGCATTCCAGGGACCCTCATCAATCTCCAGAGGTCTGTGATCCACCAGAAGTAAGGAAATGTGCAGACTAATTACGACAGTGCAGGAAGTAAAGACTCAGAAGACAGGCCCTCTCGGTCTACGGTCCAAGCCTCTGGAACCTCCTACCCATCAACATCAGACTTGCCCCATCACTTCTACAGTTCAGGAAATCGCTAGAGACCTTCCTCCTCAAGAAATGGCCCCTCCTCAAAACCTAGGTCCACACACCCTGCAATCCCCACCCTACTGGGGACTCAGTGAACTGCTCCCCACGGTCTCCCCCACATGCTGCCAATTGCCCACCCTCCCATTAGCTCCCAGCTCCCTTTTTCTCTGCTTTCCGCAGTGTTCCTCCCTCTATGATTGTAAAGCTCTCTGCTGCTTCCTGAAGCTAGGTCCATGCACAATAAATACCCTAAAAATAATAATAAAGGGTTGGTAAATGCTTTGGAATCTGGATGCAAATCCAGGCTGAAATGCCTAAAATTTGACATCTTCAGGGCTCAGCAGCATTCCGCACTTGTCGGTGGTCCGGTCAGCCTCCACCTTTCATCGTGGTGAGAGAGAGATAACAGCCGACCCTTGGATATTGTCGGTTGTGAGAAGCACATTCAGAGTTCCAGTCCCTTACCTTCACTTCCCCAAGAATTTTCATCAAACCTCTCAGAGGGTTTGTAGAAACTGCTCTGTTTAGATTCCACAGATAAGGTGAACTTACCGAATCAGACATGGAGTTGCTATTGACCTTTCTTTGCCTTTCTGAATAAAGGCAAGGCAGGTTGGAGGACAATCTTTGATCTGTCTGGATTCAATGATTACCTCCCCCACAGAGAGGATCAAAATGGTTACATTGTGGCAGATTCTGACATCTTTGATGGAGGGAGACTGGCTGTGTGTGCTGGGTCTACAAGATGTTTATATGCACATTTCTGCGTTTGTTTGTAAGGCGCTCCTCACCCGACAGTATCTGGGCGTGACAAGGGTATGCAGTATTTAAATACAATACAGGTTATTACAGAATATTATTATTTACAGTACGTGCAAATTACAAGTAGGCACAACACAGTATAGTACAAGAGGTAATAGCAGTACATGAAGTAATAGTAGAACAGTGAGGTTACATTCTGATGTCATTTGAGATAAGCCAAGATTTCATATTCTTCCAGAAACTTTGGAAGGTCTGGTCTGTTCGGAGGTGCAGTGGAAGTGCATTCCAATGTTGGGCAGCTTGGACTGAGAAGCTGTTACCCCTGCTCTTTTCAGGTTAAATCTGGGCTCTATAATGCAGCAGGATTGGGCAGCTCTCGTAGGACGGGATGAGTGTTTTCTGATGATTTTATATTGTAAATACTGTGGGGCGGCATTGTTTAGGCATTTATGTGTGATAGAAAATAGTTTGAATTGAATCCTGTCCTTGATTGATAACCAGTTAGTTTCTCTTCTGGCCGCAGAGATGTGTACTCTCTTTGGAATGCTCAAGGCGGTCCTCAATGCATTATTTTGTAATATTTGTAGTTTATTGGTGATCTGTTTGCTAGCTCCCCACATAGAGGGCGTTGCAATAGTAGAGTTTCAACAATATTAAGGTTCTTGCTAGAGTAGTGCAACTCTTGGCGGATAGGTAGGGCTTACAGGCCTGGATCAGCTTACATGTGTACGCTGTAGCGGACAACGTGGCGTTCACTTGTTTGCCCGTGTGCAAGGTGGAGTCTAAGAAGAAGCCGAATGTTTTGGTCTCTTTGGCCACTTTGATACTAATGCCATCAATGATAAATTCCAAATATTGTGCATAGAGTTTATTAAGATAGGCTGGGGCACGTAGGATTAAAATTTCTGTTTTGTCGTCATTCAGGCATAATCCATGCTCTGCCATCCATGCCTGAATGACTGGCTATATTGTGTTCAGGAAAGCTAGATCTAAGTCATAGTCACCAGAGAGGGGTAGTAGTATTTGGGTATCATCTGCATAGTTGGTGTACATGATACCCAGGAGGTACATGGTGGGGGACGCACATGAACCCTGGGGGGACACCATATGTGATCAGAGATGGATCAGTGGCTGCTGATTGGGAGAAGACCCTCGATCTGTTCAGAAAGTATTTAATCCAGTCAGAGGCTTCCTGCAAGAAGTTGACCGCTGTAGATAGGTGGCTGCAGTGTGGTCCACCAAATCAAAGGCGGCCAATAGGACGAGTAAGAGGAGCAAGGTGCATTTCCTTTTGTCCTTAAGTGAGTCAATTTGCATTTTCAAGTCTATCAGTGCGGTTTCAGTACCATGGAGTGGTCTGAAACCAGATTGTCTTAGTCCTAGTAGCTTATTCGTCTCGAGAGTGCTGGATCTTGAGGCAAGCTGCCTTATCTATAATTTTTAGGAGGAATGGTACCGTGATAGGCCTGTAGTTCATTGGGATGGTAGGGTCTAGTGAGGCTTTCTTTAGCAGGGGAAGAACCCATGCATCCATTAGGTTAGTTGGGACTCTACAACTGCGAAATGATGCATTTATTAATTTAATAATAAAAGGAGCCAGGAATCTAGCAGCTTCTTTAATTATTTTGGCTGGGCATATGTCGCCTTGGCATCCTGAAGGCTTGAGAGATGCAATCATATTTTCCACCTCCGCAGTAGCGATTTGTGAGACTCTGAATTTAGGAAGGCCTTTAAGGTGATGTTCTTGAGGCTCTTGGTGCAAGTCTGGTTTGGATATATTGAGTCTTTTGGCTGCAATTTTGTTTTGGAGGTTGGCAGTTTTGTTTGACAGGGCATTTTGTATGTCGGTGCACTATGCTTTATCCTTGATGCAAGGATCTTCGGGGCTATGGGTGATTCCAGTTCTCATTGGATTACGAAAAGTTCCTTGGTACTGGAACTAGCTCGATTAATCCTGTCATTGTAAGTTTTTTTAGTTCGCAAGATTTCATTTTTGTATTGATTCGTCATTTCGATCTGGTTAAGTTTGTTTTCTTTGGTCGGGAGATTTCTCCATAGAACTTCTGGTTTTCTTTTTTCAGCATGCATGGTTTTTAACTCCGGGGCGTTGGGGGGTAAACCAAGTGTTGAGATGGGATTTTGGTTTACTTGTTCACATTTTAAGTGGCGCGATAGCATCTAGGGCTAGTGTCATGGAGGAGTTGTACCGTTCAACTAGCTCAGTTGGTGAAGCATTCAAGAAAGGTAATATGAGGGGAAGAGCTTGTCTGTGGTAATGTTGCGTTTGCTTCTTGTAGGGAGGGGAGGTGCTCTCTGGTTAATTTTGGTGTCTATTCGTTTGGTCTGAGTGGTGAAAGATATAAGATAATGGTCAGTCCAAGTTAGGGGTTGGATAGATGAAATTGAAGTGTCGGAATTGAGGTCAGCTACCCAATCTAGTATTCTGCCTTTCTAGTCTGTTGGTCTTAGAGCCCTGATAGCCTAAGTTGAAATCGCCTAGCAGCATAATTTGCAGTGTAGGCTTGATGTTGTCAGAGAGCAAGGTCATAAGGTCTTCTTCAAAGGAGCCAATCAGGCCTGGAGGTCTATAGATTAAATGCATGGTTAAAGTACTTGTCTTGGACATAGACATTTTAGCTGTGAGTAATTCGCAGGATTTGTAGACCGGCAATGAAGTTATTCTGAGCCCCAGACTGGTCCTGGCAATGAAGGCATTGCCGCCCCTTTCAATGTGACTGTCAGCTCTCACAGTAGTATAACTGTCGGGGATGGCCAATAGGAGAGATGGTCCTGCAGCCTCATGTAGCCAAGTCTCAGATACAGCTAGGAAGTCTAGGTCTCCTGTGGTAATTAAGTCAGCAATCTCTCTGACATGGGCCATGGGCGATATGGCATTAACTAAAGCACCTTTTAGGTGGGGGGTAGTTGCATCCCTAGGGTTAGTTTGAAGCTTTCCTGGGTTTTCTTGAGGGATGTTAAGGTTGAGTTGTTAGTCCTTCTCGGGTTATGAGGTGTGTCATTTGACTTCTTCTGTGGAGAAAGGTTTCTGTTAAGTCTCGAACCAAGCCTGGCATTTCTGTCCCTAATAGTGCAAGGTTGGTTAGGTGTGGGTTTCCCGGCATATGGGTTAATCCACTGTGAGGGAGTTAGGGTTTCTGTGGTAACCGAGTTAATGCTTATGTCGGTACTGGATGCCTTGAAGGTTTGGCTAAATTCGGGTAGGAATATCGTAGGTCTGATATTTATGTGGAGGGGTTAAGGGATGGCAGACATTTTTAGGGTGTAATCCCCGTTACTGGAGATGAGGTCATGTTTATGATTGTTTTTGATAACTCTAGAAGTGGGTGACTGGCAACTATAACAAAGGAGAGCGTGTGCTAGGCTAAACAGGGTGGCAGCTAGGAGGAGGCTAACAGCATACATGATAAGGTCAGGAGGCTGTTAAAGTACATAAGGCAGATGTGCAGGTGACATAGGGGAGTGGGGAGACTATGAAAATAGCAGGTAGTGGAGGCAGCAAGGCAGACTAATGCAGCATGACAGAGGCGCAGTAGAAGCATTTCAGGCCCCTTCGCCAAGGGTTAGTAAGATAGGCACATAAACAATATGGGCACTGGCAGTTGCAAGACGAACATGAGGCACATCAGGTCAGGCTAATACAGGTGCAGTTAGTTAAGGCACACAGCAATGTTGTAGGGCAGTTGACATCAAGTAGTGCGTTTGTGGATGGAACATGGCAATTCCTTCGTGCAATTCACATCAACACAGTGCATTATTTCATAGTAGGTAATATGCTATGATAATACATAAAGTGGTGTGGGGGCAACGCGCGTCGGCACTATCGGTTACAATGCAGTCATGTAGCAAATCGGTCAGGCTAATAGGAGTGCAATTGGGTATGGCAAGCGGCAGTATAATAAGGAAGTTCACATCAATGCAGTGGGGTAATATGTCAAATAGTGCGCTTGGGTACAGGGCGGCGCAGAACAGAAGGGCAGTTCTGATGCGCGAATTGCGTAAGGTAGTGCAATTGTAATATGGTGGTTGTAGCCAAAGAGTGTTAGTGGTAAGACTGGAGAACAAGCAGCATGGGTGATTGCATTATCGAAACTCTTACCCTTTATGGGCTGTAATGATCGTAGTTGACCCTCGTCCCTCCCGGCACTGATGGGCACGGACAGGTGAACCCTTAGTCTAAGGCCCTTTGACATGCAGGGCCAGCTTCCGCATCCGGTCTCTGCCATTGGTTAAGGTGGCTCCCCTGCACTGGTTGCTAGGCAATCCAAGTAAACAAAGCAGCAGTCCTCATGCGGCAGCCATTTTACGCATGGGGAAATGAAGAACAATGGGCCGCGGAGCGCAACTCGGCGTGGTTGCGGGTTGATCCAGTGGTAGCGACTTCTGGATAAGGGCTTAATATCCCTCGTTCTCAGAGATGTGCTGGCAAGCGGATGATGAAGCTAGCGGATGATTGCTAGTAATGGGGGAGCGCAGATCACGCTGCCGGTGTAGCTCCGGTGCTGTCTGGATGGTGGAGCTGCTTCCGCAGCTGTTGGGCGGGGGGGCTCCTGTCCAAGCGACGGTGCGCGGGGGAAATTGCATGGACAGTTCCTTCATTTCTTGATCCAAAACAATCACTACCATTACAAAGTTCTATCCCACGTTCAGTGCCGAAGGTTTTCAACAAGGTTATGGACCCAGTTATGTCACACCTGCGTCTCAGAGGGATCCACATATACCGTGCCTGGACAAATGGATGATTCAGGCTGCCACCCCCGAGTGGGTGGTTCAGTTAGTCAATAAGGTCACCTGACTGGCTTTTTTGCGCTGGGCCTCAATATGGCAAAAAGCGATGCCGATCCCCACACAAATGCTGCAGTTCATCTTTCCAGTTTGGGATTGTGCACAGAGAAGGGTATTCCAGCAAAAGAATTTGGAGCCTACGTTTGATGTGGAAAGAATTCCCACGGAATACAAAACTCCTAACATTTCAATGATTGCTGGATCAGAAGACTTCCTGTGTTATGGTTGTCCGCAAAGGAAGGATGCACACGAGACTGACAAAACGGTACTAAACTAAATTTTCGTTTTTAAAAGAATGAGGGACAAAAATTGATTTAGAAAGACTGCTTGGAGACTACTGCCAGTGGTCTCTCTAAATCAAACTGTCATGCTCCTGCCCCACGCGCAGGGTCTGACGGACGCAGCCAGGCGAGAGAAGTCACAGGAGTTAGTTAAAGGTTATTTCTTATTTGTGTGTCTATATGTGTGTGTATGCCTGTGTGGGAGATAAGGGAGAATGTTTGTGTTGGGGAATGGGGGATAGGGTGTGTGAAGTGGTGCGTCAGGGGACCAAAGTGGCAGTTCGGGGGTGAACCCCCCAAGATTTCATAGAAATCTCACCGGAGAGGGAGGGGATGGGGTGAGATCACCTTCCACGTTCTTTGCATATGGATCTCCTCTGGTAGATGCAGGAGGAGAACCTGATGGAAGGGGTCCCCGTTACACCTGCACCCTCTACCAGAACTCTCGCCACAGACTCAAGCCTTTTGCTGTGGGGAGCAGTCATTGAGCAGTGGGATTTCCATGACCTTTAGAAACAAGAGGAATGGCTTTGCTACACAGACAACACTATTGCCATGCTCTACCTGAAAAAACGGGGTGGGGCGAGATGAGTGGCCTTGTATGGACTAGACATTCATGCTTGTGAAACACCACCGTTAGATCTCTTCAGAATACAACACAGTAACTAGTGTGTACTACACGCATCATGGAAGGGAGAGGGGTCTCAAAAGGGGGATACATTTTTGATGCAATGGGGCGGGTAGATGCTTTATTCATTACCTCCCCCCCCCCCATTCCTTTGGTCTTGCACAAACTGAAAAGGTCATCTAACAGTGGCCTTATACTAAGGAACTATTATCCATCCCAGGGGTCTGGTGCATTCTGGTCTCTAAAGTCTCTCAAGAATGACATGGAAGACAAGAAAAAGGGACCTTGCCAAGAAAAAGGCTAGTGGGCATCTGGTCAGAGAAAGTGACAACAATGTGCATACACTGCCCCATGCATGCTGGGGGAAGGGGCCCACATCAACTCTGGGGTAGATTCGGATCTGGTATTGTACTGGTAGGCTGCCTACTTCAGATTGGAGGTGTCCTTGGGCCCTCTTGGCGTGGTCACACCCATGATCCCATCACCTTTTAAAATATTACCATTTGGGTTAACCTCTACACTTTGGGTATTTACTAAATTACTTGTCCCTTGAAAGGAAGTCTACATGGGAAAGAGACCCCTACTTGGGGTTAGCAGATGTTCAGTTGGTGATATCAGCTTCACATGAGTGTGGATTCCTAATCTACTTGAAGAAATCCAGATCAATTGCAGGAAAGAAACTTCCACCAGAGCTCTATGTGCCATGGACCAGGGGACGATCGTATCACTCGAGCACAGGGTCCACCTACAATCACACTTGTCAAGCAATAGAAACATGGCCGTAAGCCAACCTGTGGCGTTTTACGGCTACAGCAATATATCTAGAATGAGCTTGCAGAGCAATTGAATAAAGTCTTTTGATCAACTCAAGACCTTGGTCTGCACCTGAGAATATTCCATCGCATTTGTGAAAGGTGGGATTTCCCCCATGATCAGTGTTTTGCTCTCCCAAATCTCAGTGCTAAGATATATATTTTACGTATGAGTTTCCTTCCATGCACTACAAAAGCAGGAAAGCAATGTGCGTTTTGGAACACAAGAACTCACGCTCTCAATTAGATTATACAACCGGCCATTTATTAACTTAGATAAATGTTCTAGAATAAAAATACAGGATTAAAGAATTAGTCACATCACCGTTAGCCTTTGTTTGTACCACTTCATCTTTTGCCAAGAGCTTCACTGGGCAGCTTTCAAAACCCCAGGTTGGAAAAGACACTCGCCAAGGGAATGGACTGGAGAAGAAGGCACGTCTACCCCTAAGCCCGTACGTCGGGCCCCAGCCACTTAGTCGCTGCGTACGCTATATCGCCGGGGCACTAGATTTGTAAGCACTGCACGAGCCTTCATGGGCGACCCCTAGCCAGAGTGGAGCCTGGCATATGTTTCCTGCCCAGAAGGATCCAGTGTTAATGGATGTGATCCCCCCTGTGTCTCGCCAACTCCCGTTCGTGGGGGGAAGAGGTCAGGACTGCAGGGGAGCCTTTCGAGGCAACCAGTGGTGTTCCAGCACCCCCCAACCGACGCGCAGGTGAGGGCTCAGCGACATTTCAGGGATCAGGCGATTTTGTTTGCAGCGCCAATGATGTCTGGTTTTGGTGCCAGGTCCGTTTGCCTGTGGGGGAGGCCTCTTCATGTGTTGTCAGATCCACACCGAGGCCAGTCCCAGAGTTGTGCGCAGATCTTGTATTTTGTGGGGTTCCAAAGGTCTGAGCAAGTTTCCACTTGGTCACCGGATGTTCCTCTGCCTCAGTGACCGGGACTCAGGTCGCCAACTGCTGCAGTATACAGGATATTGGGCCAGATAGTAGAGCCTCAGACAGAGCGCTCTCAGGTTGTGGCCATTTCTTAAACCGCACAACAGCTCCCTCCGCCCAGTGGTCATCTTCATAGCTGTGATCTTGTCCACTGAGGGGGAAGATGCTCTTGGTCCTCATGTCACATATAAGACCTAGGAAGGTCAGACTCTGCATGGGCAATAACGGACTTCTCGAGATGGATAGAAAATCCCAGATCATGTCCATGAGGGCAGAGGCCATGTGCCGCACTGCCTCCGGAGATCTCACCCAGACTAGCCAGTCGTCTAGGGTGATGTGATATAAATGTGATGGCCCTGTGCCCCGAGTAGGGCTGCCACTGTGTTCATTAGTCTTGTAAAGACCCTAGGGGCTGAACTGAGTCCAAAGGGTAGAACCCTGTATTGAAAGTGAAAACCCATGATCCTGAACCTCAGGGAGGACCGATAGGGTTCCTATATTGGGACATGTAGGTAGGCATCCTTCAGATCCAGTACCACACCAGTCTCCCACACACACACAAGGTCCCCCCAATGCAGGTTCTGACCAGCCTTGTTCTTTTTGTGTATGGCGAAAATGTGTGAATAGTTGCTGTACCAATCTGCAGAGGGGACAAAGAAGGAGGAGGAATCAGAAGCAGGTGAATACCACTGAGAGGATCCACGGTTCTGTGAACTTTGCCCGCCAGTAGTGTACGTGAAGGGCAAGCCTGCCCCCCACCAGAGACTAGTGGATCCGGATGGACATGTCAACTTTTTCCCCCTCCGAGGCTGGTGCTGAGGAGGGGGACTGGAAAAAGCCCTTGTTAGCCACCTTGTACTGCTTGCGTCCGTGCTGGCTAGGGGGATCTGTCCGGTTGTCTGGACCATCTCTCTTGGAAGTCCCTAAAGCCTCCAAGGGCCCGACCTTTATCCGAGCACTGGCGTGCTTGGCTGTAGGTCTTGGGTGTGGACTTAGAATAGATAAAGATTTTGCGGCCTGGGAGCTATTATCAAGTTCCTCATCCGTTCTCGAATGGAATAAGTCGCCCCCTTCGAAAGGCAGGTCGAGTATGCGCTCTTGCATGTAAGGTTGAATTTTGTCACCTTGAGCCAGGTCATCCTTCTCATGTCTGTGGCAATACAAATGGCTCGGCCCAATGTGTCAATGTAGGCCACAGTGGACTCCATTATATCCTGGGCCACGATTTTGGCCACCGCCAACCCAGCCTTGATGCGTGCCTGGCTGTGGGCTGGGTGCTCTGGAAGGAAGTCTGCAATCCCCGGCCACAGTTTCTCTATTGACAGCCCCTAACATGGCATCAGCATTGGCCTGGCGCAGGCGGAGAGTGGCGTTTGAGTACATTTTCTTTCCAAGCGCTCCCAGGAACTTTTCCTCCTTGCCCAGGAGTGCAAACATCAAAGCTGCTGAGGAAGATGGTGGCTTGGAGTATAGTGATGCTGCTGCCATCACAGAGGAGTGCGGTTGGGGGTGTGCCGACAATAGGGAGGGAATCACCTTCTGCTTGCCTGTACTTAGTGTTGTGACGCTTGTTGGTAGGCTGGGTAGAGTGTGGCTTGACCCAGCCTTTTTTGGCTAAGACTTCGACATCCTTTCGAAGTGGAATTCCAGTTCTAGTAGGACGTAGTAACGTAAGTACTTCAGCCAGGACCCCCGCATCAGGTGGTTCCACCTGTGGCTGTGGGATGACTAGGTATTCAGCCAGACCCGCCAGTCTCTCATGGAATGCTTTGGCTGATGATGCGGTGTCCGGGTCTTCCTCCTCGTCTGTGTCCACTGTTGCATGCTGCAGATATGGGGAGCCGGAGAAATGCTGGACACAAGCAGATGTGGTGTGCCGATTATCAGTACCAGAGGCGGCTGAGCTGGAGCTGCCGTGATTGGGACGGGCATGGGAGCCAGGGGATGTAACTAGACCCAGGGGTGGTCCTGCAGTGGGTGCTTGTGGCTGTCCCAGAGGGAGCATGTCCTTGAGGATGGTACCCATCTGTGGTGATCTCATGAGGGCAAAGAACTTCTTGAAGAATCTGTCCTCGCACACAAGAGGTGTGCCTAATGGGATAGGAGCAGCTATGGGCATAGGGGTAAGGCCCTAAGGCTGCAGTGTCCTGGGCGTGCCCTGTCTCTCCAAGTTAGGGGATGTGTACCTTCCCTGTGAAGCTGAGGGCTAGGATGTGGACCAGTTGACAGGTGTTGCCCAATCCCACCTGGAAGCATGCTCCCCTGCCTGATCTCCGAATGGGAAGGGCACCGGGTGAGCCACCATTTTTGGCTGGCCTCTGCAGCCATCTCGTCTTGCTCTGCGCCGCGTGCCAGAGCCGTGGTGCTTGCTGAGCTGGGTCCGGCCTCCACCAATACGCTGAGCAGCGGTGGTGGCGACCTTCTCTGCACCTCAGATCGAGACCTGGTAGGCGGAGTGCCCTCAGCCATGGTGCCGGTAGTGCTGCCTACAGGCGCCCCCTCAGACATGGGTTTGGCACTAGGGCAGAGCACCACAGGTTGGGACCCCTCACCGGTAGGATCTTGCGACCCTCGACAGGTAGACCAGTAGCTGGGGCAGCCTCAGTATTCCTGCTTGTTTTAGAACCTGAAAGGTCCCTCCCATTTCGGCACTTCCCTGGGAAGGAGTCGCCCTTGCCGGGTGCAGATGAGAACAGGGCACCTACCTTGGGCCTGGTCTTCCGTTTCACGTATGCTTCAAGGTCCTCTGGAGGCAATCTTTCTAAGAGCACCTGCCTAGATGATTCATCAGTACGCTCGGAGTCTAGGCCTTGCATGCGGTACAGCCTTCCCAGCCGTGGTCTGGGCCAAGGCACCGCAGGCAGAGTGCTTGAGGGTCGGACGTTGGTAAGGGACCCTCGCAGGCTGGACACCTGCTGAAGCCTGCCGTCGTCGAAATGCGCCGGGGAGGAGCATTGCGCCAGAGGAGTACAATTTTCACGATGAGCAAATTTTTAAGCCAAGGCTAAAGGTTATTTGGGATAATATATTTCTGTATGTAATACAGTTGAGATTTTTAATTAATCCTAATGAAATGTGAAGATTTATGCATCTAATGAATCTAGTACTTTGGTATATTTATTTTTTACACCATGATACAGTGTAAGGTTTCTTTTAACAACCATAGACGATACAAAATTAAAAGAATTATCCAATAATGCAATGTCTCTCCGTCCCTGAAATCCCTACACTGGCTCCAGGTAGCTGCAAGGATCAAGTGTAAGACTCTCTGCATCATCTACAAGGCCTTCTGGGGCCGTGGCACTCACTACTGTAAACTCTCTCTTCCTACGTACCCTCCTCCTAGAGCCCTTCACTAGTCTACTTCCAACTCTCTGTGGGTGAGTCGCTTCTCACCGCCTTGAGCCGGATCTCCTTAGGTTCCGGAAGTTCCTCCCTTTTCTTGCTCCCTCTCCACCAGCCCACCACCCCCTGACCAGTCCCCCTGCCCTTGCTGCCTGACCCAACTTGCACAGCCACCTGAATAACCTTGCACTACCGGGCTGGGATTGCTCCCTGTAGTCCGAGCCTTCCTTGCACTTAACTCAGGGCCCTGCTTCTCTGGGTGCACTACTTCCTGTACCCTCCCCCTGCACATATATGATTGTTGTCATGTCCTCCCTTTGTTCCCCCTCCATTGCCTTGTTGCGCCTTAAAACACTTGTGTATAAATAAATCAACACCCCATAGTGTAGGGAAAGCTAGGCCTTATTCTTTAATAAACACCATTCTGAAATGTCCTTTACGTCATCCTCCTGACCCGCCACAACAGCTGTGCTGCTCCGAGGCAGTCACCAAAAGGAAGGTCACATCCATGAGATGTTATACCTGCTGCTTAGATAGAGCTAAATGCACTAGCAGCAGTCATGTGCTCACTGCGAGATTTCCCCAATTTGCTTTAAACAATTTTGAAAAGGTGACAGGGAATGCAAGTTGGTACCAAGAAAGGTGGGGCAAGGAACAAGTTACTTACCTGTAACTGTTGTTCTCCAGCATGGGTCTGGCATGGATTCACATGCTCATGAATATTCCCCGTCGTCAGGCTGGGAATCCTCGGTAAAGAAAAAACCAGTATCAGTTTCGTTTCTGATCTGTCTTTCGTAGTAGTAACCAATCACTGGTCTCTGCGTCATACTGACCATAGCCAATGACTGCCCTCTACCTAAGCACCGCCTCTGGCAGCCATCTTCAGATTTGGAAGCACGTGAAGTGGCAGTATGACCAAGTGAAGAGCCGCAGAGGGGTAGGCGGGAGGGTTCGCATGTGAATCCATGCCAGACCCATGCTGGAGAACAACAGTTACAGGTAAGTAACTTGTTCCTTCTCCAGCATGGGGTCTGGCATGGATTCACATGCTCATGAATAAAGAATACATAGCAGTACACACATGCACAACCACGGGAGGTGGCAAAGGCTCAACATTAAGCATTACATCAAACTCAACATTAAGCATCTTACCTCCTCACCAGGCTCACCTCAGGCGAACAGGTTGCGTAGCACTGCTTGGCCGACCCTGGACTCCACCCTGGAATCCCGATCGACGCAGTAGAATTTCGTGAAGGTGTGCGTCGACCTCCACGTAGCAGCCCTGCATATGTCCAGCAGGGGCACACCAGAAAGGAACGCCGTGGTAGCTGCAATCGCTCAGGTGGAATGGGCTCTCGGACGGCCAGGCAGCGGTCGGTTTGCCAACCGATGACAGTACATGATATAGCCGGAGAGCCATCTGGAAATGGAAGCCTTCGAGAGAGCCTTCCCCTGATTGACAGGTCCAAAGTTCACAAAGAGTTGTGACGTCTTCCGAAAACACTTCGTGCGGTCCACGTATAACTTCAGCGCTCTAGCCACATCCAGCGAGTGCAAAGTCCTCTCAGCCGGCGACGAAGGCGACGGGAAGAACACAGGCAACACCAAGGGTTCGTTGCGATGGAAGTCCGACGGTACCTTGGGCATGAAGGAGGGGTGCGTCCTGAGCACTACCCTCGTGTCGTGAAAAGTCAAGTACGGGGCCTTGCAGGAAAGGGCCTGGATCTCTCCCACACGTCGTGCGGAGGTGATGGCCACAAGAAACGCTGTTTTCCACGACAGAAACTTCAACGGGGCCGAGTGCAGAGGCTCGAACGGAGGTCCCATGAGCTTGGTCAGCACCACGTTGAGCTCCCATGCCGGGGCCGGGGCCGGAGCCTTCACCGGCGGGAACGATCTGAACAGTCCCTTCTTGAACTCTTTCACCAGACGATGAGACCACAAGGACGTCCGCCCCATGGTTCTGGTGTATCGGGAGATCGCAGCAAGATGAATCTTGATGGACGCGTGTGCCAGTCCAGCTTTGGCCAGCGTCAGCAGGTACGGCAGTACCTGGGGAGCCGTAATCCGTAGAGGGTTAATCTTCTGTGCGTGGCACCAGACAGAGAACCTCTTCCATTTGTGTCGGTAGCATTTAAGAGTCGAGGACGCCCTGGCCTTTGCAAAAACCTCTCTGCAGTCGGCCGGTATGTCGTATCCTCCAAACTCTAGCGCTGCAGGAGCCAGGCCTACAAGTTCAGCGATTTTGGATCGTAGTGGAGGATGGCGCCTCCTTCCCTGGAGAGTAGATCCACGTCCACCGGCAGCTTGATTGGCGGGGACGTTGACAAGTCCAGAAGGTCCGGGAACCATATCTGCCTCGGCCACGCAGGTGCGACGAGGATCATCCTGCACCGTGACCTCTTGAGCTGGTTGACGAGCCGGATTAGCAGTGGCAAAGGAGGGAACGCGTAGAGGAACAGGCCCTCCCAGGGGAACGAGAAAGCATCGCCCATGCTCCTCGCCTGGGGAAACCTGCTGGCGAATCTCCGGCACTTGGAGTTCGTCGCCGTCGCGAACAGGTCGATCTGGGGTGTGCCCCACCGTCGGAAGAGGCGATCCACTAGATCCTGCCGTAGTTCCCACTCGTGGCACGAGCGCAGCTCCCTGCTGAGTGAGTCGGCGATGGTGTTTTTTTTTCCCTGCCAGGTGAAACGGCACCAGAAACATCCTTTGGGCGACGGCCCAATGCCACAGGTCCTGCGCCTCCTTGGACAGTGCTGGGGACCTGGTTCCGCCCTGTTTCCTGATGTAAAACATGGTGGTGGTGTTGTCGGTGAAGATCCTCACCACCTTGCCCTTGAGGGACGGAAGGAAGGACCTGAGGGCCCAGAACACTGCACGGAGCTCCAGGACGTTGATATGGAGGGACTTCTCCGTCGGGAGCCAAAGGCCTCTCGCGTGCAGATTTTCGGTGTGCGCTCCCCACCCTTCCAGGGAGGCATCCGTGGTCACTGTCTCCTGGTGGTCTGGGGTCCGGAAGTCCATGCCCGCCGTCAGATGCGCGCGGGTGCCCCACCACCGGACCGCTCGGCGGAAACTCTCGTCGAGTGTGATCCTCTCCTCGAAGCCGCCCGTAGTTTGGATCCAGCGCGCGTCCAGGAACTCCTGCAACGGGCGCATCCGGAGCCTGCACATGGGAATGAGGTAGATGCAAGAAGACATCATTCCGAGGAGGGACTTGATGGACCTCACCTTGGCCGCGTCGGAAGCCAACATCCGCTGTACCTTGCCCAGGATGGACCTGGTCCTTTCCTCCGACGGGGAGGCCAGAAGGGACACTGTGTCGAGCTTCGCTCCCAGAAACAGTGCGTTTTGCGCGGGTACCAGGTGGGACTTGGCGTAGTTCACGGAGAATCCCAGGTCCGTGAGAAGTTGGACGGTCCTTGCCGTGTGCTCCACGGCAAGCTCCCTCGTCTTGGCTCGGATGAGCCAGTCGTCCAGGTAGGGGTAGACGTGGATCCCCTCGCGGCGCAGCTGCGCCGCCACCGGTGCAAGGCACTTGGTGAATACCCTGGGTGCCGACCGTAGTCCGAAGGGGAGGGCTTTGAACTGGTAGTGACGCCCTTGGACCACAAACCTGAGGAATTTTCGGTGCCCCTTTAGGATGGGAATATGGAAGTAGGCATCCTCCAAATCCAACGACGACAGGAAGTCTCCTTCCTCCAGCTGACCCAGGACGTGCTGGAGGGTGACCATCCGGAACTTCTGCGCCTTGATGAATTTGTTCAGACGTCGCAGGTCTAGGATGGGGCGCCATCCTCCCGTCGTCTTCTTCACGAGGAAGTATCTCGAGTAAACTCCGGAGCCCCGAAGCCTCTTTGGGACGAGTTCGATGGCGCCCTTCCTGAGCATCGCCCTTACCTCCAGGAGAAGCTGAGGGACGTGGTTGAAGGTGCGGGGGAGGGTGCGCCCTGCCTGGCGCCCGTAGAGCCCGACCGTTCGGCGCTCCCGGTGCCAGCGGACTCGCGGTGCTTGGCCTTGTGTTGGACCCCCGTCGCCGGGGCGTCCTCAAAGGTCTTAGAAGACCGCTCGGATTTCTTCCTCTTCTTCTCGCCTGACGGGCTCTTCCCTTCCAGCCAGTTGGCGAGACGTTGATGGCGGTCCTTCATGGTCCCCTCCGACATATTGCCGCAAAACGCACAGTCCTTCTCCACGTGCGTCTTGTCCTCATGTAAGCAGTAGAGACAAAAGGAGTGTTCGTCCTCCTTAAAGACGTTCTGCAGCTAGCATCCAGGGCAGACCCTGAACAGCTTTCCGGGCGTCGAGCTTCCCTTCTCCTGGGCCATGTCCGGGCCTGAGAAGCTTCTGGAGTCCTCCAAAGCGTAGCTCGACGAAATCTTCACCCTTGAGGGGCGCAGACGAATCCGACACGGGCCCCCGTTGATCGGATGGAGAGTCGGTGGAGCTTGAGGCTCTTTTGACCGAAAAAACGAAGTTTTTGAGCAAAAAACATGAAACAAATAGCACTAACGCTCGAGAGCAATACACATGAACGTGCGGTAAAAATCTGAAGATGGCTGCCAGAGGCGGTGCTTAGGTAGAGGGCAGTCATTGGCTGTGGTCAGTATGACGCAGAGACCAGTGATTGGTTACTACTATGAAAGACAGATCAGAAACAAAACTGATACTGGTTTTTTCTTTACCGAGGATTCCCAGCCTGACGACGGGGAATATTCATGAGCATGTGAATCCATGCCAGACCCCATGCTGGAGAAATGCATTGCCCCCTTATTGAGAGTGGAGAGGTATGCAACCCACTGTACATATTTCCAGTAAAAAATGATTTTAGGGAAGTCGGACTGCAATGCAGAAACCGTCAGAAATCCCATACCTTGAAATCATGCCCATACTAAGTGAGCTGAATGCAGAAAGCACTCTTGAATAGAGAAGCACATTGGATCCCTGAAAGTAGGCTGAATGTGGAAAGCCCTGGTGAATTTAGAGTGCTCCGATCCCTGAATGTGAAAATGTCATGGATCCTGAAATTGCACTTAAAGAAAACATGGGATATGCAGTGAACCTGAACAAAAATGTGAATCCCGAGAGGCGCTATGAATTCTTAAGCTCACCCTGTACACCAAGAAACTAGCATTCCCATAATTAGGGAGAAAACCAACGACCTTCTTTAAAGACTAGAGAAGATGGGGAAACCTTGAACCTCAAGACAAGGAGCCGATCCCACGGGGGCAACCCCGTGGCCAGAACATGGGGGCCAGGGAGAAACTCCTCAACAACCTTGCCACCAGGGAGGAATCAGCCACAGAAAACCCACAATGGCTACAAAAAGCCTGAAATGCTACTCACTGAGCCCTGGAAGTGGACACAGACAACCCCATAATCAAACCATACCATATTGATTAGTAAAATAAAATGCAAATAACTCATTTATTTTCTATCTCGTCATAATTCCATATTTAACAAACTTGAGGACCATCTATAATTTGTATGCTCTCTTTTTAGAACCTAGGGTGCTGTAGCTGATCCTAATCTACTTAACAATTCTTCTGCCCAAGCCTCCGTTACGTACTACCAATTTAATACATTGCTAGTTTTTTGCATTTTCTTGTTTGAAATAAAAAACATTTTTTAAAAAAAACACCCTCTCCCACTAGCTTTGACATTTAGAAATTAGTTTGCCAAGCTGCCAATGTCAAACATAAAATGCTTAATACCGGAGACCAGTTTCTAAGCGCAAGAACCAGATTTGAACTTGTGTTGCCATGCATTGCCTTGCTTTGCTTTCAAGACAAACGCTTTGTCCCTGAGCTATACTCCCGGCATGACTTCTTGGTTAATATTTGACCTGAAGACACAGGTGGGGAAAATAAATCAAATTGAAAAGATATCCGAGCACCTACATTTTGTGGTTGATGAGGATTTGCTGATGGTTTCAGTTATCCCCTACAGGCAAAGCGCAAGGTCAATTCACAGCAATCTATTTTTACTCAATTTTCATTTGCTGGTCCTTAAGTGTTGATGGCTATCCAGAAGCAGTTGCTTCTGTTTCAGCAACTCTAGTTTCCAGGTCTTTCATCCTAGAGTTCATCTGTGAGATTGGGTCAGTTGGCTTTCAGAGGGCAAAGTCCATGAAGCTTCTCTTTCATCTCAACATTCCTTTAATTTCTTCATCTTTTGTAGATTTATAATGTGGACAAACTCGAAACCACGTATCGCGATCCTATGTGTTACCCTGGTTCTTCCATTGCATACCGCCCATGTGTCTCGACTCTTAATTCTAATCAATAGGATACAATTGACAGAAATCTGAAGCACAGCGAAGATGGGAATTGTTGGAAGAGTCACATAGGGCGCACTGTGCTTACACAGTGTCTTGTTTGCCCTCCTTTCAAAGTTGCTTCAAAGTTTGATTCTCTGGTTTCCCTCATGAATTTTCACAGGTTGTGAATGTAAAGAAGCCAGATGAATGAGAAGGAATTTGGTAAAATGCAGAAACTAAACACAATTTCATAGCAGTCAGTGCAAAGAACAAGAAGGCCAAGAAAAGGGCTGGCATTGGTTGGGTGGATTGAGACTGATCTATCACATTTATTCCTTAAATGAACACATTTTTGGCAACCATCTCAGTTGCACCTTATCACAATCATTTTCACCCAATCAGGATTTGTCTTCACTTGCCCCCTACAGACAAAGGTTTAGTATTCACGACAGCTGGACTGCCTACAATGGCCATACACACAACTTACCCACGTTACCCATTCTGGAGAAATTATCTTCTGGGAATGGTCAATTTCAGAAGGTAGCAAAAAACGAAAAAAACAAAAAAAAACAGTGCTCTTGTGCTGTGCCCTAAATACCGGAACTCTCACCTGCTGAAGAAGTGTCTAGATCCAGATGATAAATCCATCGTCAATGTGACCACTTGTAAAGCTTGTCGCAGCCGAAAAATCAAAAGGCTACTCAACCATATTAAGTTTCCTTTCATCATTTATAAAAAAACAAAATAGGAATTGGGTTTTGACAGAGCCCACGGTATGTATTTTCACAAATATTAGTTGGGTTTTCTTCAGGAACTGGTCCTCAGTTTTCCCCTCTCCCAAACTCCAGGTACTCCTCCTTTGTGGTGAACAGCCACTCAAAGTCTAACAAGTTTATAATGCCATGCACTTCAATGGCCTTTACTTTGACATGGTCATCTCTGAAGTCTATGGGTAATGTGTGGATTACCCCCGCCCCCTTTGACTCTCCGACCAGGTACTCTTAGGGTCAGTGGTCTACAACCAAGGTCTACAGATTCATTTATTTTTTAAGACTAGAGTCCCCATGATCCCTCGCTATGGACTATGCAGGTTAGGGCTGACGGTAGTTGTAGTTCAAAACTGTATGTAGCAATTTGAGTGCTGAAAACAAATCGTTGCGTAAACAACCTTTTTTCGGTCCCTAGCCAACACTTTCCCACGTATTGTAGGAGTATAGTTTGTTCATAAATTTGCACCAGTCCTAAAATATGTTGGGAAGGGTGTTAAGTGGGTGAAAATAAATATCGTTAACCCACCAATGCTTATTTTCAGTAGTGAAAACACATAGAACCGTTCAAAACACACAAGCATCGAATGGCTGCAGACCTCTGCCTTATGTCTTCGCATGGAGGACACGCAAATGCACATATGGTAAGGCCTCCTTTCCTAGTGGCAATGAGTATTCTCGCTCTGCAGGCTGTCACTTCAAAGTATTCGGTTATAATCTTAAGCCTCTCACCAAGGTATGCTCTTTCTTAGGGCTGAGATCCTTGCAATTTTCTAAGCTTCCACCTGTGCCTTCTTCCACCTCTTTCTTCATTCTTTCCTCCCCTTCACCTCCTCTGCTCTTCTGCTTCCTGCCTCCATCCTCATCTCACCTCACCTCCTTCTCTTCCATCCATTCTCAGTTTCACCTCCTGTATCATTCCTCCTCTGTTCTCCAACTCCCCTTGTCCTCTGATTCCCTTAACACTCTTGTCTTTTCCTTTTTATGGCCACTCGGCCTCTCACCTTCGCCACCCCTTTGCCCTCTCCTTCCACTTCAAGGAAACTCCAATCCTTCTCCTTTCCACCGCCTGACCACTCAGTCAAGTCATGCTCTAATCTGTCATCCACACCAACTGCTCTGCACTCCAAACACCCACACCACCCCTCCAATGGGACCGGTTTAAAATAGCTCAGTGATGCAAGGGCAGGCCATATAATTGTATAATTGGGCTGAGGTGGGTAAGTAGTGCAAGCATGTCTGTAGATGTTTTTCCTGACTGAAACTGACAACTCCCCATGTGGTTTGTATTGGGCTCAACCCTAGCACCCCTTCAAGTGACTGCAGACTACATGTCCACCATCACAAACAGTTTGACAGCAAGCCTTAATCCGACAACCATTCTTGACGGCTACTGGTGCCATCCCCGTTGGAAACTGCAGATTCCTGCCATTATCAACAGGAGGTCGGGAGTATTACCAGGCAATTGCCTATGAGTGGGGCCCAAGGCAAGCTGTGTGAGTGGCACATACAAATACCTTACATTTTGCCAATGGATACTTTATAGGACCATAAAGCAGCCCACAGACAGCCATGCTAGCAGGTCTGAAAGCAGCTTGCTTCCACATTGAATTTTCTTTCAGGATTACACATCTACTCAGATATTACAATGGTTCTCAAGGACGTGGGACTTCCTAGGACTTCATATACACATGAGGTTAGGTAGCTACACCCACAAAAACAACCTTGCATCGCAGAGTGGGTTGCAGTCCCCAGGGTCACTCCACTGCCTTTTCCTAGCTTCATGCATCCTCTGAAGCAAAACCATGATCTTGTTAAGGCCCATCTACAAAGATGCTGCCAACACCCTGTACTCTAAACCCAAAACTAATATAATGGTCATATAGAGGTGTATTTTGAATCTGCTGGTCCATGATATCAAAATTATATGTGCCACCTTCAGGGTAACCTTCACACATCTCCCTGTAGCCACTGTATGTTCCGACCTTCTGCCATATTCCCAGACCACATGATGCCTCGTGTACATTCAACATACACCATTCTAGTGTAGATGCATACTAAATAAAAATAATTGTGTTGATTGGTTAGAAGTAACTCACTGATTGACTTGCTGTGTCATACAGCATAAAGGGCAAAAACTGAAACCCACAGTGCTCACACTGACATGGTTTTCTGCAAGTGACTCTGCTCACCCATTTTGTGTCTTGTGTTACACGTGTACACACACATACTCATTTTACCAGAGTTACTACTGAAAGGGCTGCTTGATATCATGGGAAATTCTATTGTATTAAAAGATCCACGCAACTCAACAGTTCAATGTGTGTACTACTTCATGCCATATAGAATGCAAATCTACAATGCCAACTAATAGCCCTCAAAGCGGTCAGTCTTCCTCATTCCATGGCATCGTCCACTTGTAACTGCAGAAATATATGTATATATATATACATACATACATACACACACACACACACACACCATGCCCTAGAATGATCTCAATCCATTTCTTCCAAATGTTGTGTGTTGCTCTATTGCCATGTTTTTTTCAGTTTGTGTCCAGACATATTCAACTTGTTTTGAGAACTTTTCTTTCTTGTTGCAAGTGCATTTTAATCCTTTATTATACAGAGATCTAGTCAATACAGTAAATGGACATCATGGTGGGATTGCCATTCAAAGGGAACCGTGGCTACCTACTGAACATTTAAGGCACGACCGGAAAAAATATTTAATTGCTGGGATTTGCAGGAATTCTTGTGCGTGCTTGACGCCATAAGATGAAACTGTCCCCAGATGCAACTCCATCAAACAAAGCACTGCCCACAGGGACCCATGCTATGCTGTACATCCATAAGGAGACATTTTATTTGTGGGCATCTCTACAGTTCGTATCAAGTTGCCATCAGAAGTAGGCATGGCGTCACAGAAAACAGCTAAGGTCGACGAGCGTGTGGGGGAAAGAAAAAAAAAAACTGAGGTCACGGGACGCAGTGCCACTATATATACTGGCCCCGACACGGGGCATGTAGAGGCGGACAGAGCAGCGCAGTGACCCTTTGCACTGGAAACCTTTCTGGAGAACAGCTGATGACAGATCAGGAATCCATGGGAGGAAGTAATCCATTATAAGGCCTGATGTATTGTTGCTGTACATTAGCATCATCACTGCTCTCTTTCTCAAGCCTTCAAACAGAACTGGCTTTTCTGTGCTTTTTCTCCAAACCAAGACAATTACGTCAAGTAACGAATCGTATTCTTAGAACCCCTTTCTCACATGAGAGCGTTCAATTCACATGTTCATGTGATTTTAGAAGCAGTCTGAAGCATCTATGATGGCTCAGGTGGTGCTTTCATTGGAGGAGTTTGTCATGCTATAGCTACACAAACTGATCAGCGTCATATGGTCAGGGTTCACACATTAAGGATATAAAAGACCTAGTAGTTATGTTTGGATAATTTAAGCCATTTGTTTAAAAAAGGCTCTGATACAAATCGTGTGTGCTGGGAGAACTAGATTCAAGCCATCAGCATCTTCTTAAAATGTTAACAAATGGGAGCAACCTGCTTTCACCAATTTTTTAAATTACTTTCAGAATAGCAAGAACATGGTTTAGTAATTGGAACATAACAATATTTCTTCATTTTAGGGATCAAGGAAAGTCAATCATTACCTTGTGGTCCAAGAAACCCTTTCTAATTATCAGCTTGATATTTAATTATATCTAGGGCTGTATATTTCTATTTCAATATTGGTGCATTTTCTTTGTTTTTTGCACCCAGGGAGGAAGCCACATCCAATCAGGTTGTTTGGGCCACAGGTTATCCCTACCAGTAGAAGTCTGCTTTCGAGCCAAGCAGTCAACTGGTCACATCCCCCGTTGGTCTCCCCCACGCTTCATGCTGCACTCACCAGTTCCCTCTCAAATTATCCCATTGCACAAATCAAGAAATTAGATCACTTAACTGCTCCTGTCCCACAACTCTCCACCAACACCCCATTCCGCTCCTTGCAGCCCTCACAGAAATGGAAAAGCTGCTTCTCCCGGAGACCAAGCCAGGAACAATAGATTTCCAGCCAGATACCTTTTCTGGGAAGCGTGATAAAATTAGCCATAGTAATTTAAACAGTAGCCTATTATCATTACAGACTTCCCGAACATCTGTCAGCTATTGTTGTCAATCTTTGAATGACTATCGCTAGGACAGGGTGCAAAATGTGCCAGCTAGTTTTAGACACTTGACGCTACTGTATGTATTTGTAGAATTGAGTTAGCAAGTGACTTTTTATATATGGCTAGTTGATTTCAACTTTACATTTTTATCGTCAAATAAAATCCAGATGCTTCCTATCAAGATTGTGTTTGGGCTTGTTTTGCTGTTCATGACATACTGTGACCGGGGCAAATGAAGCCCACAAAGTATTTAACATCTACATTTATACCAATGAACAAGCAACATTAGGTACACCATAGCACTCCAACATGCTATTACTGACGTTTAAGCAGACGGACAATGGAGCTTCCTCAAAGTACAGAACGAAGACAGACACGGGTAAACAAAAAGAAAACAGGAAAAAGACAAGGTATTGATGAATATATTTATCTACAGTGACGGAAAACAACCCAACCATTCAAAATCTAAAAAACAGGTGTGTTAGAAAGTACAAGCTTTCTGCCCATTTCGATTACTCTTACATACACACACACTAGTCTCAATTATTGGCGGTGTTCAGTTAAAAAACAAAAAAACAATAATCTGTCTCCAGGCCATTATATTTTTTTGACCGTTTACTGGTAAACTGCAGGTGCAAATGTATAGCCCGGTCCCAGGAGCAGGAACGTTATTACATTTAATAAAATAGAAATTCTTGCAATCCAATCTAAGTCAGGGGCTCCAAGTGCCGCCACTGGGGTCCACCAACAGATTTTGTCAACATGTTTCAACAGATCAGAAACAAAGGTCGCAAGTGATCTAAAATTGGGTATATGTGCATTTCTGCTGGCCATACATGATGGCTTGGACTGGTCAGTGGCTTTTAGGACACGTGCTCAGAACCCCCTATATAAGAAATCTTGCAACTTCCATCTCTCAAAAACATATTTCAGTTGGCTGCCCTCCAAGAGGTTTGCAAAAGAAATTTGACAGTTATGTTAATACGATAAATGGGAAGTAAAACAGTGAACCACCCTTTGAAGAAGCAAATAGGTGAGACTGGATTGACATTTGCTCCTTGCTCAGATTTGAAGTCTTTGGATAGAAGGACTACAAACAACTTAAATGGAAACCATACTCAAGTGACCCCCACTCTAATTAGCAATAGGGATGCAAAGCCGTTTGTATTCAACATAAGGTTCTCTGAATTGTAAAATCCCCCGACCCCCTGAGAGGTGAGGAATAAAGCTCCAACTAACTACGCATCACGTGGGCTAAGAACCAAGCAACATGGGTGCAACTGTATTTTTTATTAAGAGCTGAAGGTTCAACCTTATAGTTTGTTTTCATGGGTGAAAAAATGACTCCATGATTATTGTTCTTCCAAGTTCATGGTCCCCATTTTCTCCAAGCCCCTAGGAGTCCAGCATCTTCTGTGCACGAATTCCCATGAATTGTTAAGAGAAAAGTGGATCAGGACACGGCAGAACACCATTTTACAACTGTGTGTGTAGGGTTGTGATGGGCTGTGTATATACAAGCAATCGTGAACTGAAAACGTTTTCTGAAGGAAGTTGCAAGAGTTCTACTTTAAATACCTAATTTGTCCAATAGGAAAGTTGAACCATTCCACGAAGGCAGCAGGAGCCTAATGAAATCCTTGGTTACAACCGTAACATATGTTCTCAAGTGTAGCAGTGATGCCACGTAAGTTTTCTTCACATGTGGACGTTTGAGTCTGCCTTTCAAACTCCATACACTGGAACGGCAAGCACTTGAGGGATTACGTAACTCAGTAGGCTCCCATCAGACTGCTTAATTTTATGATTAGTAGTAAATCTTGCTATCTGTACAAGTTCCCTACTGATGACAAGGTGCCAATGTAGGAGAACAATTGAGAAAGGTTAAGAGTGGGGGAGAGAGAGCAGGGAATTGACAACGCCGATGGGACTCATGGGATCCCAAACTGTACAACCAAGTCTTCTTTTGCATCCACACGGATCTGTGAAAGCGCACTAAAGGCGTAAGCTGCAATCTTTGACACCTGAAAGAGAAAGATGCCGGGGTCAGTGAGTATTAATATTCATGCCAGACTTTGCATCCAAAATATATCACAGGACATATCAACCGGTACAAAATCGAAGGATAAAATACATAGTGATTTTTCTCTCAAACACTATTTTACAATTTATAAAGAGAAGGGTCCAAGGAAGCAATTTCTCAAATATGAAGGTTCACAGGGTCATTCTAAAACGTTAAGTAGCTGATAAACACACTTCAAATGAATGGATCAAGTTCTTGGAAGTTGGCAAACTAAAAAGACCCGATTGTAGGGTTTCGACCCCCATTAACACAAAGAGCACGAGCTGTAGCAAAAAAATAAAATTACCATTTGCATTAGAAAAACCTCAGATTTTATAGAAGCTTTTTTCACACAGTACATGAAGGAATATTTCTGACCATAGTCCCAATAGTAATTGTTCTCGTAATTTCCTCGCTCTCTCTCTGCTTTGCTGGCATATTCCTGCATAGTCAGACAGAGCTGGAAACATTTCTAAAAAAAATGTGATTTCACCTAAATGCTTTTAAAGTCGCCTCCTTGCACCACATCCTCTGGCGTGCCTACCCTCCAAATACATAGCGTCCAACCGTCACTCTGTTACGTAAAAGTTCTTTACGCTATACATTGCAGGTGGGTCATGGTATATATGCTTATGAGGGCACGACTGGTGGTTGTTGTGAAGGAGAGCTGGGATTAAAATTCAAACTCCGCACAAAGGTGGTTTCTCTGATCCCTTTCGGCCCACTCCCTTCTCCTCAAAGTGATAGGGTAGCAGATTAAACTGATGCTATACCCGGGATGTGTGTGAACGCATATATAAACAAGTTGCAATCGAACATGCTGCACATGATCTCTAGGGGAAGCAGCAAAGGAATAATACTTGCAAAAAAAGCATGGTAGGGCCCAGCTGGTTGCCCTACAATTTCCCAAGAACAGGACAGCCCTCAAAATTGTAGGCAGTGGATACACGGCTACATTTTGAAGGTCAACCAAATGTGTGAGGGAGAGCCCGGGTGAGGGTAGGGAGGGGAGAGAAGAGGATTTTCCTGGACAGAGCAGGATTAAGTCTACTGAGAATGTCTTGCATGACATTACTCTTCCAAATAAACTGCCAGAAGCATCAATCTATGCAGATGAGCTGGATCACAACTCTCTGTATCTAGTTTGTAGAGACTAAGGTAACGAGCATGCCACCCTTGCTTGTTCAGGTATGTGGGTGATTAGGACCTAGAAGACCTGGTTATGAAGCTGGAAACAAAGGACTTGGGTGCAAGCAAAATTGCAGTGTCCATGCTTTTAGGATCGGTGAATGAAGGGGGTTTGGTTTTCCAGATTTAAGAAAGTATCAGGCTGCCTTTTCTCGAAGAAGCCTGCATCACTGGATCAATGACGTTTCATAAAGGACCTCTATGTGGTTGTGCATAGAGAGGGAATCATTGTTCCCAGTGCCATTGGATTGCCTCCTTACCATGTCGCCTTCAAATGGATAAAACTTCCCCTACATTACATGCCATAACACAATGGAAATATGCATACTGCACTTTTGGGTCTAAATATTTGCTATCTTAGGAGTCGTGTATTTTTAAGAACCCAGCCTTTACAATTTGTTACAGTGCCATTTCCGGCTGCGTGTGGGCATTCGGAAACTCAAACATGTCCTTGACAGCAATGCATTAGTGGACTTTACGCTTTCTGAAATTTAAATACAAGCGTTATGGCTGTAGTAATGTCAAGATTCAATGCCCAATGAGGGATATTCGCAACCATCCCCTATTAACTCCAAAATTAATTACCCTCCTGGCTTATATACTATGGCAAAGAGCCACTCTCTTTCTGTAATTTACAGCCTACTTTGAGGTCTTTGAATCACCTCAGGAACGACTGAACGGGAATCCTGGGAGTCCGAGATGAACATAATTTCTGACTCTGATTGGCTGCTAATATGTAAAAGTATGAAAAGGTTTAAGTTGGACCTGGATTCACGCTATACACAACAGAGAATAATCCACTGTATTGGTCACCGTGGAGGCTGAAGGTGTAAACCTTCTTAGTCGGACACTTGTTGGTCTTGTAGAAAAAAAAAAGAAAGTGGCTGGTTCCAAAGCTCACATGTTCTGGTATTGTGGAAAAGTGTCAATATTGGGACGAGGTCCTTTTCCCAGATGGAGTTGGTGACTCAGTCAGCCTTACCACGTACTTCTGTATACTGGAGTTATTTCAGAGCGATTTAAGATTATCCACTGGAACCAAAACCTGGCTATGTCAAGCTTTAAATGTTGGCTCAGAAACAGATTCTTAAGTGGAAGGCCAGCCGAAAATCTAAGCTTGAAAACTGGATTCCAAGTTTGTTACTGCTTTTAGCTAGGGAGAAAGTCATATGTGAGAAGAGATTTGTTTGAAGAATACCAGTTGATCTGGCACACATTGAACACTTTATATGCCTAGATTCACTTATAATGGTCACGTTATAATTTGTGTTTAATTTGAAATGTCAAGGTTGCGCTCACCCTTATTTCCCATCTCGTACTCATGCTTAACTTCGTGTTGGGTTATGTTTGTTATGTTCCCCCTGTGGGTTGTATGACCTTTACAGTTAATCAAACTAGCTTTTAAGTTTATTAAGTGCGGATCGGCAATTCCCTCCTATGGCAATGCTGGGAAGTGTGGTTATACGTGTTGACTTCCTTCTGCTGTGTTGCTTATATCTTCTCGTTATTACTTTTGTTGTTCTGACAGTTAATACTGATAAATACAATTTCTTTAAAAAGTAAAACAAATAATTACTTTTGGCTTCAGGTATTCCATCTGATGGTGCATGCGTTTGGGTTCGGAGAGGGGAAAGGGTTTTCCATTGTTAACACTCAGGGACCACAACGATGGAATTTATCTGAGCATGGCAGAAAATCGACTGGTATGGTTATTGAAAATCTCACTTCCACTAGGTTAGAACACCCCTGTGTAGACTTACCTTTGCCTGGTTGTAAGATGAGGCCAGAATCAGCCAGTTTCCAACCTAGGGCTAAAGCTATACATCTTCCCGATGAATGTATGCACTGCTACCGCTGACATGACTTTTGAGAAGACTAAGATGTACTCAGTCTGTAGGGAAAGTACCTGATTCTGCAACGGACTCCGCCTGTGGCAAGGCCCATGCATTTTCTTTTAGCTCCTCCAGGATTGGGTTATGAAAATGCAATACATCCTAAAGGACCACTTAGCACGCCCAGTTGTCTAGCTGCAACACCACAACAATCAGAGCCAGAGGCACTATGTGAACACTTTCACTGACAAGAAAGGATTTAGGTGCTAGATTCAAAATAGGTTTGAGACTACTATTACTTTTTTGAACCAGGAACGGTCTGGAGTACAGCCTCTGACCTTTTTCGGATGTTCCAGAACCAGTTTAGCTGGACAAGCCAGTCAGTCCATAAAGCAACACTGGTGAAGATTTTTAAAATGTGGGCAATGATGACGATTAAGGGATTAATATCAGGCCCAGGAAGTTCTTGATGTTAAGAATCCAGGAGTCCAGAATTAGAGTCCACTGACAGGTGGCATATTTTTTGTCCCTTCACTAACAGCGATGACTTCTTGATGGAAGATGTGGCACATATCAAACAGACTTCTTTGATGACTCTGGAACAGTCGGTTTGCAGATTTTGGTTTTGCATGGGACTTGTTCCTCTTCCAGCTAATGGCAGATTTGTCCTTTAGTTCCCCACCCCCACAGGCTTTGATATTCTTTGATAACTTAAAAGCTTCATAGGGCAGAAACAGATTCCTAGATTGTGGAATAAAAGTCTAAGATATCATGGTTACTACCTCTATTTAAGCACTACTGCAAGCCTTCATCAATTGTACGAGCGAAAAGAGAATATTACCATTAAATGGAAGGCCTAGAACCATCTCCTACTATCCTGGCGCACGAAAGAAGCCAGGACAGGCATTTCTTATCTTTACCACTGAATGAACGCCAGCGCAAGAGAAGTGTGAAATTCCTGTCGACTTGGTGTTCCATAAAATGCAGCCTCCTTCCCTTTGGTGTTGAGTAGCAAGCCCACTCCCCCCTCTAATGATGCCCCACACCGACAGGAGGCATGTCTGGGGGTAAGATCTCCAAAGCCTGCATGGCTTTTCCAGGGACAAAGTAAAATCAGCAGAATCTGGAATTGGCACAGCTAGAGTTGGTGCCAGAACCAAAGGAGACAGTATTCAGGTGCTGAAAAATGATACTCCACAGGAGCTACCAAGAGTCCAGGAACTTGTCAGAGAGCCCTGTCTGCCACACTGTTACCCTCCACACATATGCCCGGTGAAAGTGAACAGACAGACTAAACAGGGTCAGGTATTGGTTTGAGTGTTGTAGGAGCATGTTTGTGAAAAACTTTGAAGACAGGTGGCCTCAGTACCTGAACATTAGTAAAGAACAGACTGAGAAGGAGGATGTTGATCTAGAGTGGGAAAATACTCTTGGTTTGGAGATAACCAGTTTGGTTTAGGAAAAAGCTCAGAATACCAAACATTCTGTTCCAGAAGAACAGGGAAATACTGCCAAGAGTTGAAATAATGCTCCTCTACAATACTTAATCTCAGTTCCAAGGGTTCATCAACCGAAGTTAACTCTGCAACAATCTGGATCGAAACCACTAGCAAAATATTTTCGGTTAGCCCTTAAGAGCTTTTCACACTTAACACTCCACTCCCTCTAGAGGGAACTGGGGCAGATTAATCTAAAACCAGTACACAGGATTACAAAGCCTGCTTAATCTGTAAGCCATCATGAACATTTCAACCTTTTTAAGGACTAAGGAAGCTTTATGAACAGTTAGAGATAATTTGGGAGCAGGATCCTCCGAGGAACACATTTCTTGTTTGAGAGTATTCCGTTTAAAAAGACACCTGATCAACTTAAGGCAGCCCCATGCTTAAAATATGGTTTGTAAAAGCTTAGGATACCTCTGCAGCACTTACCAAACCTTATTGGGCTTTACTAGGTCATTAGGTCTCACAAGAACCATGGTCTGAGAACCAGATGTTTTCACTTTGAGAGGGTACGTGCCTGCACCTAGTGTGGGTCACCCTAAATTAGGTGGACCAAGGCCCTGGAGTGGAGCTTGAATTCTTTGTAAAAGCACCAAAAGACACAGCCAGATTCAGTACCAAACCACCATTGTAATCAGATGGCATGCAACCTTTCACAAATGTGACAGTTGGTTCTGGTACCCGCCCCTCTTAGACATGAGCTACAGTCTTGCCTCCAGAGACCATCAAAGCCAAATCACAGCAACATTCACAGGAACACACCGAATTAAAGTTTCAAAAGACAAGGTGCAGGCTCAGCTGCAGAAAAACGCCAGCCACAGCCGAAATAGGTCTCAAATGGTGTTAAATATGGCAGGCAAAGAGGTGGCAACATTCGCAGTATCACACAGCAGTGTAAAACATCTTTAAGAGCACTAGGAAAAGAGGGTGTTTGAGGAAAAGGATACGCCAATCTCCCCTACAAAAGCATCAAGGATGGTAACAGTCACCATAGAAGACAAGTAAGTCCTGTCCGGTCAAAGGCAGAAAAAACAGGAACCAAGGAGAATAATTGGATGCTCTATTTCTAGAGGTAGCGCGCAAGGGGACAAGATGCGCAGAGCTCATTCTAAAAGCTTTAAATTTATAACACATCTTTAAACGTTTAGAAGCTTGCATTGTGGTGCTGGCAGTCAGATTGTGAGCAGGTCACAGAAACATAGGCAAGATTGCCTGGTTGATTAAAACATCTTAGGAAGGGATTAATATTCAAACAAGGCATTAGTAATTCATAGCAAGATCGCGCAGTAACAATATAATGCTTTCACATTGCCAGTCTGGTTTCACAGCACCCCCCAAGCACCTCTACACCTACCCCAGTACGGAGAATAGTTCTGAAAAGTGTAGGAGTTCTTCCTTGATGTCAAAGCCTCACTCCATATCACATACAAATAATTCCAGTAGCTGGGCGGAAAAAAACAATCTGAGGGACCTCGACGCGTGAGGGATTGTGGGTACAACACAAGTCACTATAGGGATAGTATTTCAGACACGCCCTGTCGACGTCCCTTTTCGACTGCGAAAAACAAAATGCAATACTCCGCAGTGACCACTGGATGTCGGACCATTGCACAGCATGTGATTCTAAGCAGATTAACAAGCATCAGAAATACATTTACTATGAAAGAAATTATTCATTTTTACATATGTAATGTTTTTTTCTTAACATTAAATATGTAGTGAAACAAGTAATAACTTTAAGAGAAGAGGTAACCACTTGATTAGAGCGCAGGAGGTTTAACAAGGAATCAGTTGTGGTTATCCTCATTATTGGAAACCCGAAATTGCTCTACATGGCCATTCCCAATGTGAGCTTTGAAAGAAGCTCACAAAAAAGCTTGAAGGGGTGTGTATGGGATTATTCCGGCATTCACATCATAGGAGTTTGTTCACAAAAATGCCCAAAATCGATTTTCTGTGGTAACCAGCACTGATTGGCTGCCTAGCAAGTGGCAGAATAATACACACGTATGTGATTGGTGGATGGGATCCCTCGAGCCTATGGTTTGACAATATACTGATGCAGAATGCCAGCTTATGGACCCCAACACTGGGACTTGCTTTCGAAGCACCAAGAAGGAAAATGAACCTGAAGATGGTGCTGAAAGCTCTGCTCCAGCATCACTTCAGTTCGAAAAAAAAGTCAATGGAGAAGTCCTGCACTGCTGCAAACCATAAGGTACCCCTCTCAGAGGCACTCCTTCCCCTTGATCCAGCATGGCCACACACCTCTGCAATGCATTTATGTGCTTTATGAACATCTAGGACTTGCCTGGGGCCGTTGACCCCAAAGTTGCAGCACTGCATCCTTGAAGGCCTAGCATGAGCTTTGCACCTTCCTAACACTGTTCATTGGGTGAATCATGTGGGGGTCCCTGGCACCAGCATGGAGACCTTTAGTAGTGGGTCCTGCTTCATTTGATCCTAAAGGTGACGTCATCCTGCACAGGCCACGCTCCGACATTCTGTACTCCGATGTTACAGAAACACCGTTTTTTCACCATGCCTCAGTGGGTGCCTCTGACTGGATGTGAAGATCTCTTGGTCCATTTGTTCATGCTTGAGGTCTCATTTGCTGGCCTGGTCTATCGGGATGGTAAACTGGTACATCTGCTGATGCTTCAAGGACCTCTGCAGGTAGATCTTTGAGAACCCCAGATGTGGTGCTCATGGGATGCGGTTCTGAACCTTGGATGCTATGGATCTCCGATGCTGAACACTCTCCACCTTGCAGACAGGCTCGATATCTGCGCCTGGAACTAACAACAGTGCTGCTTTTTCAGGTCTCTATTCTTGGGGTATCTAAACTCATTTCAGGACTGTGGTTCTGTTGGTATATTGCTACATGGCATCTGTGCGACCCTACCCATCTGGACCAGAACCACAGATCTCCTGCTTGTGAAGACATACACACTCTGCAATCTGCCTTGCTAAAGAGGGGTCAGTCGAACCAGACCACTGCATCGCTTCCTTAAGGTCCTCTTAGGTGCTGTGAGCAAGCCCCTCAACGTTCACACCAAAAAAAAAAACAAAATACAAAATAAAAAAAAACAACCCACTAAGGAAAAAGGCCCAAGACACCTCTTGCAAAGGTAAAGAATAGGGCTATCGGCAAAGAGCTCTGCTGCTGCCAAACGTTCTGCCAAAATCTGTATGAACAGCACTTTAAGAAGGTGCATCGGAACATCATTACATACAGTAGAAACCTGCGCAGCTGGTTGGTGAGACCCTATACAGAGTCCGTCTGCCTCATAGGGGATGCCAGGCCATTTGCCCCAGCCCCTTCTGTCCTTCCACATGGGTGATGCTGCAGTCGTCCTTGGTCATGAGGTGGCGACCAATTGGCAATTATGTACACAAACAATACATCTATCTATGAGGCAGTGCACCCGGTACAAGCAGACAGGGGCCAGAGGGAAAAGCGGAGGTCCTACTAATCCACAAACTTCATTTGATTCCAGACAGGCCGGCACCGTTCCAAATTCCCCCACCCTCATTCTGGGCTATAATTATATCCTTCCCTGCACCTCGCAGCACAAACCACATGACCCAGAAGTGAAGTCAGAAAGCCCTGCTTTCTGATCCGGGTTCCAACAGGTTTATGATCAGTGGTCTGTAGCTGGTAGGTAACTTGGAATTCAGGAGTCTTAAGGCATTTGGGTCGTGGGATTGTGTTGCACAAAGACGCTCAACCTTCCTCTCGTGGCCTTGCAAGGCACATTCTTTCCCAGAGCACGAAGGCTGTCAACTTTTAAGACAATGAAGGGTTTATAGATCTCTGTGGCTCTGGCCTCTCATCAGTGCCCGGAATACAACCTATTCCTGTCTTCATGTTTGCAGCCTAGACCTGTGATGCTGGATGCTGGCTACTGCGCCGTATTTGCACCTTGTGTTCCAATATGGCTGCTAATATCTCAGATGGCGTTTGTTTCCCATATGTGCACTATGTCTACGAAGTATGCAATAATATGATTGTATAAAGGACTTTAGGTAAAACCCCCGTCCACCTCGCAACCCCCCCCCCCCAGTCTCTTACATTACACTACATTGGTCATCTTGGCTGTCTGTCCATCATACAATTTGGAGAGTACGGATGACTCTTGAGGAGACATAATATAAGCGAGCCTAGCATAATATGAGTCTAGGATCTAGAAAAGAGATCCAAAAGAAATCTCCCTAACAAGTTAGGTAAGATTTTCTTCTAGTTGCTTTCCGGCCATAGACTTCAATGAGACAGCCTATCTTTTTGAAGCAGTCTGCATCCTGACATGACTTTTTGGAAGTAAGCAAATCCCTCAACTTTACTTGCTTTTACTCACTTTTTATGGGGAGACTTGAGCCGTCCTCCAAGACTATCAGTATTAGGAGACCCCAGTCTCCTTTAGTGGAATTCTTGTTATTTTTAAAGTGCATACAACATCTGTGAAGTGTGATAGGGACACTGTTCCTAAAACTTTCTTTCGCAACTTTGATGTGGCAGGAACAATGTGTCCAGGATGGGCTGGTGGTAGCAGATATATTTCTACTGTGTGTTTTACTTTTCTCTCGTGCACTTTTGCATTTTAACCGATAATGCCATTAAGAGTGCGATACACTCTTACATCACCGTGCCACGAGAGCTTCGCAAGTTCTTTGCCAATTTTGTGCCTTTGCTTTCTTCCTGCCCTTTCGGATCTGGAATTGCCATGCATAGAAAGCACTTTCCGGGGTAAGCCTCTGTTTTCATGGTCAAAGAAGCAGTGTGTGTGTGTGTGGCCAGATGCGAGGGCTGGGTCCGTCTAGACCCAGTCCACATCCAAGCCAAGGTGTGTCGGTTGCTTGGCAGGTGTGTTGGCCAGAGGCAGCCCATGCCAGTTTGAATGGTGCAGATTCTTACCATTGGTAGGCTTATGGGAGACTAGTCATAAACTGGCTAAAAGGAGGGAGAACAATTGTAGCCATTTTCGACAGATCATTGGTTAAGCTCAGAGCCCTACAAAGAAGTGCAGTCTGATGACGACCAGAGGACTGCCGCTGCAGTCAACTAGCACTGCCTCCAGCAAAATCCTGGTGAAGCCATGCTGCGCTCTACAGATCTCCAGAAGGCCCTAGTCTGTGCTTCGACCCCCAACCTGAGGGGAACCACAGGTCCTGACCTGTTTGAGGATCTGTGACTGTTCAGCCTTTTGACGTGTCCCTGGACCACCCAGCTAGACAGACTAGCTCCATTCCTGGGCTTCCTCGCTGCACCAGTTGCTGTTCATGTTCAGCCCTGGAACACTGCAAGAACTCCTCAGCTCTCCACTTGTGGAACAGTTGATCCCCTCAAAGTCAGTTAAGACCAGTCTGTCAAAGGCTGTGTGCTAGTCTGTATAGGTAGAAAGTTGCCCGCGTCACCTTGCACAGCAAAATGCTTAGCAAAATGCTGCAGAAGGGCTCGTCTCCCATGGGGTCGAGGAGGATGAAGATCTAAATTACACTACTTAAATCAGCTGCAAGTGCAGCAAAACGCAGCAGTCCGTCTGGCAAAGGGTGTTCCCTACAGCATGTCAGTCTCCTTCGCCTGACAAAACTTGCATTGGTTGCCAGTCGGGGCCCAGATCCAGTTCAAATACCGGTCCATTATACACCAGGCACTTCAAGGTAGGGACCGTTTGACAATGCAGTAGAAAGTTACTCCCTACTGTCCAAATAATTTTCTACGTTCTGCCTCGCAATCCCTTTTGAAAGTCCCACACTATCGTCTGGAGCGATGTGGTGGGCATGCCTTTTCTGTAGCTGGTCCTAAACTATGGAACAACCTTTTGCTCTCCTTATGAAAGATCCAGTATTTTGATCTCTCTAAAAGGAAATTGAACACCCATCTGCTGGCTTAGGTTTCTTTCAGTTCTCATCCCTGCATTTTTTCAGATTTTTATGAGCTATATAAGTGACTGGCCGATTGACATGAAGGATGCTGACCGCCACCTATAGGTGCTGTGTCCCAATCTATGTTTTAGGGACTTCAAACTCTGCCCAGGAACATAGGTGTTTCGGTTCTACGTAGTTACATCGAAGTAAATAACCTAGCCATCTTTCTTTCATAAAGGTCCCCCCATTCTTACTCTACCCAACCCCTTGCACATATACCTTCCTCCACCCCTTAAATACATACCTTTTTTTAAAACAATGTAATTTTGACAAAGTTAATTACCACAATACAATTTGCTCCGAAGAAACTGTACGGTTTTTCCTGCAGATTTATCTTTAACCCTTTTGTCTGAAAGATTATGCTGGCACTGCTTTGCAATGACTTGCTGTACTGAGACAAGTTTCACGGTCATAGTGCAGTGTTATTGGCCGTCTGACAGTGTGGAAATACAGGCAGAGTCTGTGAGATGGTGCTGAGTGGGATGAGCAGGAGGCAAAGGTTGAAACAGTGCAAGAGCGAGAGCTTTCAAGCCAATCCAAAAGGAGTCAACTGAGCTGCTGTATTTGCTCCTTTAAGCCCCCCGCCCCCCAGGTGAGGTCCAGGTGTGAGATCCTGTTGGTAATCCAAAATTGAACTGAACCTTGGTCAGAGGAACAGTGTTAAATTGCCAATGTGACTTGACGTTAGTCTGTCACTGAGCTAGGCCATTGGGGGTGTCTTGGGATCAACCACAGTAAATGTCACCCTACAGTAAAAGGGTACATTTCAGAGCTCCTTCTGCTCCAAGACATGCTATAGACTGGGTTTTCAGGCCTGGGCACCATTGCAAAAGTCCCTCTGAGATTTCTAACAAAGGGCGTTTTCCCACCATATGAGCAATACCTACAAAGTCCAAAACGAAAGTGTGTGACAAAACAAGCAGAGCTCCTTCAGCTGTTCAACAAATGCCACTGTAAAGAAAGAGTGAGGGTCTTGGCAGTAACTGGCTACACTTGCTGCTCTTTATGTGGTAAACCTGAGACCCAGGGCATTAGCTGGAGAAGCCATAAAATTAAATACTACTAGTGATCAATTGAAACTGCCACATGGAGCATCAGTCCCCTCCGCACAAAAAAAAATACTGACAGGGCAGGGAGCAGGCGCAAGAGTTGGGTCCTGTGAGATGGGGTTGTCGGCGAATGCATCCCAGAATGTTTTTCTGAAATATCTTCTGCACATCGCGCTTCTAATTTCGTTCTGGAGAACAACATCCCGAAAAAAATGGAAAAGGGCGAATGGGGAGGACGACATGTATTTCAACACACATGCCATTCAAGACTCTGCTGTGTTTATAGATAGATGACGGTGTTAAAAGGACAGCAAATGGCAGTGGAACATGGATCCCTTTCCACAGGAAACAAATCACTAAACCAATGTCAATGTAGGATACCCACACAGAACATTGTGGATTTTCATAGGATGATAAAGCTTTTTCCTCAAAAGAAAAAAAACGTGGGTCCATGCCAACTCTATGGAACAGTCATTTCCCAAAAAATGATTGTAATCAAGCAGAGGAAGCTACATGCACAGACATAGTTGGGAATCTTATCAAACACTTATCAAAACATTTTTTTTTAAAAAAAGACCAAAGCGGATCTCCACCTCTCTGCTGGTGGCATGTAAAAACATGCCAGCCATTAAGTAATGGAAGCTGTTCCGGATCATAAGGTGAACGCGAATGGAGGTTTATTGGGTGTCCTTTGATAAGTGTATATTATGACCTTCCCATCAACATGCTGCATTTAATGAATGACAGTTTAATACCAACTTTTCGGTCTCCTACTGCATATAAGAACGGCTTCTATTTTCCAACTCAAAGTTAATCACATGTATTTCCATTTTTACCTTTTCATTCAACACTACAGCCCAACAAATGAGGGAGCCTACAGGAACCATACAGTCCCTTAAAACTGAATAATAATATTCGTTAAGAAATCAACATTTTCAAATTTAAAAATGGATAAGAGGAAGAATGAACAATGAGCGACTACAATGCAGTCACTAACACTGCAGAATGGAAATGTGAATTGGCCAGTGAGAGAAAGGAGGATGCAAAATGGTTGAAACTGAAGGCGTAAAATACTATGTATTGAGGAAAGCTAGTTAAGGTGCTAATCTAAACCGATAACTAGCATACCTGTAAATTAACCAAAGCCCTTGGAAATTAAATGCAAAACAAATGCCCCAAGTAGTGCCATGGCTGTGTACTAGGAGTGCAAAGGCACAGTGGAGGCAGGGAGCACCTAAGCAGAGGTTGCCTGCAATTATGAGAACTGCTTGGTGACCTCAGGTCAGAGGCACGATTTGGGTTAAGCAGGAATTAATGTCAGTAAGTGCCATAAGAGGAAACAAAGGGCTGAATAAGAGCGGAAGCTTCTTTTCGCCATTCTATGCATTTCTCCTACTATTGCTTTGTGGGATCTAAAAGATTAGGCTATCACAATAGTTCAGTATTTTAAGCAGACACTAGTAACCCCAACTGTGCAGCTTGTTTAGAGTTTGGAAACATTCCTCACCCACTTTTAGTAAACTTACATAAGTGAGTTTACAGCTAAGAAGAGGCTTCCACATAACTTCCCCTTTTTAAATTTGCATGCCTTTAATTCTTCTTGTGGTCAGTGTTTTATTCACCCCCAGAGATGTAAACTGAGGAACAAAAAGATAATTTGATTAGCCTACCATCAAAACAATTTTGGTCGGGTGAATTCTGGTCTGGGCTCAGGTCTCCAGGCTGTAAAGTTTCTTGCTCCTCCTACAACAACATCTGACATCAGAATGCATTATTGTCTCTTCACTATTCCAACACAGTGTGGACAGATTATAATCTAAAAGAGTGAAGTCCTCTTTCTAGAGGAGCCCAGTGCCAACCCAACCCTGTCATCCCAAATCCTATTGCCACCTCATGCCGTCCCTAAAGCTTGTAACTACAGGGTCCTCATCCAAAGAATTCACACTACATCACTGAGGCCAAGCTAAACATTGGGAACACACTCCACTCTTTCAAAACTGCCCCCGTCAGCACTATTGTCATCAGAAAATATGACTAACGGTCCAGCCCACTGTGACAGTCAGTAAGCAAACCTTGTCAAGGAGGGACGGAGAAGAGAAAAAACTAAAACAAAAAAAAATAAGAAAAAAAAAAAGACAAAATAAAAATAAAAAAGAAAATCGCTCACAGTCAGGAGTGGTATTCATTTGACTCGATATCCAAAGGCCGTCCCCTTAAGGAGCAACACCAGCAAAGCAAAAGCAGTCCTCAAGGTACTCATATCTTACTTCAACTGGGAAGGCTTACCGGTGCAAATCCTGACCGCCCGGGAAGCAGTTCCATGCCAAAGCTGATGGAAGGACATTAAATCCTTGATGAACACAAACCACCTGGACCTCAATCTACCATCCTCCAGACGGATGGCCTCATGGAGTGGTTTAATATAACACTACAACGTATGCGAAGAAAGCTTGTTTTCGAAGATGGGAGAAACTGACAATTTGATCCATTTGGCTCTGCTCACCATCTGGAAAAAACAGCACAAACCTCTAATGATTTCTCTCCATTCACATTGGTGTATGGCTGGAATACTCACGATGCACTGGATATGCGGAAGGAGTGGGAAGTGCCAGGCAGTCGACAGACCACCAACCACCCAATGGTGCAGAATACACATGAATAGATGTAGAAAGTGAGGAGTCTGGCCAGGGCCCACCAGCAAGATGCTAAAGTCTGGCAAGGATAATTTAATAAAGATTCCAAGCTAGGTACCTTCCAGATAGGGGAACAAATGATATTACTGCTGTCCACCAACACAAACTACTAGGTACGGGGCACTGTCACAGAAGTTGTATCAATTTCAATTCAGCCTTATTCGACTTCCATCATTCGCATAACAATCTCTATATACAAAGCAGAAAATCTGTTAGTTTGTTCCTTATACAATTCTACACTGTTTCACCAATCTGCACCAAATTTGACAGTGACCAGTTAGGGCCCTCTGGACATTACTGCCTACATGACATTTGGACCTCCAACCCCTTTCCTTGGATTTCAGCCCCTTCTCACATGAGATGGAAGCCTGAAATTTGGCGAAACATCAACGCGGTCGTAGGATCGCATAAAGCTTTTTTAGCATCTCGATGCGAGGAACAAACCCTGAAGGCCTAAAAAAGCCACCTTTCAAGACCCTAGGAAACAGTTTGAGATATATGCACCACAATGCACTGCACACATTTTAATTTTGGGTCAAGATAGCCTTCGAGCCAATCACTTGTTCGCTCGTCAAATACGTCTGACCACGTACATTGTATAAGGCAGGAATCCTCCAACCTTTTCCAGGAGAACTGGTTCACTGCTTTAGATACTTCAATCTCATTTCCCCTACCCATAGAGGCCGGATCAGGCCATAAGCTACTCAAATTCAACACCGATAAATAACCACAGGAGAGAACAGCTCCCCCCCGCACCCCACCTCCCCCCGGAAGTGTGATAAACCTGGTGGAGTCATCACCGAGTTATCGGCTGCAACATCCTCCCATGTGACAGCAGTCGTAACCTGCTCCTGACCCTGGTGGCAGCTATACGAGGGATTATCACATGGGAGGAGACAATCTGCGGGAGATGTCATGGCTTCATTGGGTGAGACATGGTATCTCTATTTTCCCTTGAAGATAACCTTCCCAAGTCTAATACCCTAAAGGCCTAATGTCATACATCACCCATTTTCATCTAGAAAATAGGGAAACCGTTTGCCTCAAACCTATAGACCAGTTCTCCACCTCTGGTTTACCTTGTGAAACCTTTGAAAATACTCAAGTTGCCATAATCAATTTGCAACAATGGATTTCATGTCCCAGAATTCTCAAAATACTGGCACAAGAAGATCAAAGAATGCAGATTGAAGGAGGCTCAAAGTCCAGCAAGCTCTGTAGTGTTCACTCTTGTACATCTGAGCCCTGGAAGTTCAAAGGTCAGAGGCAATGAGACTGCAATGTCAGCTGCTAGCAGGAAAGAGCTGAGAAGGGGGAGGGCTGGGGCCAGCGTGGTTGAGCCAGGTGGCTTGCTGACGAAACAAAGGAAACTGCTGCACCGGAACACTGTGGAAACGCCAAGAACCGGTGAGGGACTCCTGAGCATTAGCAAGTGTCTCAATTTACCAGAGCCAAGAAGGAAGCAGACCAGACTTGTGGAGGCCGCGAGAGACAGAAGAAAGAAGCACAAGCGGTCGCAACAAGGAGACTAACAGAAATCCTTTACCAGCTAACCACGGGAGAATCCAGGGACTCAATTCAGAGCTGGGGAGTCTGCCCAAAGACAGCAGCGACCCTGCAGCGTATCGGCGACCAGGCCGAATGCAGATAATTGTACTCCGAGAGCAAATCGACATATTAAAAGGGAAAAGAACCACCAACATAACCCCTTATATATGAATGGGTGCAATGCAAGCAAATACAAAAACCAAAATAAGATAATATATCAAGAGGATACATTACCCAACACAGTTGATATGCAATTCTGGAGAAGGGCAGAGGCCCATGATTAAAAGTGTGTGAGAACAAGAAGCCCTGGCAGGAGAGTATACCAGGCCATAACAAGAAGCGTACAAAATCCAAATAGCATGAGTAAACAAAGTATTGTGCTAACTAGAAGAAGAGCAATCACCCTGGTAGAGAGTTATACCAGGAACCTTGAAAGAGACAAAGTTACAAAGTGTGATGTTTTGGAGCCATTTATTCTTTCTTGATGAACACCTTTTACCCACCATCCATGGTTAAGACATTACCCCTTAACTTTAATGTTAAGTGTATAGTACGAGGGTCAGAATAGAACTTTGGACACAAGACAATGTAATTTGGACATTCAGACAGGCAGATCCTTAGTTTTGGTTTAGGTAGGGAAATTCCTCCTACCAGAAGTTGAGATGCCTTTTCACAACCCCTTTTATTTGTAATAAAAACCTTTACCCAAAAACATAGCAAACATGTGTCAGACTTCATTCTGGACTCACAGAAGCCAGAACATGGGTTAGAGCATGCCTGTACTTCCCCAGTTCAGGAGTACTTCATATTCTTAACTAAAACACTGGTCTAAACAGGGCCCTCAAGTATTGGGCAAATACCACACTCCAAATGGAAAGGAGCATTAGGGGAGCTCATTGCAAGCATCAGCAGTGACTTTCATAATGCATTCTCGATCGTTAAAATTGATTGGCAATCTGCATAGGTGTAAATTGCAACACCATAAAGTACCGAAGATAGGGTCTGCAAATTTGTAAATCTCGAGCGCTGGAGTCATTGCTCCACTTCCATGACTGGCTACAAACTTTCACAGGTCCCCACTGTTCTTTTCTAAGGATGCACATGCTTCAGTAAGCTAGGCTTTCCATGGGCCATTCTCTTGAAATCTAATACCTAAATAGTAGTAAGAGACGACTTGCTCTAGCCTTTGGCCGTCCACCACCACAGCCAAGCTACACGACACCCCTAGGGGGGTCATTTGTGGAATGTCGCAATATGGAATCGTTAACGGCCTTGAACCAACATGGGGCCCCACACCCTCTCCTATTGGCTACTTTACGCTGCAGGGGATTTACATAGCCCAAAGCAGAGGGTGTCCCAGTGACATTCTTTTTTGGCACCACATCCAACTTGATTCTGCAGGGTTCAGGAGCTTTCGTGGACAAGGTGAAAGATTTTGAGGCGATTTGGAGGCTAGCAAAGCATCGGTATCCAACATATCCAGCGTGCCAACAGGTAAATCAACAATCCCAGTTAGGTCCTTCATTTCATTCAACAATGCATTATAAGGAGCTCCTTTACAGTAATTACACTACGGGACATCCATGACACAGGCACCGCTAACTGTCCAGATGGTAATTGGCTTGGTTGTCAGCTACCATTTTAACAGGTGAGATTCCAACGCTACCTACAAAGGATGGACTACTCAATTTGGCTACCCCCATTAGATCTTAGTTTGTAGCCTCCCGCTCCAGAAAATCTATTAGACAAGGGAATATCTGGTACAACAATGGTTGTAACAAGAGAAGTAGTACCAGGTGTAGGAGCAGGATCATTTGGTGAGGTAGAACAACCACCTACTTGTATCCTTCAATATTGGACTTGCCTGGATCTTGTAATGTAGGCACATAATCCTGGCTACTGCCTTTGGGGGGTATGTACTTCGATAACACTACATGCTACAAGACTGCCAGAGCCAGCAATCAATGCAGGGATCTTAAAATTCCTCCCCCTCCTACTTGTCCAGATATTTTCTCCACTTCAAATGCATCTAGCAGATCTTTTTTTACCTGCCTCTTGAGATCGTTTGTGTGGTTAAAGGTCTGGATAGATCGATTGTCTGTCCCCTCAATTGATATGGAATCCAAACGGCAAGAATGTACTGCCCTAACAGTACAATTATTTTTATTGGGCATTTCTAAGACGCTTATACATTAAGAAATTGTGTTTCAAAGCACCCACATGTCAAAGGGAAGAGAACATGGGAAAGCAAGACAATGGAATATGATCACAGCAATGAGCAAAATACAATAGCGCTCCTACTAGGTCTTGTGAACATTTAGAGCGTGCAAGTGCGGAGAGAGAAGGGACAGGGGAGGGGGCAAGAGCTAGAGATTCCACAGAAGGGGGGGTGCAAGAGAGCCAGTTGCAAATGCAACCGTTAAGTGCCAGGTAGGGACAACTTGGTGGAAGAGGGGTGACCAGCCAATAAAATAGTGAAGGCCTGTAAGACATCACAGGCCAGTTGGTGCTCGAAGGCAAGTGCAGGGGGAGAGTGGATGCTGCGGACGATTGTACATAAGGCCAGGATGCAGAAGGACATAAGGGCCAAAGCCACCAATCACATCGACTGGGGTTGGGAGGGGGGTTTGTTTAGTACGGGAGGAGAGAGGGACAGAGAAGGTGGTCTTAAAGTGCTTGGGGAACTTGAGGAGATTCAGTTCAAGTCAGAAAGAGGGAGGCTGTTCCAGAGGAGGGAGCTAGCCGAAGAAAGAGAACGGCCACCAGCTCTCTGCTTAGAGAAGCGCTTGTCAAGCAGAGAGCTGGAGCCGGAGGATCGGAGGGATCTGGAAGGAGAGTATTTGGTGAGAGCAAAATGCAGTTAGCATGGTCCCTGGCCCCTGACAGCCTTATGGATGATGCAGAGGGATTTAAATTTGATCCTTGCAGCAACCAGGAGCCAGTGGAGAGATTTTAGGGCTGGAGAGATACAGTCCCTGAGTTTGAGGCCAAGGATAAATCTTGCAGCCGTATTCTGGATTAGCTGGAGGGGGCGGCGAGAAGGTAGATTAAGGAAGAGGCTGTTACAATAGTCCAGCCTGAAGACTACCAGAGCTCTGGAGACATTAAGCTTCTGGGGAAAGGTGAGGAAAGGAAGAATGCCGCTGAGGAGGTAGAGTTGGAAATGGACCTTCTTGACAAGGTCCAAGATGTGAGGAATGAAAGAGAAAGGAGTTGACTCCCAGGTTTCTGGTTTCAGAGAAAGGGGAGGTGGGGGAAGAGTCCATAGAGGGTGGCTAGAGTCAAGGGAGAAAAGAGGGACCAGGAGTCCAGATAGGAAGAATCTCAATCTTGCTGGCATTGAGACAGATCCAAGTTGGAAGAGATGCAGAGGGTAGTTTGAAGAAGAGTTGGGCATCATCTGTAGAACACTGGAAGTGGAGGGAAAACATGGCGATAGGGTGAGCAATATGGGAGAGATAGATGTTAAAGAGCCAAGGCCAAAGGATAGAGCCCTGAGGAACATCACAGGTGGAAGGGAGATAGAAGTGGGTGAGGAGAAAGAACCCAGGATAACCTGGGGACGGACGGTCAGTAAGGAAAGTGGTCAGCCAGTCCGGTGCCCGCTCCAAGATACCAAGGGTATCATGGAGCTGCTTTATGAGGATGGAGTGGTTCACCGGTAACCAACAATCTCAGTATGTTGGGTCAGTGGGGGGTGGGGGGGTACCAACCTCTCCAGAAGTATCCCAAGGAAGGGAGTGAGAGATGGGGCGGAGGTTAGATGGACACGAGGGGTCGGCAGAAGGCTTTTCTAGGAGGGGACACACAGGAGTGGTTGTGGGAAGCGTGGAAAGACCCAGTGGCACGAGTGATTACAGAAATCAGCAAGTGCAGGGGCAAGGTAGCCGATGTGGTCCTTAATAGTTCTGGAAGAACAGGGGGAGACCCTTTTGGAAGAGGCCTTCATGGAGCGGACCTCATTCGATGTGATAGAGATGGAGGAACGAGTGGGAGGGGCTGCAGGTGGCAGGTGGATGGGAGGGCAGTGGGGGAAGCGACAACTCGATGTCCTGAGTTAAAGCAATGAAGTGGGTGGCCAGTGCAGTGCAGAGGGCCTGGGAGGGAAGAGGCGAGGTAGAGACTGTAGCTGGATTTGTTAGTTCCTAGAAGATTTTAAAGAGTTCAGTCGTGCTCTTCGAAACTCCAGAGATGCCGGTCTGGATGGAAGCCCTCTTTTTGGAGCGAACGAAGAGACTATCTTGCTTTTGGAGAAGGTGACATGTCAGTTTATCAGAGGATGAGCTCGAGGTCTGCCACTTCCGTTCAGCAGCTCTGCACTTGCGCTTCAGGGGTGCTAGATCAGAATTGTACCGAAAGTTATGTTTGGTGACAGGTTTCAGACGAATCCTCATGACAGGGGTAAGAGTATCGAGAGTGATCGCGAGATGGAGAATGTTGAGTCGGTAGTGGGAGGAAGGGGGGGGAGATGAAGGTGGAAGCAAATGCAGCAACTGACGCTCGTTTCATCGGACGGAGAGGCTGGCAGAGCTGGGGGAGGTTTGGTCAGAGGGCCGAGAGGTCCCAGGTGGGAAGAAAGATGGAAGTGGTCAGACCAGAAGAGGGGTAGAGAGCAAAAGGCATCAAGAGTGTGCCCAGCCAAGTGGGTAGGACCAGAGGGGAGAATAGAGAGGGAGAGAGGTACAGAGGTCACAGAAGAGAGTGGAGGCTGTGACCGAAGAATCAAGGTGAATGTTAAAGTCACCCAGAAGGAGGAGTTTAGAGGTGGAAGTTGGGAGAGAGGAGGAGAAATCAGCCCATTCTGAAAGGAAAGAGGAGCTAGGGCCTGTAGCTAGTGGCAATGGTCAAAAAGTAGGAGAGATGCCAAGCTTGCAGACTAGGATTTCAAAGGAGTAGAGCTGGGTGGGTATGAGGGGAGATGGGACCCACTCAGGGAAGATCAAGGCTACTCCACTGCCAGTGCGGTTGGGACGAGGCTTTGAGATGATCTTGATGATCTTGTAGCCATCAGGAAGAATGGAGCCAAAAGCAGTGACTGAGCTGCTTTTTGGCGAGAGTGAGGATATCAAGATCAAAGTCTTGAAGGAGGAGGCAGATGTCGGAAGAATGTTTGATAGCGGACCAAGCATTAAGTGTGGTTAAGTGAAGCCGCAAATTATGTTAAAACCCCTTTGACCGTTGGCCTTTTTTACTACTTTTCTTCCCATCTATGTCATATAAAAAGGTCCTTTATCTCAGTAATTAATACATTAACATTGTTGATCGTTTCAAAGAGTTTATAAACCTTCGGGCCTTCCCTAAGGAAGATAGCCATAGTGGCCTTCCTCCTGGCCATACCAATAGGAAAAATCACAGACACTTGAGTTAATGCAGTGGAATAAATAGCAATACCTAGAACCATGTAAAAATAAAAAAGTTGCATCTATTCTCATCTACAAGGTAAAAGAAAGCCGATGGACAAATGCAGTCCGTTATATCATGTCAACAAAGTGGAATGAAGGGAGACCAGTAATCACCAACTCCTGCTTCTGTATGCTACTAATCATTCATGGGGGTCTTCTTCATTTACAACTTCAGGTTTTTTTTATAGGTTCTGGGACTTAAAATTATCCATTTGACGCTACTGCATCCTTTTATACCTAGACATAAGTGCAGTGATATTCGAAACGTGTACCGGATATGCAAATGAGATTGCCCCCCACCCCTCCAAAGTGTATAATTCTTGCTTTCTTCATCCAGGGGATACTCATTTGTTGACAAAGTTGCCTCACCTTGCTTGTGTGTTGTTGTAACAACCAACAAATCTGGAGTTCATTGACTATTAATGTATATGGCGTCACTGGGTCAGCCTTGTATTTTCTCTCAACCATAGGGTCAACGGCGTTAGTGAGAACTGGGTGTGCGAGCAAAGGTGTTCTTTCCTTCATGCTGGACTTCAAGAGCAGAATGCATTGAGCAATCTTTCTTTTCTTGCCGGATGTCTTCAATGATATTAGAGTCTTCCTCCAATTCATTGGTCTCAATTCTGAATGTGTAAGCAGCCCTTCTTAAAAGGTTGCTGTAGAGGCACTGATCATCAGCGTGAGAGGACTTTCTGGGTGGTCTACTATATCAGATGAAGGTAGTGCCCGTTCTTCAAGCACCCTGGCAGGCTTCTTGCACAAAGCCTACAAAGTTTCTAGTGTGTGAGAGCTGGAATTAAGTCGGTAGGGGGCTTACAGCCCCCTCCAAGTTTAAATGTTGCAAGTGTCCTTAACATTTTTTTTTTAATTTATTGTGCACTAGCCAATTTGACTTTTAACACATTTCAGCGAATAATAAAATATACAGTCCACATTTTTTTTTTTTACATATTCTGAATACAGTAGCAACAAGCATCCTAAGTAAAAAACAAGAAAACAAGAATTCAAATCACTAGTAACAATTCAATCTAAAACTAACTTCAGTTCCCTTAAACACCTTCCAACCTCAATTGATAACGCCGACTCATTCCCAGAAGATAGTCTAGCCCAAAAATCATCGGAATTGATATAGGACTCATCAAGAAGAAATCTATTAAAATGTCCAGCCCTCATACTCCAGGTCCCAGAGCAACTAGATAACAAATGCTTGATAGACTGGAGTTCGTTACTAGGGCACTTAGCACAGATAGGTAAAGTCACCCCTTCCTTATCTCTAATAGCTAGTAATTCTAAGGTGGGAAGTAAATTTAAACAAAATATCAAGAAAGTTGACCTAAACCGAGGATTTGGGGACTTCTTTAAATAAGTCGGCAAGGTTGAAAGACGTTTATCTAATGCTGTCAGAGAGGCTGATCTTTTCGTTTTTCGCATATCATCAATAGTGTCTATCCAATCATTCAATTTAATTTTTTCTTTCACTTTTAAAGGGTTCTGTAAAAGGAACTCAGCATCGCAGTCACAGCCAGACAAGAGTTCTAAACATTTTTGCCCCAATCTACATAAGAAGACATTGTTCCCTAGTTGGTACTCTATAGCAGTTTCCTCAAATAAGGAATTCTTTGGAGGATCCAAGATTAGTCTGTAAAGAGTCAGCCACTTCCATTCTCCCCATGATCTAAGTGAGGAAAGACCAAGTTCATAGCGCAAACTAACAATTGGAACACAATCTGGTAGACCTAAAGTGCCCTTCCAGATCCTAGACTCTATTACATCCCAATCTATCTCCAAGGCTATATTGCTATAATCTAATCCATAAAGAATTATGGGAACTACCTTCCCTATGTAGAATCTTATAAGTGGGAGAATAGAGAATTTGCCGAATTTAGAATTGATTTTTTTCATCTGAGCACATAATTTCACTACTTTTAGATCAATGGATGACACCAAATTACTCTTTGTAGGAAAAGATCTTAATACAACTCTCAGATATGTTAATTCTGAAACAACCTCTACCGGACACTGATCCAACTTCCAAGCAAAATTCTTTACTATTTTGTTTGGTCTCTTGAAGAATAGGATCTTAGATTTTGAAGGGTTAATATTTAGTTTATTGCTCCTTGCATAGGATTCTAAAGCGGTTAGCAGTCGTTGTAGCCCCACTTTGGAATAAACCAGGACTACTATGTCATCCGCATAAGCTAACCAATTTATTTTAATGTTACCGATATATGGAGATATTAAACCAATATCATGCAACCAATTAGTTAGATCCGCCATAAAGAGGATGAAAAGCAAAGGAGCAAGTAAACAACCTTGTCGTACCCATCTAGTTATCCTAATTGGATTAGAGAGTAAACCCGATCTACCTAATCTGACCCGCATATAGTTATTAGAATGCAACTCTCTCAATATAGAAAGTAAGCCAGGAGGGATTCCCCAGGCATCAAGTTTTTTCCAAAGTAAATTCCTATCGACCAAATCAAAAGCCTGGGAAAGGTCAATCCAGGCTCCAAAAAGGGTAGGGCCACCCTTGGTAAATGACTTTACAGCCAGGCAATTTAGAACAAGCCCATTCAATGAAGTAGATAGACCCTTCCTAAAACCAGATTGCTGCTTTGGGATAATTCCCTTTGTTTTAGCCCAGGCTTCCAATTCCCCTAAGATGATGCCCAAAATAATTTTACTATCTGCATCTAACAAAGAGATAGGGCGGTAATTAGAGGCCAGGGACCTATCACCCTTTTTGTAGATGGGTATGACTATGGAATGTTTCCAGGAGTCTGGAAATCTCTTCTGTATAATGACATTATCAAAGAGTATTTTAGGACCTTCGCCCAGGTGATTGAATCCATTTTCAAAATCGAATTACTCAAACCATTCGGACCAGATGCTCTAGAGGCTGAAGATTTCTTAATTAACAATTCTAGGTCCAGGACATTGAAATCCAAATCCCAATTAGGTGTTAGAATCTTCATCCCACACTCTGGGGCCTCCGAATCATAAACCTTGGTAAAATGATCAAGCCACACCCCCTCCTGAATTACGGAGTCCTGTTTCTGATGGTGAACTACCTCATTCATTCCCACCATTAACCAGAAGTTACGGGAATTCCTATGAGAGAGAGCAGAGAGCATTCTCTCAGCATCCTGCTGTAGCACCATATGCTTATGGGCACGAAGCCAATTCCTATAGTTGTTCTTTAACTTAACTACTTCTGCCCTATAGGCTTCCATACATAAACCCGAATTCTTTAGGATAGATCTTTGATGCCTCATTTCAAGCTTTTGGGTACTGATTTGAATATTAAAAGAATGTTTATAGATCTTATGGGGTTTCTGTGAGACAGACTCCACTGGAGTCAGATCAGATAAAAAATTCATAAAGAGCCCTGGCATGCACGACTCGGATAATTGCTGAAACAATAGATCACTCACCCTATTTCTCAGGTCCTCATTTAATAGTTGACCCCCTTTGGGAAACCTTCTAATTACATTCCCAGCATTATTAATGAGGAGCTCTTGACCATAGCGGGGGACCTCCAAAGCACACTCCTAGACTAAAGCCACCTTCAACACAGCATGGTCATCAATATTACCATCCCCAACAGTCAAACTACGACAACTCAAAAATATTTCTCGATGCAAAAAGATAATCAATCGTAGAGAAGGAGGAGCCTCTATGCCAAGTAGCAGAATTTGGGATGTCCCCCCTGATGTTACCATTTAGCATAAAAAGGTTCCAGTCCTTCATAAACTCTGACCATAGTTTGCCATTACTGGACTTCTGTTTAAGCTTTCCCGACCTAGGGTCCAGTGTAGCGATACATTGAGAATTTAGATCCCCGGCAATAAAGATGTCATCTGCCGGGAAACTCTGATAGCGGGCAGGCATCATGATTCCAATATAGATTTACCACTATCCAATTAAAGCAATCTGAGGGACCTCTTCTTGACAGTCTCACAATTAGAATCCCCTGGAAACGTCTGCAATAATAACAGAGGATTTAAAAACTTCATTACTAGAGGAGTGTCCTTAATGAAGTTCTGTGTTGCCCCCAGCCGAACTCTGGAATTAGGGAGAGGAGCTCGATACAGAAATGAAGTTGACCACTGGAGCTAAGAAGGACGGACAACCAGAATTGCTCAGACTGCATCGCAAAACACAACCTTGTGTCGAGCCAGGTAGTCCTCTGCTTGGCGAGTTCCTTTGTGACTGGTGGTACCAACCAGTGAGCTGTCCTGCTTAGGGGCCATTGCCTGTTTTCGGTCATTCAAGTAAGCATCTTTGCGGGCCCGGATACATCTGTGCTTCACTGAAGAACTTCCGTCTGGGTTAACAGCGGTTAGCCCGAAGTGGTGCTGCCAAGGGCCTCGTGACCCTGATAGCCAGGAATCTGCAGTGAAGGTGCCGATTCAGCGCTGCCAACAGAGGAGGGGGGGCGTACCTACCAGCTGCAGGAATGATGGGAGCAGGGTCTTGACACACCTAAATGGGTGGGTATAGAATATAATTGAAAGCTGTAATAAAGGTGTTCTGGGCATACATGCAGCTTGAGAAGTCTGGGGACAAGACTGGAGTAGGGAGCGCAAGAGGGAGAATGGGGGGCTTTGGGTGTCTGGGGTGGAAGTACAAGGTAAAAACAGTAAGATAACAAGGGGAATCACCTAGACGCCATTATGGGCCGAGAACCACAGGTAAGTAAATCATTTGGGTTAACACTGACAGGCCCTGCATAGCGGGCAATCAAATTTCACAAGCACTCCGAAGCAACGTGGTGCTAGAGGAATGTATCAAGCTGGCTGTTCCCAGGAGACAGCAGTCGCTGGGAAAAGGGACCAGCATATAGATACAAGGTTGGCGAGCCAGGCTCTTGTGCAATTGCTGGGACCAAGGACAAATTAAACATGTTTCCGGTAGATACAGGCACAGATGGGCCTGCAGTTTCAAATAGCCCCTTGGCAGGTTGGCCTGGGAAGAAGGATGTGGGACGAGGGGATGACAAGGGAAGGAGCAAATCAGCAGGTGAGTTTTGGTGTCCCTGAAAGGCAACAAGTATATTGCATTTTCGCTGATGTCTGAGGCAACTCATTGGTTGGATGCCGTGTGAATGTCTCTCTTCCCATAGGCTCAGGCTATCTCGTGTCATGTGTGCTGACCAATGGCAGAATAATAAAGTTCCAGATGTAAGCGCAATTGCGTACTGCAAATAAGTCAATCTTGTGGCAGAGTGGAAAAGAATGTGGCGCCACAGGGGTGGTGATGAACAGGGGGGTCCAGATTGTTTGCTCCAAGCATCTCTGATAAACCTATGTCTAGCTATAGGGGACTGATGTTGTCCCGACTATCAGCTCTGTTGGATGTTTATTATTTTGCAACCTTAATCGCAACTGTTAACGACTATGCAAACAACGTTTAACCATATAAAAGATCTGACCGCAGTGGGTGGCGTTGTCAGCTCCTATACATCAGTTCTGTTCCACTGTGCGGTTTAATTTGTGCTTGCCCAGCTGTAATAAACAGCATTACTTCTTGCTTGGTGTATGCTCCTTTTTGGATTACCTCTGGTATTCCAGTGATGGACCCCTGATACACATCCATCAAGTCAACACCGAGGGACACTTATGGGACAAAATCTGGGTGCCCCTTCGACCGTCTGAGGTTTCCTGAGGAACTGCGAGATGAAAGGCAGCAAACAAACAACCCTGTGCAATGATCACGAAGGTGAGGCACCTGTGATTTGCTGTTGCCTGGGACGGTTTCTAACTTCCTAGGGGCTCCAGGTTTGAGATCACTTTCCTTGAACCGTTCCTCTCCCCACTGGGTTTGCATTGGGCACAAGCCCAAAGTCCTGCTAGCCTTAGCGCTATCCAGGGTGATGGTGCCTGGGTCAGTACTTCTCTGGGTTGTTCCTTAGGACCCCAGAGGTAGCAGCTGCTTCTCTGAGCTTTACAAACTGACTAAAGACTCTAAACTCCCTATTTCGCTCATTGCTTTTGCTCTTCACTGCCTGCCAGAGTTTTTCCTACCAATGCCTAGTGAGCTCCCCTAGACTACTTACCTCAAGAATCTTTGTGGGGCATCTAAAGTCGCCAAGAGACTGTAGGTTAGGGCTGGACTTCTGACGACTAAATATTTGGTGCAGAGTGCCTTATACGTATAAGGCCTATGTTCCGATGTGTGTGGAACAATATTTCTCCCCACTTTGAAGAATGCATTTACTGTCTGAATAGCAGCTTTTAATACAAAGGCAGTGTGTAACACCATAGTCGGTTACCAAACTAGGAGCTGTACCTTGATATAGTAGTGCCTCAGTGCAGTACTATAATACATTAGTTTTAATGTTATGCTTACAAGTGTGGGTCTTTTTACTTACCATTTCTGCTAAGTGATAAGTCTCTTCCTCCGTAGCTCTGCCTTAATGCTTGGTCTACACTATGACCGTGTTTAGCCCAACTGTGAAATAAACTTGCTACCCTTATGTTGTCTCCAAGTCATTTCACACGTATTGACATTGAAAAACCCACCCAACACGTGCCTTATCCGTTTTGGGGTACTCTTCTTTGTTGCCCAAATACTGCTGGAAGTAGGTTTAGGTAGCATCATGAGCAGGGCATATCAGTAGTAAAGTTATGGCTGCTGTTAGCACTGATCTAAACCGAACTGTAGAACTGCATGGGTAAGAGCAGGGAGCAGAAACCTGTTGGTTTCCTATTTTTTGCTGGTCTTTACTTTTTTATGCTGGGAGCATCAGCCTGTTCTTTTTAGGGTTTAAAAGTGTCAGTTATGCCACTTGTCCGGCTGATGGCGGCAAGTCAGTATCCCTTAATAAACCATAACTGACAACGTGTTAGTCTTATTTTGCAATGCAATTAGAAAAGCCTTTCAAGAATCTTTTGTTCTCGGTTTGTATGGTCTTTTGAAGGATTCTTTATTTTTAAATGCTATAAATATCAACCAGTCATTAAGAGACCCATGCACCCCCAAGTCAAACAAAGGGCTCATTACAATATCCCTAAAACCTAATGACAGCTGTGACTCGCCCACATAGCAGCCAAAAGGCTGGTCTAATTTCACCAATCTTTCTACCGCCTGTTGAAGGAAGGGCTCATATTGGTCACACACATGGCTGTGAGTAAGATACAGACCAGCTTTACAAGGTCAAAGGAGTGATCAGCACTCTTCGCTTCCTCTTTCTCTCAGACCACGAGTTGCACTGTTCATGATCTCACTCCACCTTTGAAAGGGCAGGCATGACCGGAGCAGCTCTAACACACAAACAACTTTTCCCTAAAACACATGCCCCCTTAAAAGAGGAAATAAATAGAATCAATTGGCTCTTTTCTAAAGATGGCCTGCTCTTTTTTTCCTTCTGCTTTATTAGTAATGTCTTAAAACACTTAGTAAACAGAAAGGAATATGGTCATTTACATATCCTTCTGGTGAAGGAAACCACAAATTCTTGGACTCAGTGAAAGGTCAAGAAAGACGACACGTGCCATTGCAGACAACAGTTGTACCAGTGAATTTGGAATAACTAAAGGTAAGGCAATTAAGAAAGGTTCTTCTTTTGTAACAAAGGCTGCAAATCCTTGTGCTAAATGACCCAAACTGTTTACAGGTTTGTCTCAAATTCTATATCGAGAACATTAGGGAACACGTTGCACTCAGAAGCAACATCCATCTCAGAAAAAGTACGCCAGGAATCATTCAATAATTTTGCCATTGGTCTCATCCATTATCACAAGTAAAGATTCTGGCCCAACTTAATGACTTGTCACGTTAAAAAGGGATTCTTTGGCCCATTTTCATCCCTTCAGGTTCATGCATCAGGGTAGATTGCCATATGAATTCCTGGTGGGGGCAGTCACAGGATTACTGCTCTAGCCAGTACAAAAGTTCTCTCCAAAAGTAATGTTTTGCAAGCTTGACCAAAATGATCAAGTCCAAAGGCGATGAGAGCAGTGATACTTTACCAAACTTCCAATCGCTTGGACAAAGCAGAGTGTGTTTTGCTCTTTGAGAGACAATCAGGTCAGGTATTCCAAAAAGTAAATTTGTAATGATGAGTGTTACGCTCACCTGGTATCCACGGGGACGCCACCCAGCCAGTTGGTCGTTGGTGCCCTTCCCAATGATTCCCTGGTGTGGTCTCGGTGTCGATGGGATTCCGCCTGGAAATGAAGACTATATTAGGACTGGGCGACCAAGGTATGTTTTCCCCCACCTCCCTTGTGTTTTCAGCCCCTCCAGGTTCTCTCTTCTCACCTGGTTGTCGGAATCGGTGGGCTCTCTGTCCTGCTCTCTGGGCAGGGGCGCGTTGTCTTTTGTGGGCGCAGGCGGTCTAGTTACTTCACTCACTGCTGCCCTTGTAGTGTCTTTCAGGTAGGTCGTATTGCGATTGATGGCATCGTAATTCTTACATGCCTTTTCTCTGTTCTAAATGTCTCCTTTTTTTTATCTCCCTAGGAGTGCAGAGTGCCCGCTTGGAGAACTGGATATGCTGGTTCTCACCAGGAGATGGTGCGCTATAGCGCTATGATGCGGTAAGGAGGCGTTTTGCATAGCGCAACAATGTATTGTCCTCACTGACCTGTGCTTTTCTCTTTTCGTGGGTCGCGGTGCGTTCCCAGCACAGATGGAGTTCCGGAGCTATGCCGGCCGAAAAGCAACCAACCAGGTAAGTCTTTTTGCGCTTTGTGGTTGTAATGTCTCCACTACCTCCTTTAATGATGTCTTCCTCCTTTTCTCAGGTCCTTCGATCCGGGCAGTGAACTCCACCAACAGAGCTGCTCAGGCGCTGTGAGCAGTGAAGGATGATGAATGCAGGTAAGATTCTGCTGCTAACGATGTTCTTGGTTTTTCTGCAGGTTCGGAATTTACCAGGCTCGTGAGAAAGCTGGACACTGTGAGCAAAGTAACGCGAAGCGTGTTGTCTTGTTCGGGTGTGGTTTAAATAGCCACTGTAAAGTATTGCAAGTAAAGTAGTCCCTAGACCACCACACCCAAAACACTAGACCGCATAGCTTGGTTCTAGGAATCAAGCTATGTGGATGCCTCCATGTTGGCTGAAAGCCTAAATAAAGTATTTCTTCAAGCAGATGTGTTTACTTACTGATGAGCCTGGAGCCAAAGGCGCCAGGGCTGGCCCCAAGAGGGCCTGAGAAGTGGATGCCAGGCCTTATTAGTGATCCGAGCCCTGATTCTACCTGGCCAATGGGCTTGCCAGTGGGGATCAGGGCTGAGGGTCGTGACAGTAAGTGAGTGGGTCTCACCAAAAGAGTGAGACAACCATGTTCTGGGAACCCTCTAACCCCCAGTTGTGCTGAAATGGTTTGGTGGGTGTGTTCAACAGAAACGAGAGCAGAATCAGGTCAGCTAGGAAGCATGAGAACAGAATATGATGTAGCATCCTGAGCAAAATGCTAAGTATTAAGGATTCAGAGTCGCCCAGAGGACATGGTTTGGAATTCTAATGGATTTGTAAACCACGTCTTCAGTGGAGATTGTGATGAAAGGAATTATAAAGAAAACTATTTCTAAAGGATACATTTCCTCAACAGCCTTCTCACCTTGACCAGCAGGAGTATCGAAAGATTTTCAATTTTTTGTGGTGCCTTGGAGAATCAGACTTTTCCAACAGTTCGCGGTAGTACAATGGCACCTTAGAGGCAGGATTTCAGGAGATCTCGTGAAGGGATGTGACCTGGCAGTTCAGGCTGAACTGCTCCTACTGGTGTGAGGCCAAGGCCTATTTGCATATGGTCTTTCCTCTTCTGCAAAGGCATGGCAGGCTGAAAAAAGATACTCTTGAGGGTTTTCCTCAGCAATGCAAGCATATTTTGATTCATTCAAAACCTTTCAGACATCACCTTCCAAGTTTTTTAACAGTCTAACCAAGTGGGAAGTTTACCCAAATGAAGGTCCAGAGGTTACTGTTCATAGAGACCCAAGCTACACCTCACTAATAACACTCAATAAGGCTGAAGCATGTCTAAGATTGCTTGTGGTCGCATGCAGAAGGGATGTGACCCAGCAGTTTGGGCTGTACTGCCCATTTGGAGTGGGACCAAGGCTAATTTGCACGGTCTTTCCTCTTCAATAATGGCATAGCAGGGTGAAAAGCGATGGGCTGAATGCTTGCCCTGAGCAAAGCCAGTGGTTTCCGATTCATTCAATACCTTTCCTAAATTCTTCAGTTTTGTTCCAGGGACAGCATACATGACCACACATGTTCCCAGTTTGTTTTCATAATTAAGACAATGGGGTTACAGACATGCAAATATAATGGTTTCCTATGAATTATTGCTTATTTAATTTGTTCTTACAAGAGAAGTTTCAAAGACATCCAATTTTAAATGTGGTAGATGTTGCTGCACCATGTTGGTGAAAAATATTGCTGACACTACTGCATGTAGTGTTGAGAAACAATCCTGACAGCGTCAACAAGCCTTTTTTACAGTAGGACAGCTTTGCCAGGGACAGTGAGAACGATGTACCATTGGGGACTCCAATTCCCATCTAGCTGAAGGGCAGATTTCTCAGAGCCCTGCCCGAGAGGGAATCACATATCAGAGCCTAAATGGTGTATGAGGAACCACAAGTTTTAGTTGCCAGCCTCTGGTGAGCGTGATCGCAGGGATCTCAAGCCTAGGCGTTTCTTACTCGGTTATATAAAATCAAGGCATTTCGATTTACTGAGTCTAAAAAAAAAAAGGTGTTTCCCCCTCCAGCACTGTGTGCCTGTTCTAGGGGCCTTCGTACTGCTCCTATGTTAAAAATCTAGGTGTTCTTCACTTAAACGCTTTATCCCACTTCCAAGTGTCTCTCCAATTACTGTTACATCCAGGTGTTATCCCCTCTAGCACCGTTTCAGCTCCATTTGTTCCTTTACCACAGCTGTGTCCCAGTTCTAGTTTTTCCTACGACAAAAAAAAAAAAATAATCCTTCTGCATACACCACTCAAACTCTGAACTAAACACAACCACACCTCTACAGCACAACAAACTGCACGCACTTCACTACACCACAACGAAACAAACCACAGACTCTCCCAACAGCATTAATGGCAGGTACCAACCGAAAAACACACCTACACTCACACTGAAGCTGCCAATAGCACATCACAGCTCTCTTGCTCTTTTCTCCAGTTTTGCCCTACCAAATTACCCCCCCCCCCCTCACTGTGCCAGTTGCTTTGCAGATCCGTCAGAGCACCAAGGTGCCACGCAACGGTTTGCGGTAGAAGTACCTTTAACATAACATAACAAGCATAAAATGAAAATCAAACTGTTAGGGCGGAATTCAATATTTGGGGGTTCTTTTGTCCCATTATATGGGGCACCTAAAAGGTTTGATGTCCCCCTCCACCTTTAGATTTTAGGATATATGGCTTATTTTTGTGGTGAGCAGGACTTCTACTGAAGCCCCTTTGTCATTGCCACAGTTTAGCATATGGTCCTACAATAGCCAAGATGGCTCACATGACAGGGGTGCCTTCTTAGGCCTTTGTGATTTTATCACCAGGCAAGAGTTTTGTAGAGTAGGCAAGTGGCATTTGTAATTTAATTTGTTTGGGCTTCCCCAGTGGGACAGCTGTTCTTACACATTAGCAACTTAATTTACACCTTTTGGTAGCCATTGAGGAACTAATGTATTTGTAAGTTGTGCTCGGATATTTCGTTATTACGAAGCTTCTTTTGTTTGTGGAAATCACAAGGCAGGCCCAAAATGGCCCTCCCCTCCAATGGTTTGGACTGGTTTATACTGACCTCTTGTCCTAGACAGGCCAATACACAAAGTGTGTAGGTGGATCCAAATGTTTAGCGATTTTTATGTACAGCCTAATTAGCTGGCCACCAAAACATGTGTGGGACTAACCGTTTGTGTGAATTTGTGAATTGAGGGCTACCTTAGGACTGCCCTCAAGTGTTTTGGCAGATATAGGTGAAGACCCTAATCCAAGTCTGCTGGAGTGATCTACATACTGCTGGAATCTTTACAGGTGAACTTACCTGCTGGGAGTATTTGTAGCTACGAAGCGGCTGCTGGAATCTTTGGACAAGGTTTGCCTAACTGGGTCATGTGTTACTGTTTTGGCTCCTCTATGTCCTTCCAAAGAGATCCTGGTCTTTCTCACTTGATGGCACATCCATACATGGGAAGATTTTTGAGTCGTCTTACCTCAGTCTTCCCAGATTAGACTCCTAGTCATGTGTGATGTAGGTAGCTGAAGTCATCCATCAGAGTGCGGGACCACCACTACCCTGTTTCGGCTGTTTGTTTGGCCCGTCCAAGCTCATCTCCACCATGGTTTCTGACGTCGGTCTGGTTTCTGCTGGCTGCCCAGTCTTGGCCTCCAAGCCATCTGGATCCCCTTGGATGCATTCCTCCGCCCTCTGGTGTATTCCTCACCATTGTTTTTGCTCCTGGCTGGTGGGTCTCCTACGTGGGAATGCACATTGCTGTTCATTTGGGTTGTGATTGGTCCAGGGTTCAAGTGCCTGGGTGAATGGATCCTAGAACTCGACCTGCAAGAGAAAATTTGCAATCACCAGGTTGTTTTGCTATTCCTGAAACAGGTTATCCAGACCTGCCACAGCGGGTATTTGCTGTGTCCCGGGCATGTGGGCGATTGGAGTACCCCAAGTCCGTGGTCATGGATTACTGCAGGCCCCTTTCTACCACTGTTTGCCACAGACATATATTGAGCCGAGTCCTGGTTTACTTCTCTTCTCCCTGGGGTTCGAGGGTCTTGAACCTGGAACTACAACTCTTTGTGAGTGTCTCTTCTGGCATCCCATGTGGTAGGTTGCTACCTTCTCCGCACCTGTAGGATAGAGATTAGACTTCAGTGAATTTTTCATAGAGCCATGGCCGTGCCTACAGACCTTGTTGCATTCTATCCTTTGTGGAACCTTTTTTGGATCCTTTATTGCCTTTCAAAACTCCACCTAAAGGACTTAACACTGGCATCGTTCCCGAATCCCCCTAAAGTCAATGGTGATTCCTTCAATGGAATTTTAGCTTGCACTATTAATTTTCTCTGTAGTTTGAAAGACTATTTTTTTACAGTCCTGTTAATTAAAACGATTCTTCAAGTTACGTTGTATAACTTAGTTCTGAATGTATCTTTTTTTGCTAGGATTGCAATTAGTGCTTCTGGGTCTGGTACTTTATCACTAATCTAATCCTAAATTATGATCGCTGTCCAGGGATGGCTGTTACACGTTAACCTTCTCCCTCGAGGAGGTATGTCTAATGTATGGTATGTATTTTTATCATTTATTCCATTTTGTACTTGAAGTATAGTATCTGTATTTTGAATCCCAATTATCATGTTTATTGTTTCATAGGGTTCCGTTCTCTACAAATCCATTAACCTTCTAAGTATTGTGGCTAAAACAAGTAGTGGGCAACAAATGTGGTGTTTTACTACGCGATTCTCTTTCCCTCAAAGTACTTATTTGACTTTACAGCTATTCCATATGTGAAATTACAATCATCAAATCAATCTCATACAGCATTAGCCGCCCCCCACACTCTTGCACTCCAGAGATGCACACTGCCCCTGTGGACTGAATTCTCTCCTCCAATTGCTTCCCTCAAACCCACTTCCTACTCGGACAATATCATCCCAGCCTCCATCATTAAACAATTGATGGGTCTGGCGCTCAACGCACTCCTCAGCATCATTAATGCCTCCCTAACAGAAGACACCAATGCACCCTCAAGAGTGGTCTCATAAAACTTTTTGAAAAAAACGACCCTAGACCCAGATGACCAGGCCAAACTAGTGGCCCATTATGAAACTTGCATTTATTGGCAAAATCTTGGGGTGGGGAGTGGGGGCAATATATTTAAAAAAAAAAAGTAGAAGTTTTCCCTACACAACTACTTGCCAGAATTGAACTACACCACTTCCCAAACTACTGTCAGTCGGGGTTCTGCCTCAAGTATAGCACTGCAACAGCCACTGTCCAGGTGCTGGATGATTCCCGCCCCCCATATCATGGATAAGGGCAACTCCTGCAGCCTCATCCTCCTCAGCCTATCGGCTGCATTTGACACAGGCTACCACATCCTGTTCTCCCCTCCTCGCCAACAACATGGGATTCCTCTGGCAATTGGTTTACCGCTTACCTCTCAGGCAGACGGCAGGCATTGCCTTTTAACGAACTCTCAGTCTCTTGCATAACCCCCAAGGCTCCATCCTCTCACCAATCCTTTTGCACCTTAACATGGAGCCTCTGGACACACTCCTCAAAGATCCTGATGTAGCCATCCATCAATACACAGACGATACTCAGTTGTGCATGAGATTAAAAAGCCCACAGGGCATCAGTCACCTCCGTGATTACCTAGCCATCATCCAGTCCTGGATGTCAACTGGCTACCTCAAACTTAACCCATCCAAGACCGACTTCATCCGTATCGGACCCGCTACTAAACAAATTGTCCAAAGGTGCTCCATTTTATGCACCTAAAAGGATTTTGGAGACTAGGTCCTAGACCCCTCAAACTGAATGCAGGTAATATGCCGGGCTGATCAATGGTTCCAGTATTACAAAAATCAGTGGCAGTATTTTACCATGGTTAATGTCAGGGACTGTTTCAGCAGTTATATAGACACTTGGGAAACAGGTGGGAATGGAAACAAGGTCATGGGAAAAGATGCAGTTGACTATCGCACATTATTAACCTCTTTAGTGCCAAGGACGAGATATCTCGTCCTTGGAAGTGCATACGCAGTGCCAAGGACGAGATAGCTTGTCCTTTTTGGCACCTTGTTTTGTGCGATCCATGCAAAGCAGGGATCACACAAAACTGTAATCCAACCCCCGGGCTATGTGAGGGGGAGGTCCCCCCTCACTGCCAGGGGGCTGGATTACCTTCAGTTTCACGTCGGCGTGCGTACTGAAAGTAAAATCACTGCAGCAGCCATTTTCGGCTGCTGCAGTGAAGAGACAAGGTAAGAGCCCTTCTTTCTCCGCATCGATCTCCGGATATATTTCAAGCCGGAGATCGAGGCGGGTATCGTTGGAAAGGGGAGATTCTCCCCTTTCCAACTATACCCATTATGTGGCATTTCTGTTCACGGATTGGGCGCGGGGCTTGCGATCCGTAAGCAGCAATGTCACAGGATCAATCCGTTTGTGACGCGGGGGAGGGAGGCTGCTTACTAGGTAAGTGGCCCCTTTCCCCCCATGGCCCCAAAGCGCTGGAGACCCTTGGGGGTAGATGATCACTGCCCCCTGGGGTGAAAAAGAAAAAAAAAATTGGGGGAGGTGGGAGGGGATTTGGAGCCCTGGGGCCCACTAGACCACCAGGGATATAGGAAAAAGTGGTGTCCTTGGAAAGGGGATGTTCTCCCCTTTCTTTTTTTTTTAAACTTTTGTTTATTCATTCAGCTTGGTAACACAGATACAGGTGAATAACAATAGAGCCTTCAGAAGCAAAACAGGGCAATCGGCACATTACATGCAATACATATCAATGGAATACATAAAGGAAAGGGTATCGACATATGCACCTGGGGGGCCCATAGAAGGTCGAAACGAAGGTAAATGAAAGATAGCTCAGGGGCCACCTGAGGCTGGGTTAGGAGAGGGAGCTGGGGATACGGAATCTGAGTCGGTGTCAGTGGAGGACATGAACGAGCGGAACTTCTGCCATATATCTCTAGGTCTGGAGCAGGCGGGTTGTTGAACCGCCCAGGATTCTTCAGTGTCGGAGGCCCACGTAACTGCTCTGAGCCACTGCGCGTGGGTGGGGGGGATAGGCCGTAACCAGCAAAGTAGAATTGTACGCACCGCTAGTAGCATACAGAGACCAGCCAGTTTCCTGGAGTCGCGGTGGAGTTCAGGGAAATCATGAAATAGGCATTTCATTGGAGATGGAAGGAAGGGGGATTCGAGGATGGTCGATGTAGTGGAGCACACTGAGGTCCAGAATTGGGTGAGTCGAGGACATGACCAGATCATGTGGATGTAATCAGCATCCTCATAGCTGCATCTAGGGCACCTGGGGGAGGAGTCGCTAGAGATGCGATGTAGCCTGGTCGGGGTGTAGTGGTACCTGTGGATCACCTTAAATTGGATCAATTTGAACCGGGAGTTGAAGGACACCCCATGGATCCGTGCACACATGTGGGACCAACGTTCATCGGTTATCTCGAGGCCGAGATCTGTCTCCCAGGAGCGCCTTAGTTTGGGGAATGTAGGGGGTGTCCTGGTTTGAAGTAAGGTGTATAGTCTGGAGATTTTGCCCCTCATTGGGTCAGGTGAGGAAAGTTCGGTGATTGCAGGTTCATCAGGCGGCAGTGTTGGGAAGTATGTGTACTTGTGCTTGAGTACTCTACGTAGGGATGAATACTGAAGCCAGACGGAAGGTTTCCGTCTAAGGGGGGCCGGGAGGTCAGGCCATTCTATAAAATTACCTTGTTCAAATATATCGCGCAGCAGTTCATAACCCGCCTCGGCCCATGTGCGAACCACGGAGGGAGGGACTCGTGGGACCCCAGGGAGGAAATTCCAAATTGGAAAGTTACCGTGAAAAGGATGGGTGATGCCCAATATTTGCCAAGATTTGGACAAGGCCAAGGATGTGCATGTCGCTGGGTCCAGTGAGTCTGATACCGCCGGGATTGGCATGATCACCAGAGATCGGATGTCGCGATCGCTGACTGACAGCCTTTCCAGTCTAACGTGGGGTGGGGGGTCCGATATGTTGAACCAGTGTGCAGTATGTTGGAGTTGAGCCGCCAGCCAGTACTTGAGGAAGTCTGGTGCCCCAAAGCCACCAGCTTCCATTGGGGCAGAGAGGGTCTTAAGCTTAAGGCGGACCGCACCGGAATGCCAGAGGAAGGAATAAAGAGAGTGTGTCAATGTCTGAAAGAATTCAACTCCCGGCCACAGCGGAATATTAGCAAATCTGTACAGGAGTTGGGGAAGTACCACCATCTTCAGTACCCCTATCCGGCCTGCAAGTGAGATCGGAAGTTTGTTCCAGCCCTGTATTTTTATCATAAGGTTTGTGAGGTATGACTGAAAATTATCTTCCAAGACCCGTTCAGTATGACGTGACACTACTACGCCCAGGTAAGTGAATCTAGATTGGGCCCATGCGAATCCCATGGCATCGGGAGGGGGGAGCGTGCTGGGTGTGAGCGGAAAAAGGGTTGATTTAGAGCAGTTCACTGTAAGACCAGAGATCCGTCCGAAGAGAGCGACGTCTGCAAGTATTGGGGCTAGATTAGTTTCAGGGGAGCGGATATAGAGAAGAGCATCATAGGCATATAGAGAGACTATATCTGAGCAACCGGCAGTACGTAGACCCCTATGCGCATGGTTCTGGCGAAGCATGTCCGCAAACGGCTCCATTGCCACAGTGAAGATTAAGGGCGAAAAGGGACAGCCTTGTCTGGTGCCCCTAGCTATTTGGAATAGGGGGAGCAGCGGTCCTCAGTGCGAACTCTGGCGACGGGGTTGGAGTAAAGTAGCCTGATCCAGGATACAAAGGTGGGACCAAATTTGCATTTATCGAGTACCCGCCAAAGGTAGTTCCACGAGACGGAATCAAAAGCTTTTTGCATGTCTAGGGTCGCGGCCACCGCGTGTACGCCAGGGTTCACTCTGCTTATAATGTTGAAAAGACGTCTCAGATTTAAGGAGGTGGAGCGGCCCGGGATGAACCCCGCTTGGTCAGGGTGGATGATATGTGGCATGTAAGGGACCAGTCGTAGAGCGAGTAATTTTGCGAAAATTTTAACGTCACAATTGATCAGTGAGAGCGGGCGGTAAGAGCCGCATTGAGTGGGGGATTTATTAGGTTTTAGTAGGACTGTTATGGTGGCTTCGCGGAGTGAAGGGGGGAACTGGCCCGCCTCCAACGATTCCTCCCAAAGAGCCACCAGGCGGGGGAGCAGGAGTGATTTGAAATGTTTATAAAACTCGACAGGGATACCATCTGAACCTGGGGCCTTACCCGAGGATAGAGAGTCTATAGCATCCGAGAACTCCTCAGGGGTGAATGGATTCTCGAGGGATCCGATGGTGTCGGGAGAGAGGACCGAGAGTGGGAGTCCATTCAGGTAAGCATCGATCTCTGCATCGGTGGCACTGTCAGAGTGTGCATATAGGGATTGGTAGAAGGAAAGGAATTCCGCATTGATATCTCCAGGGGAGGTGGCCATGGATCCATCGGGTCTCTGGATTCCGGGAATGGGTGGGGAGCCAAACTCATGGCGGAGGAGTCTAGCTAGGAGACGGCCAGGGCGCTCGCCCTCACCATACCTCCTCGCCCGCCCGGGATTATCAAGAAACCTCAGCTCGCGGTCCGCGAGGGCGCGGAAGGTGTCCAATTCAGTGCCGATTAACGCGAGGGTTACAGGGGTTGGATCTAGGGAATACTGAGCTTCCAGTGAAGATAACGTGGCCTCGCTCTCGGCGATCTCCTTGCGAATAGATTTGAGGATACCATTTTCCTTGGAGAGGGCAATGCCTCTGATGTAGACCTTAAAGGATTCCCAGAGGGTGGCCTGCGAGGACACGGAGTTGGTATTGATCTCAAAAAACTCCTCGATCGCCGACTCCATCTCAGAGCTAAATACCGAATCGAGTAGAGAATGCGGCTTCATTTTCCAGTATCTGGATCGATCCCGATCCGGGCCCCAGCATAGTGTAACGGTTACAGGGGAGTGATCGGATAGGGTCCTGCGGAGGATTGTCATGCCAGATACACTCCTTATTAGCCCGTCAGACACCAGCCATCTGTCAATCCGAGAGAAGGAGTCGTGAACCGTAGAGTAGAAGGAATAAGAGCGGGAATCAGGGTAGAGAAGCCTCCATGCGTCAAATAAGGACAAGCGGGGAAGAGAGGAGAGTGTAGTGTAAGCCGCTCTGGAGAGTTGACGGGGTCTGGAACCAGATCTGTCCAGATCCACGTCGAATATTGTGTTGAAATCGCCTCCCCAGAGAATCGGTATCAGAGGGAAGCCATCTAAGAGAGTTATAAGATCAGAATAGAATCCGGGATCATCAATATTGGGGCCGTATATATTCAACAGGACTACTTCCTTATTCTGTAGGATACCATGGAGTAGAACGTATCTGCCCAGGGGGTCGATAATCGTGGCGATGGGGTTGTATCTGAGACTTCTGTGAATAAGGGTCATAACTCCGCGGCTCTGGGTAGAATAGGTGGTAAAGTACCTTTGGGGACCCCATGTTTTAGCAAATTTTTCGCAGTATTCTGTGCATGCATGTGTCTCCTGAAGGAAGAGGATTTTAGTCCCATGTCGCTCGGCTTGAAGTTGTAGTAACCTCATTTTCTTATAATTACCCAATCCCCGTACGTTCCAGCTCATAAATGTCAGGGTTTCCTCACTCGACCCTCCAGGGATAGTCAGAGAAATACGGGTGGGTGGAAATGTGCTCCCCATTGACGGTGCTCAATGCGGATCAATTTAAAACGCCGACGGGGCCATGATGCTTCGGGCTCTGCCCTTTCTGCGAATACCAAGCTGCTTTTAACATTTAACCCCGATCCCCCCTCCCCCTCCCACATCCCTCCCCCAAACGAAGGGATGAACAACCCACACCCAAACAACCAGAACAAGCACGATGGCATCAACGCCTGGGGGGCCTGTGTACCGGCCTGGCGGCGATGCTCCGAACCATAAGGCAATTTTAGGATAAACATAGTGCCCACTAATATTCCCCGTTCCCACCCAGGGGAGGGTCCATGGGTGACGGTGGGGGGAATGGACAGCAGGTGGTGAAACAAGAGAACTGGAATGAAAAAGTATGTATAACCGATCCACTGGACCGAGAATCGTATTAGCTCAACTACGAGAACTGAGAGAAAATCCTAAGGAGAGATGAACAAGGGGGAGAAAAGCATTTGACGGGCATCCAGAGCCTATCAGGGAGGGGGGTGGGCCGAGCAGGAGATTGCCCAGCAACCCGGCCATATTGTGATAGGCCAGTGAAACTGGAGGCAACAATCACAGTGAGAAACAACAACAGTGATACCAACATTTTTGTCAAAAATGTGAACGAGGCAGTACACGGGAGACTCATCAGGTAATAGCGGAATGACAAAAATTCAGCCAAGAATTAAGGCAGGATTAAACGGTGTCAATTCAACAATTAGGGCGATCCGTTGCGGGCCAGTGTCAGTGACTGTCACAGGAACATTTCAGCCGGGAAAGCGTTCATCAATGAACCTGGATGCCTCCTCGGGCAGCGTGAAAAAGTAAACCTGGTTTGTGTGTTCGATACGCAGTTTAGCGGGGTATAACATTGCATATTTAACCTGGAGGTCGCGCAGCCTCTTCTTCACTGCCAGGAAGGTTTTTCGCTCACGTTGAACTGCCACAGAGAAGTCTGGATATAGGTGGATCCTGGCTGCGCCTAGACGAAGGTCCCCCTTGGCCCTCGCCGCCCTGAGGAGTGCATCGCGGTCGCGAAAGTTTAAGACCCTGGCTATGATCGGGTGTGGGGGTGCTCCAGGTTTGGGTTTTGCCATAAGTGAGCGGTGGGCCCTCTCGATCGCGAACTGCGGGGAAAGTTTAGGGGAGTCAAGGAGTTGGAGTAGCATGCCTTCCACGTAGTCTTCCATGGGTTCATGTATATCATCCTCTGGCACCCCGATTATGCGGAGGTTGTTGCGCCTCGAGCGGGATTCGAGGTCCTCGTTCTTCTTCTCTACCTCCGTAACGCGGGCAGATAGCGTGGAGACCTCCGCACGGAGGGAACCCAGACCGTCCTCGGCGGTGCCCACTCGTGTCTCGATCTCGGCAACACGACTATCAGTCCTCTCCATGTGTACTTTGATGGATGAAATCGTGCCGTTCATGTCATCGAGTTTACTATGAATTGTGGTGAACCCCTCTCGGATAAACTCCATCATCTTCTGGTAGTCGGATGGTTCCAGTACCGGTGAGGGGGAAGGTTCCAGTGATGACGCCTCAGCTCCGGGGGTCCCCGAGGGTTTCGTGAAAATATTGATCGAGGATTGTTTCTTGCCGGTTCGTGTTGACATGTTGCCGGCAGGGGGGGAAACTTAAGTACAGAAGAGAGAGGGCAGGGCCACAAGGGGAGACGCCAGGATCGTCAGGGAGACGTGTGAACGGGAGGCCCAAGCAGAGCACCAGGAAGGAAGGGGTATGGCGTCTCCGATGGGGGGGGCCCCGCCGGAGCACGAGGGAGCCGATGATCTCCGGGCGGACCCGAACACCTCACCGGAAAGTCTGTAGGGGTGGTCAGGGTCCGAGTGGTATTGAACAGTAGTAGAGGCAGTAGTAGCCGGAGTCGCAGGTGTTAATGTGGTGTAGGAGACCACCACAATACAATGCAGTGAGGCGGGTGGTGCACGGTGCAGATCACTGAAGGCGAGTGAAGGGCCCCCAGAACCCCCTTGGAGATTAGGCCCACCAGTCGGGAGATTCGGTGGGAAACCGTTGATGATGTCTCCGTGTAGATAAGCGTGCCGGGTACCACCTCCTGAAGGCTTGAGGGGGGGTTGGTGACTGGGGGAGAAACCACTGGAGAGGAATGCCACTGTGAGAGGCAGTAAGGCGGTCAGTGGAAGGAGGGAATCAAGGGCAACTAGGGACCAGGAGCAGTGGCACTTGGAACGTTGGTGGTTGGTGACCACAGCACACTCCGGTGCGGGAGGAAAAGCAGCCGAAAGGGGCTTGGCTAGGGTAAACTCCACGGAGTGTCTCAGAGATAGGTTATCAGGTCGGCGAGATCTGCCTCCGCAGGCCACGGATCCGGGAAGAAACGTTTATGGTGCGGCACAGTTGAAATGGAGCGGGCCCGGGGTGCACTCACCTCGTGCCAGGGGGCCCGAGAGATACCCGTGGCACCTGAGGTATAAGAGTCGTGGGGCCGGGGTCCGGGGGAAGGGGGCAACTCACCGCCCGGAGCAGGAACACCAGAGTCCCAATGGTGTGCAGCACGCCCCCCAGGATGGGGCAGCGGAGCGAAGCGCTCTGGAATCCGGAGTAGGGGGGCACCTTGGTGTAGAGGATGAGGCCAGCGGTGCCCGTAGCCGGTGGGGGGGGAGCGACCGCACAGAGCAATCAGAGCGCCCAACCCCCACAGTAGGCCGCAAGCCGCTTGTCACCGGTGCGGTCCCCCGAAGTCAGGAGCGGGGCCGGGGGAGCACCCGCCTCCGCCCAGCCCACGATGGAAGTTCGGCAGCACGCCGCCCAGGATGGGGCAGCGGAGCGGAGCGCTCTGGAGTCCGGACAAGGTGTCCACAGGATTCAGAAAACGGGGCCAGCTGCCCTCGTAGCAAGTGGGGGAGGGCGAGCGCGCAACCGAGTGAAGCGCCCCTCCCCCTCGGCAGGCCTCAAGCCGCGGGACTCCAGCGCGATCCCATGGATCCGAGTGCGGGGTCAGGGAGGCACCCGTTCCCGCTCAGCCCGCGGCGGGTCGTATCTCCGCAGCAGGAGCGGCACCGTGGGCGGCGGTTGGACTGTGGGTGCCCGGACTCCTCAGCAGCCCCTCTGGAGTGTCGGATGGTCGTGGTGCAGGGGCAGACAGGATAATTCCGACGAGAAGGTGCCTCACAGAACGGAGCCGAAAATCAGGCGGCCATCTTCGCTGAGCGCAACAGCGCCCCCCCAGGTTCTCCCCTTTCCAAGGATACCATCTACATGAGGCATTGCTGATCCGTGACCAGCAACCCACTGGACCACCAGGGAAATGTTTGTGACGTGGGGGAGAGGGGGGCTGCTTAAAGTAAGCAGCCCTCTTCCCCCCCCACCCCCCAAAGCATGGGGGCACATATGTGCACAACCCTGGGGGCAGATGGCTGATCATCTGCCCCCAGGTAAGGGGGGGCAAAAAAAAAAAAAGATAGAACGGGGATGGTGTGGGGGTGGGGGGCATGGGATTTTGTTTGCCCCTATGAAATGGTGGTGGCCCACACTAAGTGGAAAGGGGGGGGTACCTCTTGTAGCCCTCCCTGGGGGCAAATATTTTTGAGTGGGATGGGGGGCCACTAGCCACCAGCGATATATTTTAAAGAAATTGGGGGTGGCCCTCTCCCCCTCACCACAAGGGGAAATGGGGCACCCCTTGTAGCCCTCCCTGGGGGAATATATCTGCTCCTATGAAGGGGCATCTGCCCCCAAGGAGGGCTGAATGAGATGCCCCCCCTGCATTTGGTGTTGGGGGTAGAGGGTCACTCCCCAGTACATTAGAAAATTACCTGGCGGTTTAGGGTGCCCCTCAGCCCGCCCTAAAGTGTAGTGTACCTTTTCCATATTTTTTTATTTACGAAACTTGCCTTGGCGCAGAGGGGCACATTGGTGTGCCAATCTGGTGCCGGGGTGCCAAAACCTTACTGCCCCACCTACTGGGGGGCCTGGTCCACCATTTTTGGGGGCCCTCTCCCCCCACCCCAAATGGAGGGGGGTGTACCTCACGCAGCTGTTTGTAGGAGGCCAAGGGAGGCCTGCATGAGGTGCCCCCGCCACCCATTTGGGGTGAGGGAGGAGAGGGCCCCCAAAAATGGTGGGACAGGCCCCCCAGTAGGTGGGGCAGTAAGGTTTTGGCACCCCGGCGCCAGATTGGCACATCAATGTGCCTCTCTGCACCAAGGGGAGTTGGGTTACCAAAGGAAAAAAGTGAAAATGGTGGAACGCTTTTTAGGGGGGGCTGTGGGGCACCCCAAAGGGTCTGGGAATTTTCTAATGGGATGGGGCGTTATGGAGTGGGTGCCATGTCATGCAGCCCTCCCTGGGACCAGATATCTGCTCCTCGGAACGGACGCCTGAGCCCAGGGAGGAGTGCAGGACTCCCCCTTAACTGCCCCTGGGGAGGGCTACATGAGATGGGCCGCCCCTCCAATTTGGCCATGTGTGGATTCCCACGGGTGTCCTCTTTTTGGAAATGCATTGGGTTCCCCGTTTTCCTTGGTGGCTTGGACACCCGAGGCCCATATCTGTATGTTGTGCTTGTCTGGAGAAAGTGTCAAATTCAGGTGTCGAAACAGACTTGGCGTTACCTACGTTTTAGGCTTTCCCCTTGGCGCCCAGGTAGGTGCACCCACACATGTGAGGTATTGTTTTCATCAGGACACCTGTTGGGACGCGGGACGGTAGGCCATGTGTTGTTGGCAGCGTGTTTCGATGGGTGCGCTGAGTGAAATGTGCAGAACATGCGTTCTCCCCCACCCCCACATTTTGGACTTTGCAAGGGTGTCTGGGTAATAAATTCTGGGCCGATTTGCGCAAATCATACCTCTGCGGATTCCCACGGGTGTCCTCTTTTCGGAAATGCATGGGGTTCCCTGTTTTCCTTGGTGGCTTGGACACCTGAGGCCCATATCTGTATGTTGTGCTTGTCTGGAGAAAGTGACAAATTCAGGTGTCGAAACAGACTTTGGGTTACCTGTTTTAGGCTTTCCCCTTGGCGCCCAGGTAGGTGCACCCACACATGTGAGGTACCGTTTTCATCGGCACACTTGTGGGAACGCGGGAAGGTATAACATTTGTTGCATTTATTTGGTTTTCATAACGTTTTGTCCCATTTGCTGGTGCCCTTTGTCACACAACCCTTTCATTTCCCAAATGTGACCTACATTTAGTCGCTGCTTTAGGCACCCTACACTTTTGTAACCTGCACAAGTCACCTACCCTTGAAAAGGTCTGCCTGTGCTCTTTCAAAAAATGTGTGCTTGCCGTTCCTCACCACATTGGTTTTCCCGATTTACACATGCTATATGCGTCTGTTCAGGCTGTGAGCGTAAAACTCTCTGTACCATGGCTCAGTGTTTGGCTTGTGGTTATAGCTTGTTTTGTAAAACCCTACAAAAAATGTGTGCTTTCCTAACTGCAAGAGTCATGGGAATGTAGCGGAGCATTGCTTTTCTCACATTCATAGAAGCCATTGCCGTACCAAGCCAACCATACCTTTTTTTGGTCATTTTGACGCTTTTCCCCCCAATCTATGGCATTTTCCCCTACCTAGTGTTTGCCTGACCTACGCAAATCACACCTTCCTAAACTTGGAATTTTGTCTACTTTTCATAAATATATGCCTCCAATTCGGCTTTCCTACCCTTTTCTCCCATTCCGTCCATGCATGTCCAATTGGCAAAAATGGCCAAAATCGCCTCTCACAAAACTGTTGATAACCACATCAAAATAATTTTCTTTCGCTTCCACTCACCCTGTTCTTGAAAGCCAGGAAATTGGGGAATTCAGCACAGCAAACCATTCATTCCTAGCTCTTACAAAGAAAAGAACACAGGCTTCTTTGTACATCATTTTATTGGCATTTTTTTTTTTTTTAAACCCAAATTTTCCCCCTTTTTGCTTATTTTCTCTCACCCCCTACAGCAACCTAGGATTCCTGGGTAGCGTTATGACCGCCTACATATGGGGAAAAAAGGAGCCAAATTTGGCCGGGATACCTCATGTAACAAAAAAAGTTACAAGACATTGAATGGCCACATACCGAAATCACCAAAAAAGGCCCTGGCACTGGGGGGAAATACACATGGCACTTAAAGGGTTAAAGGCAGCTGCAAAGAAGAATAAAAAGAAAAAACAATGCTACGAAAACTTGAGTAAGCCAAGTGCCAAGTTAGTTTAAAAAGGAATTGTCAAAATATGCCATAGAAGGGGCAATATTGACGAGTGGAGGAGGACTGGGAATGCGGCAAGCAGTGGGTACATCACAGGCAAACGCCAAGTAGATCAAGGAGGAATGGGTTTCAGAGGAAGAGGCGGTTTTCAGAATAATCGAGGGCGACTAGTTAGAAGGGCTCTTCTGCTATATAAAATGTATGGGATGACAGCACATTATGTGCACATGCAAAAGCCAAGGATATGTATTCGATGGATCATTCTCAAGAGGGCGTGGGGGGTGGGCAGCGTATCCTCCTGTATATAGTTCACAAACTGGGGAAGAATTTGCCCAGGATAAGACATTGTATCAGAAATGAGCGCTGAGAGTGCAACAGGTACAAAGCAGCTAGAGCAAGTGCAAAATAAATTCACTACAGGGGAAATTGCAGCAAGACCCCATGCAGATACAATAATATGTAAACATAGGACAGGTATTGACACCCAGGATAGGAGGTGCCACTATGGTAGGAGGAAATCCTTTCACAGGAAAGGGGTATGCCTGTACCCACAATAAGGTAGCCCACAGGGCGACTTGATGTGCTCAGAATTATTAGTGGCACTAAGCCCCAAGAGGAGCCAAGTGTTAATGTGGCGATACGAGGCGAAATATTTGTTCTACTGGTAGACACTGGGACTACATGTCCATGAATGAAGGAAAGGTGTTAAATGGTGGGAATTATCAGAAGATTGAGGGTTCTTTGGAGCTACAAGTTGAGTTCCTTTTTATTGATGAATTATCAGTCTCTGTAGGAGATAATGGATCTTTGTTATATTTGCGACAAACACTAGTTAAACGTTTTTGGGAAGGGATTGGATGACAAAACATGATGATTTTATTTATTTGATCAAGGGCTAGTGTGTCCCACTCTTGGGATACACCATTTGAACGCAGGTGGAGGTATATTGGCATGCACAGGGCAAGTGGCTCTGCGAGTCGTTTTAGTAGAGCCAGAGGTCTTTTTATTATGAGGTGATCATTTTGATAAACATGGCTATTTGGCCTAGTGGAGAAAAGGGTGAGAATATTTGATGAATTCTTATTCAGACTACGGATACCTATGGATAAAGAGGGGGGGGGGGAGACAGACAATACCTATGGAATTGTAAGCAGCGCATAGTACAAAGGGAAATGGCAATGTTCAAAGGAATGGAAAATGAGAGTAGACCATGGAGAACAATGATAGCTCAAGAAAGCTTCTAGGTTTATTGCCGTCACTGATAATATATTTAGAGAAGACTATCCAATATGTGGAGATCCTAAAGGACCATCACTTCATCATTTGTTTTTAAACAGAATAGGGGAAATCCTACAGCGAATGATAAAAATACAGCAGCACCCAGTATATTTTCAGGAAGATTTGGAGAGCATGCCAAATGTCCTGTGGCCCATATGGCATAGGTCTAGTGCAATAAATAGGGAAACTAAATAAATAAACATGCATGCAAGTGATCGTAATATGACAAATATGAAGGTTTGTGTTATGATTAAACTAATTAGTGTAAGATAATAAACAGTTGACCTTCACAGCACAGGAATAAGAAACAAACCTAAGCGGTTGATGACAATTCAGGGAGTGAAGTAAATAAATAACACGAACGAACGCAAGATGCAGAAGGTAATAGAAGGTGCAACTAAGCGAACAAAGAGCAATTTAATGAGACAAGGGTCATGAAGATGATATGATATGGCATTTGTAACGCGCCTATACACAAGTGTTTCAAGGCGCGATGAGGCAGGGAGGGGGAACAAGGGGAAGACAGACAACGATCCTACGAGGCCAGATGTCATTTAGATCGCGCAGGGGTAAGGGGAAGGGAAAAAGTGCAAGGGGAAGGGGAGGGGGGGGGGGGAGTGCAGTACAAGGTAAGTAGTATAAAATAAATAAAATGGGGCCAGCTGGTGGCAAGTGCAAGGTAAGTGCAGACAAGTGCTGGGAGGGGGTGCTGTAGGGATACAGAGACAGTCCCGCAGTGCAGGGGTTGCCAGGGAGGCAGTGCAAGTGGAGAGTGGCTGGGCCCAGTACCGAGGTCGGTGAGAGTGGCCCAGTTGCAGATTCAGTGCAGTTTAGTGAAGAATTTAGCAGGGGAGAGGGAGAGAGAAAGCAGAAGCAAAGAGGAAGGTTTTGAGGTGCTTCCGGAACCGGAGATGGTTCTCCTCAAGTTTCAGGGAGGCAGGAAGGCTGTTCCAGAGGGAGGCCCCTGCCGCAGAGAGAGATCTACACCCAGCTCGTTGCTTCGAGAAGCGGCTGACCTTGAGGGAGTTGGAGACGTATGAGCGAAGGGCTCGGGAAGGAAGATATTTAGGAAGAGAGTTGAAGGTATTCAGGCCCCAGCAGGCCTTGTGGACAATGCAGAGGGTTTTGAACTTAATCCTCTCAGCCACTGGGAGCCAGTGCAGAGATTTCAGTCCTGGAGAGATACGCTCCCTGGCCTTGAGGCCAAGGACAAGTCTCGCAGTCCTGTTCTGGATGAGTTGCAGAGGGCGTATAGTGGATGCAGGCAGATTAAGATAGAGGCTTCCCTGAAGGAAGGACTGGATAAGGAATCCAGATTTGTAAACAAAAGAGCACAATGGCTGGTGCTAGCAATAACTGAATAAGTAGTGTTTTCTAATTTAAAAAAATTAAATGTGTTTTTATTAGTTTGCTCAAGAAACAACATGACAAGAAATAGCCAACTAGAGACCCAAATACCCACCCCTCACCCCACCGATTTACATCCACTATATTCATCACGTAACATTCCGCTTAGCGTCCTTCAGGCTCCGATTAAAGAGCTCAGTTCCATTGATCACCATACATCAAGGAATTAAGACCTCATCCCAGTAGTGTCCTGTCCCGCGATCTTGCCACTTGCTATCCCATACTAAGGAGATCATAGTGCTGCAGACCCAGGTGGCAAGCCTCCTGACGTGTCCAAGGCATCCTGCATCTCCGCTTCATCTGCCAGCTCCATGTCCCTGGAAATAAAGCTCTGAAAGGGTACCCAGTAGTCCTTGGGTCTGCTAGCCAAGTTGATCGTTATTATAAAGAGCGTCTCCCTACGTTCACAACTCTTCATAAGGTTTAACCAATGTTGATATGTTGGCTGCCCCCAAAGCCTGTGCCACCAGGGACCTGGCCACCACTGACGCCATACCCATCAGCCTCTTCTCACTGAGATTCAGATTCGTCCACTGCTAGCAACCAAATTTCAGGGGAGACCAGCACAGGTTTATATACCATCTCAGACACTGCCTCAGATACCCTCCCACAGTGGTCGCACCTGCAGGCAGAGCCATGCCATGTGAAAGAAATCTGCCGATATCTGTTGGCACCCCCTACAATTAAGGGATTTAAGTGGATACAACTTATGGTGACTGAGGGGCCAATAGTACAGTTGGCGCAAAAATTTGAAATGGATCAGGCGGAACCTATTATTAGATATGGATTAAGTCCGTGCACGGTTCCATTATTCGTCTGTTAATGAGTACCCCAGGCAGCCCTGCTATGATCTAGAACCGGAGGCTGAAGAGTACGGGCCATTCCATATAGATACGAAATTAACCATTTGGTAAAGGTTGGGTTGGTTATGTATTCCAACAGTGGGGAAGTAGGAGGAGCACGTGGGAAATCCAGCCATTTAGACCTCATCACTTCCCCGAGACGAAAATAAAGAAGCTGCGAAATAGGATTCCATTCCCCCTTAGCCTTGAGAAACGCCCATGAGATAAACCCCCCCTCTGGAGCGATATCAGCCAATGTATGTATCTGCATCTTAGTGAAGTGCTGTATGAAGATCGGTTTGTGAGTAAGAGGTAAGCCACGGGCACGATATAAGGACATAGCGGGGGGGGAGCCCCCGAGTACCATTGCCCCTGTCCCACCCACTTTGCGAGGCGATCCCAAGCCCTAAGTGTATCTTCCAGCGGTTGCACTTCGGACTTTGCGTGACGTTGCAGCGCAGCCCACAAAAACGCCCTGAGATCATCAGGGTTGGTGATCGCCCTCTCCAAGCCTGTGTGGGGAAGGTCCTCAGTGGGGGACAACCACCAGCCCACATACTGAGCTTGGGCCACTGGATAATACAAAAAATAGTCAGGAACGTCCATTCCCCCCTGAGAGCTCGGGCGACATATTGAGAGCTCTCCCGTTTCCGAGCTAATATCAGCCTATTCATCATGCTCCTTAAGTGGTCCCAAAAAGTAAGAGGGGGCCATATTGGGACATTATTAAAGACATAAAGCAATGTAAGTAGTATCACCGTCTTAGATAATGATATGCGGGCTGCCTGAAAGATCGGGAGCCGCTCCCAGGGGTCCACCCTATGTTCCAAGTATTGTAATGCTGCCAAGTAGTTATCCTCGTACAGCCTAACGGGGGATGTGGACACCCGGATGCCCAGGTAAAGGATGCCTTGTGGGCACCACGCGAAAGAATCGCCAATATCAAGCGGGAAGACTCTGGCGGTAAGGGGGGGTGGGGGGGCTGGCGGAGTACCTCCGATTTTGACAAATTAATACGTAGACCTGATATGTTTCCGATGTTCGTGATCTCCACCACCACTGGGCTCAGGTTATCTTGTGGGTGTTTAACGTATACCAACATATCAGCATACAACGAGATGACAGACTGGTGCTTACCAAGTGTCACTCCCCTCTGGGCATGATACTCCCTCAGTGCGCAAGCCACCGGCTCTATTGCTAGGGCAAACAGGATCGGGGAGAAGGGCAGGACTGTCTACCATTGGTACACACCATCGCAGAGGAGCCGTATACCACATTCGCACCCAGTGTAGATACAAGGTACCCAGGCCTGTACGATAGAGGACTTCAAACAAAAAAGGCCACTCCACGGAATTGAAGGCCTTCTCGGCGTCCAAAGTGACCACCACGATTGGGACCTCCGGATTCATGTTATGCATCATGGTAAACAGTCTCCACAGATTCTTTTGCGAAGAGCGACCGGGTATAAATCCTGCTTGGTCAGGAAGGACCAGGGCTGGCATATGGGGCAAAAGCCTATCGGCTAGAAGTTCAGCGATAATTTTATTGTCGGTGTTCACCAACGACAGGGGTCTGTACGATACCACCGCTTAGGGTCTTTACCAGGTTTAAGCAAGATGGTAACAAGGGTGGTTCTAGTACACTCAAGGAGAACACCCGCTGTACTAGCCTCCTTAAACATCCTACGCAGATGAGGTATAAGTAGGGGTGGAAAGGCTTTATATAGTTCAGCAGTAATACCATCTATTCCCGGGGCCTTGCCATTGGGGAGGGAGCAGATCACCCTAAGGCAATCCTAGTCTGTAGGGGGATGTTTAGCCGCGCTCCTTCCTCAGGATCTAACCACCCCAGTGCAACTCTAACACCCAATTTTATCGTGTCCAACCATACACTGGGCCGTATAGAGATTCTCATAATATTGACCGAATCCCCCATTTATTAACTCCGTGTCTCTGGTATACTCCTCCGCCGATGACTCCACTTCCAGTATAAGTTCTAAATACTTTTCTTGCCCAACCACCCATGTTAGGGTTCTACTTGGCCGTTCTCCCTCCCCATGTTGTGCAGCCACGACTGTCACAAATATTGTTATTGTTGAACACAGGAGGAGTGTGTCTACATTGCCTCAGCAGGGAATAGCAAATAGAATGGGAAGAATCATATTATGACAACAGTAAGTATTTAGTGAACAGGTAGAGAAGAAAGAGGCATCAGTTCACACCACAAGTGTGTGAACAGACTGTTGATCATCATTAGGGGTAAGAGGACCCAGGTGAGTACAGAAAAAAGGTAATAAGGGATACAGTCTTTCAAATAAATAGCATTTCCCCAAGATTGGTGCAAACAGGTGTGAGCTTAGAACAGCATGTATATGCAAGTATGGCCATATCTAACGACAAGGACAAAGACTTTGGATAAAAGGTGGAGTAACCTTTTTCAAATTCTGATAAATGGTGAGATGCCAAAAGGTTACATTTGGCAAAAGTATAGAAATGTTTAGAATAAGCAAAACAATGTATTACTTATGTGTCACATTTGCATACATTTAATAAGAACAGATGATACGGTCCAAATAACAGGGCTAGGTAAGATTAGTGTAGGTGGAGCGGTAAGTGGCGAAATTTGTCAATTATATCTCAACAGAATGAAAGACACAGCAAAGAAAGAAGATGACCACGGTCACACGCTAGCAGAATGAGGATTTAAAGCACAGAAAATGTTCGGCATGGCAGAAAAAACTAACAAGAAAGACAGGCCTGATTGCTACACTAATGATGCATCTTTTATGTGCACCAACGTTTTTTTCATGCATTCTGAAAAAGTGAGCCCATATTTAAGTAGGCTAAAAGGATCCATAAATGACTGCAGTAAAAAAAGAGAGGAAGGAGCAAGGGTCTATGCTGGGGAAAAAGCGTGACCACCTTGCCAGACTCAAATATGACTGCCTCTATTTTGGTTGTACAGAAAGCAAGAACCCATACCAGTGTTTTCTTCAGCTACGGATGCGCCAAGAAGACAGAAGAGGAACTATTGAAGACATCCTTTTTTGAAGTGTTTTGAATTTGTTATGTTGTCCCTTTATTATAATTTATTATAAAGGACTGAGAAAGTTGACCACAGGGGAAAAAAGGTTTCCTTTAAAATATTATGCAGTTTTTGAAAATAAAAGCCCATAAGAAAGTAGGACAATGCCAGACACAGATCTGTATAAATCCAGATCATAAGCCAAGTCCCCAATATCAGCCAGCATGTATTTAAATATAAGTTAAAGATGTGCGAAAAGAAAGAAAGGAGCAGCCATCTTGTTATATTAGAAATGAAGAAAAATGCAGTAGAGATTGTTGAGGAGGAAGGAATTTTCAAAAGAAACAAAAGTAGCTTTTGAAGGGTTGGGTTTGCAGAGGAAGTACTGACAAAAGAGACACTTATTTTTCAAAGCAAACTCATTCAGTTTTATATTACGGATGGATGGGAGAGACTTCTACACCAGGAGATTGACGGCAACCGATCCTGCGAGCAGAGAGTATATTGCTCACCAGCCCCTAGCGGCGTGTTGAATTTTGTATGCCTCACCAGCCCCTAGCGGCGTGTTGAATTTTGTATACCTCACCAGCCCCTAGCAGCCCCGTGACTACTGCATTTACTGCCCATCCAGTACCATACTAGCATTCAAGAGCATGGTTTACAAATGTTTCCCCCAGCTACCCACCCCACAGCACATACACCTTTCCGCTCCCTTTCCGCCATTTTCCTCTTTACTCTTTCTCTCTGGGCCCTCCCCACCTTGCTCCCTGCACACCTAGCCCTTACACCACCACAGAACATCATGCCTCACTCTACCTCATCCACAACGCCACACAACACACCCAATCACTGCGCCTTTAACCCACCTAGACACCTCTTTAGGCGTCAGACTAAGAACCCGCACTAAACCGGCGCTCTCGCTCCGCAGCTACCCGCCTTCTATTCTCAGCAGGAACCACAAGCTTAGCTATCACACCCACACAACATTCTCACACTCGCATCTTCATGTACACACACTAATCCCCCCACCCCCTATCGACCAAACATACACCCCGTCCTCCCTCACCCTTACGTGCCCCCGCCACCTTGCTTACCATGAACACCAGCAACCATGATCCATCACCAGCCAATCTGATCCTAAAATGTGCAATCAATGCACGCTCAATCCATGCCAATGCTATAGAGATAAATGACCTCATCACCACCCACAAACTAGACATACTAGCCATGGCTCCATGAGGCGTCCAACCCATCCATACACCTCGCCCTGCCCCAGGACTAAAACATCCTTAGACAGGACCGCAAAACCTCTAAAGGTGGGGGCGTCGCCCTCATCTATAAAAACTCACTTGACATCAGGATGTATAACCAACAACAGGACAACACTGCTGACCTTCTCTATGCTAAACTAGCTCTTTCCCCCAACTGCACCATTAACCTCGTAGTCACATACAGACCACCAGGCTCTCCCCCTGACTACCATAAATGACTCCTCCAAATCATAGGCAACAACCTAAAAAGCTCCACCAAAACCATTCTACTTGGCGACCTTAACCTTGGCTTAGATGACCCAAGGATAAGACTGCCGCACACTTAGCCAAGGATATGTCCCATATGGGGTTTGAACACAATCACCAGACCTACCCACTGCAAAGGCTGGTCCATCAACTGGCTAGCAGATCACAACTGCTCTTCGACCATCACCTCCATCTCAACCCTTCCCTTGACGGATCACTATCTCATCCAATTCTCCATCCCGACCACACCCACTCATAAATCCCTTACTCCTGCACCCCCCCCCGCCAAAGTCAGAAGCACCAATAAACTCACTGCGACCAACCTCGCTCCTCTTCTTGATATCCTTGAACTCAAGCATCCCTTTAACCGAGACTCCACCTCTCTCGCCAACATCTATAACAATACCCTCGCCCAAGCCATTGATTCAATTGCCCCGCTGGAAGATAAAGGGAAAAAATCCATGCACTGTAACTCTTGGTTCTCAGAAGAACTATCTGCACTGCGCACCAAGAAACGCAAAGCCCTATCCAACTGGCAATCTACGCCTAACCACTCCTCTCTTAATGAGTTCAAAGAAATCTCACGGACCTACAAAAATGCCATTTTTAAAGCCAAATTTGAATCATATAACCACAGGATTACCAAAGCCAACTCCAAATCCAGAGAAATATTCTCTATATTCAAAGAACTCACTAACACGAGTCCAGCCCTGACGAAATCAAAGATGAAGCATGGTGCACAGGCATTCAGACAGCCTTCCTTAAAGTCAAAACACTCCAAGACAAAATTGCATCCTAACGCAAAGCACTCAACACCCTCCCCATGCCCCCATCACTGCACCCCCACAACCCGCAAATACCCCTCTTTGTCTTCAGAGAAGTCACAGAGTTAGAAGTCTCCACCCTACTCAAAAATATCAAACCCTCCACATGCAAAGGGGATATATGCCCACCCTCCATCATCAAGGAGTGCTCAGAAGCTCTCACCCCGATCACCACAGCTTTCATAAATGCATCCTTCTCGTCCGGAAACCGTACCTCAATGCCTAAAAGAAGCTTGGGTTCGCCCGCTCCTAAAAAAACCCACTCTGGATCCCACCTCCCCTAGCAACTACCGTCCTATCACTACCGTCCCCTTCCTCCTCAAAATCCTAGATAAAGCCGCCCATAACCAAATGCAGCAATACCTCGAAACCCATGCCATTCTAGGCAGAAGACAATCAGGCTTCCGCAAAGGCCATGGGACAGAAACTGCCTTATTAGATTTAAAGAATCAAATCACCAAAATAATGGACACAGGCAAACCTGCCCTCCTCCTGCTACTCGGCCTCTCGGCAGCATTTGACCTAGTGGACCATGGCACCCTCACTTCTCACCTTTCCAATGCAGCCCACTTCTCTCACAAAGCAACCTCGTGGATCTCCTCTTTTCTAGAAGGCCGAGTCATGAAGGGTCATGAAGGTGTACTCTGACCAGGCCAATGCTCCACCGACTACTATAAGCTGTGGGGTCCCACAAGGGTCATGCACTGCACAGACTCTCTACAACCTCTTCACTAAACCCCTCTTTGACCTACTGGACTCCCTCGACATAGACTACACCAACTATGCCCATGACACGCAAGTCCTCCTCCCCCTCACTGGAGACTACGCCAAAGACACAGAAGCCCTCCTTAACATCTACTCCACGATCTAAACCTGGATGGCCATCAATGGTCTCTGCCTTAACGGGGACAAAATGGAGATCATCATCCTGGCCCCCAGTGAAATCCTTTCCAAGCTCAGCCAAGACTACTCACACAACAATTGACAACACTAACATACCTGTCTCCACCGCCGTGAAGACTCTAGGAGTCTACCTAGATGCTACACTCTCCGTGACTAGACAAGTCAGCGCCATCTCCTCCTCTTCCGCACTGACCACCAAACTAATCTATGCCATAAAGCCCTTCCTTACCACTCCCAACTGCCTCTCCATCGCTAGAGCCACTATAGGAGCCAGAGTAGATTACTGCAACGCCCTCCTAGCCGGCACATCAGCCAAAAATCTAAACAAGCTCCAAATAGTGCAAAACAACGCGCTACGTGCTGCTCTGCATATCCCCAAATTTGACCATGTATCACAGGCCCGAAGAAATGCTCACTGGCTCCCAGTCAAGGAAAGAATCAACTTCAAAATACTCGCCCTCGCACACAAATGCATCAATTTCAACGCTCCTTCCTGCTCATCAGAAACCTTAACCAGGAAATCCGCCCTTCGTCCAAAAAGAAGCCACCATGACAACCAACTCCAAGTACATAAGAAGAGCTAAAGCTGGTGGCATTGGCTTCCCTCAATAACCTCCCCAATTCTCTCAGCCGAACGTCTTCCGGAAGTCCCTCAAAACCACCGTCTTTACGTAATCTATTCACTCCCCTGCCCTCCGACATGTTCGACATGAACTACACCTTTAACGCCCGATGTCTGTACTGCAAACGTATGTAACCAAGAAAAAATGCCCCTGTAAATCAAAAATTGCATTGTAACCTTAACTAGCTTCCTTCTTGTAACCAGCCAAATGTTATACCTGTAACAGCGCCATGATGCCCACGGGCTGATTGTGCGCATTAAAAATACAAATAAATGAGAGAAAAGATCGAGAGACCCAACCAGATGCCCAGCCACAATTGTTTATACTTTGTGTTTCTAAAGAAAAGATTTCCTTGAGAAACTCCCCCATCCTTGTGTTCCCCAGAGACAATCGAGTGCCTCCCACCATTGCCTATCTGATTTTAAAAAGACTAAGAGTCTGAGTAATCGGAGACAAAAAACAATGGACTATTGGCCTATGTATAAAGGGCCCCTGAACTTGGACGAAAATTACCAGATCATGAAAAAGGTCAGTGGATGCTAAACCAAGATGAATTGGATGGAAGAAGAGTCAAAGGAAGAAAAATTAAAGGAAAACAGACAATTGGAATGTGCATGGGGAAGAGAATGGGAAACCAGGAAATGTTGTCGTGGGGTGCGAGGAAGGAAAAAGTGTGCAGTAAAATCGCACATGGACAATTTATTAAATGGGCTGGTGGGTTCCCTGAAAGGATGATTTCTCTCAATTCTCGTAGTGGCTATAATTGCCTGTTGTATATAATGTGTATTTAATTAAGTAATAGAGGTGGGATCCAGACAGAAGCAAACAAAGGTATTCTTTAAGGATACACGCATGTGTTAGACTACAAGAATGTACTATGATCGAAATGACTGTTGATTTTGTAGAAATGTTTTTATAATAGCTCCCATGTCGAAACAAAACACCACACTGAGGGGGGTGATTGAGACAGGGATGCATAGGTACACTGAATATGGGGGCGGGTGGACATTGGGTGTAGTGGTCGTGTGTTAAATAAGTGCCTAAATACAGACCAGAGGGGGGAGTGTAGACAAGGTCCAAGACCCCTCCCCCTTCAAACTGAATGCAGGTAATATGCCGGGCTGATCAATGGCTCCAGTATTACAAAAATCAGAATTAGAGCTTATTGAAGACAAAAATACATATTTGGGGCGGCATATATTTTTGGGGTCAGAATGACCCAGGTGATGGAGGGTGTCTCCGGTATTACACGTACATCATGAATATCGAAAATGTAATCTGTAAACTGAATAGAAAATGAGTTATGCTTAAAAGTAGATTGTTTTTTTGTTCGGTAGTGTGGCTGAGTCTAGGCTAAGCAAGTTCAATTAAATTCTAAGATGGATGCCGAATTTAAAATTGTGGCCTCCAAGCAGATGTCATAATAGCTGAATCATTCTGATGTTTAATATTTTTAGGCAGACGGCTGGAAATTGTATATTTAGAATTTCTTGGCAGTCAAGGCTGACAGTGATGGATCATAAATCCGGCTAAAAGCCTGTTAACACAATCAATTACAGCAAGTAGCTGCTTAACTAGCAACAAATATGCTGCGCTCATGAGGGGTTTTCACGGTATAGCCTGCCAAGTGAACTTGCAGGTCTCAGCGATCAGATATAAGGATGCTTTTTGGCAGGCGATAAAGGGTTTATAATGAGTTCCGGCTGAGTCTCACGCAAGCATATCAAGATTATGTGTCAGTCAAATAATGCTTGCCAAGATAAGTTATGTAGGCTTGGTGAGTGGCAGTTAAGTCACCCAATAATAAGACAAGTAGGGGTTTACTTTTGGCTGCAGGGACAAATGCAATCATATGTAATGTTGCATAAGCCGTAAAAATGTATAAAAGTACAATGGTTTTAGGAGCCCAGTGCTGCCGTTTCTGCTGTCTGGTGAACATGCATTAAAGATGACTTTTGAAGCAAACGCCCGGCATCCATCTCCCTGCTTGTCCAGCCTCCAGTGTTTAAGTCCACAGATGTCAAACTCCAAGGAGGGCGGAGGGTCCTCTTGTTCAATTTGATCTACAGCTCTCGGATTAAGCAAAATCTTTATGCTTCACCATTGACAGCGGCCTGTCCTTTCAGAAATAGATAGCCAAGTAGACACAAATGTCTTGGTTCCAATTGTCCACCCTTTGCAAAATCAAACCATTCATTCTGCTAGAGTTTTTCCAGACTGTAGTGCAGGCCCTTGTGGTCTTGCACATGGATGGGTGAAATACCCCTCCAACAGCTGCTCACTTGGCTCCCCTAAAAGTAGCCCACAACACTGCAGCACGTCTTACTACATTGATTTCGTGAAGTGGCACAACCTACAACAGTGGTATTGCCTTATTCCACACTGAGCCACTATATTTGCCAACGCAGTCAATGGCCACACTTCCATTTCACTATCCCACATTACTAACCTGCCTAGCAGCAGCCCCGGCCTCGGATTGGCCGCACTGCACTATACCCGCCCCCCGTCTTCACCGGTAGGCACAAGCCGAAGGGACAAGCAAAAGGGCCTGTGTGTCTGTCCATGGCTGGACGTCAGCCGGACCCGCTGGCCATTAACCCTCTCGCCACGACTAAGTACTCTTGCCTCCCAGAACCTCCTGCGCTGCCCAGCAGCATCCTGATCATTCCCTTATTGGGGCGGTATTGCACTGTATTTGGGCCAATATTGCAACTATTGAGCACAGTATTCTATGCCCATGCACCCAATCCCTCGCCACACACGCTACATGTACTTTGTCTTACCTACCACCCATGGCTGTCCAATCTCTCCCTGGAGCCCCTGCTCTCAGCAGCACAGTCAAACCTACTGCAAACTCCGACTCAGCCTACTCTACAGTTACTTAGTCCACATGCCTGCCCTTTCCAAGTAAACTCTGAGGTACATAGGCCGCATGTTACATTGATACGGTTATGCTCACATTGTATTTTAGTACTGTATTGATGATTAGCCCTCTGTGCAGCCCACTATATTGTTGTACACCAGCCTACGCTCGACTAGCCTACCCTGCTGATTTGCACTAGCCTATGCCCGACTAGCCCATCCTGCCGATTTGCACTAGCCTATGCCCACCTTGCTGATTTGTACTAGCCTATGCCTACGCTTAACTAGCCTACCTCACTGGCCTGCACCTACTCATGGATATGCCCATTCCCGACTAGCCAGTGGCGTGCAATTATACTTGCCAGCTCAGAATTAGGTTCCCTAGAAATACCCAGATGACCCTTTTACTGTTTTTCTACCATTAATCTACGAACAGATCACAGTTACAACAATGCCCCATGCTAGGCACTCAACCTGTCCTCTATCCGACAAACAACAGACTCCGAACCAGACTACCCTGTCTCTACGAGACCAGGATTAGTATTAATATGAATGCCTGCCTTCGTTACAACAAAACAGCCCTGTGCCGCGAATCGGCACCTAGACCAGACCATGAGGCATTGCCCAGAACTTTGAACCCTGCCTCCCATCCTCCCTTCAAACCCAAATCTACAACTAAACAACCCAGACCTGCTTCTAACAGACCTCCTGAGCCTAAAAAACATGACCACCATCTCCAGAGCTCTAATCAATGCTAGACCTATTATCCACAGATGACCTTGACATTCTAGCTGTCGCTAAATCGTGGCTGCATGATGCAGCAGGCCCAGCCCTTACGCTAGCAATACCCAACAATTACCAAATACTCCAAGTGGATAGACCCAACACCATTATAGCGAAAGCTAACCTCGCCATACGACTGACTCCACCTCCACTCAAATCTTGCAAAAACTGTCCATCTCTAGTTGCCGCACCTTAACCATCTACCCGCTATACAGACCTCTGGGGTACATCGTCACGAGGAGGAAATTTCTAGCCTTCTTGCCAACACTAAAGACTCCTCGCAAATATTAATACTGGGGGATTTTAACCTTGGATTTAATGATCCAGAGGACAAACATGCTCAGGCACTAGCTACTATCCTCTCAGAACATGGACTGACCCAAAAGGTCTATGCACTGACCCACATCAAAGGAAGGACCCGAACACTGAGTGGCTGACCTGAACTGCAAAACTTCGATTACTAAAGTAACTGTGGAGCGACCACCACCTGATTGTGTATTGCTAGAGGAAAATAGCCAAAGTTAAAGTCATGGCACCACCCCTTCCAACTAGGAGCAAAAACATTACGTCAGACAAGTTACTATCACATCTCCTTCCTTCCCTCCCTCAACTCTCTCCCAAGCAACTACAGACCTAACCACCTTGTTGAGGTAATTAATAATACCATGTCTAAGGCATTAACACATTATTGCACCGGTCAAACTGCGTTACAGTAAACAGTGTGCTCCCCTCAATGCCTGGTTTACACCCCACCTCAAAGACCTCAGACTACACAAAAGAAAACTAGAATCCCTTTGGCGCCACACCCCCTCGGATGAAAAGTTGCAACTGACTCACTTTGCAAATAATTACCAAAACGAAATAATTTGTACACAAAAAGACCTCTATAATGAAAGAATAACCAAGGCTACCTCTAATACTAAGAAACATTTTGTGATCCTCCGGGAATTGGACTCCCCCATTCCTCCCCTAGACAATGCACCGAAGGACAAACAATGGTGCACTAGTATTCTGAATGCCCGAACCAACAAAATAATCTCCCTCCAAAATAAGATTGCCAATAAAAAAAGCCTCCTTGCTCCCCACCGAGCCACAATCCACCAGCCCCATTGAATCCTCCAGCCCTTTAGAACCAGTTTCACCAAAGTATCTATCCAGGAAACTGATAAAATAATTCTGTCCCTGAAACCATCCAACTGCCAGGGTGACAACTGTCCCGCCCAAATCAAAGATGCAGCGAGAGACCTAGAGCCTCATTCATGACCAACACTGTCCCAAGTAACAAAAGAGTCCTGGGTTTTACCTCAGTTAATAAAACGGAGTCTGGACCCTTCCATCCCAACAAATTACAGGCCCATCACTACAGTTTTTCTCCTGAAATTAATCGACAGATTAGCGTACTTGCAAATGCAGAACTACCTTGAAGCGAACCACCTCCTAGGCTCCCGCCAATCCGGTTTGGGTTTGGTGCGACCTACAAATCAACAAACATACAGGTGTGCGGAAATTTGACCGAATCACCCACATCCTATGCCAACTACATTGGCTTCCTCTCCAGGCCTTGATACGGTTCTAGACTGCATGCATCATCTACAAAGTAGTCACGAGTAGCACCCCAGCTTACCTGCCAGTCGACTCCAGATGTATAGTGGCACACACTTTGTGCAACAACAAAAAAAATTAAAAAAAATCAACCAATCGGTTTGAAACACTACTCGCCCGCAAAGAGGACATGCAAAGAATCCTTTTGTCACGCACCCAGTATCTGTTCGGCATGCAACCACAATTCTCCAATTTCCCAAATCTCTCAAAACGTGGCTTTTTCAACACCTGGTCAAGGACTAATCCCAATGGATGTACAGACCGGCACACAAACCCCGACAGTGCTGTTAGATGCCAGCCCATATGCAACCTACCCACACACTGTACAGCTCTCCACTGCTCTTGAGCTAGGTGTACGCTTTAAACAAAATAATACATTTCAATAAAGTGTAGATTTGTCAGTATACCAGTGTTGTGTATTCTGTAGGGGCAACTATGGGGAATAACTTCACTAGCAGCTTGCCTCCTCCGTCCAGTTAAGTCTGACTGGCCTGACATATCCATCAAAGTTTGATCTTTCCTTTTCGCATCAGAGGGCTGTGAAGAAATCTCCCCAACAGACCCAAATCTAATCTCACAGGCACTGCAGTCTTTTAATGTACATTTCTGAAGAATAAATGGAAAGACTAAGTTTATGAAGAAAATACCTAACAGGAAATAACTTCAGTAGGCAGGGTGTATTCGTTCTGATGGGGGGTGAAAAAAACACTGAGAAAGGATGTCGAGGTAGACGTGATAGAGCGCTGAACATGCAGCAATGGCTTCCATTGCCATATCTATCATTTTCTCAGTCCTCCAGATAAGTGGCATACCTGTTTTACACCATAAAAGTACACAAATCCCAAGAAAAATATATTCATAACACATTAACAGCATTAACAGCACATTCCACAAAGAGGAGATCGTGTAGTCTGCTCAAAGTTTTTTAAAAGACAAAAACACAAATCTTCATTTGTAGTGAATACTGGGCACGAAGCTTTTCAAATTTGTATTTTCACTTGCCAGAAAATACCCTAGTCAGCAATCAGAACGACTGGTTTACACCCTGAAAAATAATTTGACCCCAAATTAAATAAGTAGCGAATAAAATGATGCGCCGACCTCAAATGCACATCTGGAGCCCTGGTTCGCTTAAAGAGACTGGTGTCCCAGCCCAAGTATGGCTGAGAAATTAATAGTTACTCAGCGTAGTGACTAAGGTACTCTTAGTCCATAGTCCCCTTTCCTCCATACTGCATGTCATGGGCGTCCCTCACTAGGGATGGGAGACGGAAACCTTTTCACCCTTCCTCCCCTTTAAATTAAGAGGGGCGCGGCTCTGGGAGCATACGCTCCCCTGACTCCGCCCACCGGTGCCATTCCTCAGTCCCTATTGATGTGTCAATATTTAACATTGACTAATGACATCAGTATGTGGGACGTATGGAGGAAAGGGGACTATGGACTAAGAGTATGTTAGTCACTACGGTGAGTAACTATTAATTTCCTCCATACTGCATGGGCGATTACAACTGAATGTAGCCCTAGGGTGGAGAGGAGAACCTCTCTAAGAAAACAGATTCCTTGGAACCGCCTGTTTGAAAGCTGCGCCCGACTTAGAGCCGGCATCCAAAGAGTAATGCTTACAGAAAGCGGGCGTGGTGGCCGCCCTGCTGAGGACCTGACATTGGAATGCAACGGCTGTGGCATTGGCTCCGACAGCGTCGGCATGCAGGTTAGCTAGAAGTGGCTTGTGCTGCCCCTCATAGGCCTCCTTGATGGCCAGAACCATCCATTGTGCTATGGAGACCTTGGGTGCCTAATACCTTGGCCCTTGACCTGTCCAGATAAAATTTCAGAGCGCGTCCGACATCCATACAGTGCAAAACCCTCTGAAACGTAGGTAAGACTATTTCCTCGTTTCGATGGAAAGCGGTGGGCACCTTAGGTAGGAATGCAGGGTAGTATAGGGTTCTGAAGCCACCAGAGCCTGGATCTCGCCGAATCTGCGAGTCAAGGGGAGGCCCCTAACAGAGCTGTCTTTTTTAAAAAACGATTGGTTTTACAACATGTTAAACATTTCCCCAACCAGAGACCCCCCCCCTCACCCCGAGAGGCGAATCCAAGACACTCCCTGGTCCATTCTTTTCACGGACGGCTCGTTGTGGTTTATTGCAGATCCAAAAGTTTCAGGTGCTGTGGGCACCATGCAATTCGAAAATCGTCCTTGAGAAAGGATAGAGTTTCTCCTCAGTCTTTGGCGAAGTTGTGCATGTTATTGTTCATGGCGTACATTGCCCATTCTAGGGCTACGAGTTCACCTATTTTCCGCAGCCAATCCTGTAACGTGGGTTCATGTGTGCTTTTCCATCTCTGCGTTATTATTGTCATAGCTGCTAGTGTTCGAACCACTCCCGCTTTTTCCTGGTATCTGGGTTCTCCAGTTGCCCCCTTCGAGTCATAGTAAGATCTGTTCCGGTGGTCTGCTTCTCCCTGGCCCATAGGCCTGTTCCTGCGGCCGCTGCAACTCCTTCCAGAACAGCTGGATTTTTGGGCACCTCCACCAGATGTGATCTGTTTTGTCCTTCCCGCACCCCCTCCAGCACTCCCCTGACGTTCCGGGGTATATCCTGTGGAGACGGGCTGGTGTGTAGTGGCAGCCTTCGATTATTTTATACCATGCTTCTTGCAGCTGGGATGCTCTTGAAAGCTTGGGAATTTTCCACCACAGTCTCTCCCATTCTTCCCTTTCAATGTCCCTTCCCAGAGTCTGCTCCCATCTCTGCATGTATGGCCACTGTTGCCTGTGGGTAGCGTTGTCAAATATCCTGTACAAATTGGATATCAAACCTTTGGCTCCATCATGGGTCAGCAGGAATTTTTCAAACTGCGTCGCCTTTCTAACTGCTGCCGCTTTAATTTCAGGACTCATTACCCAGTGTTGCATTTGCGTGTACCTAAGCCTCTCCCCTTCCTTCACTGCGAATTCCCATTTGCATTCCCCAAATGTGAGTATTTCCTCTCCCCGGAACATATCCCGCAGCTCCCTGCATCCTCCTTCTTGCCATTGTGTAAAGGCCCCCTTCTAAAGCCCAGGCGTGAAGTCCCCATTGTTAAATATAGGCATGAAGGGCGACGGGAAGGTTGTGATTTCTCTAGTTCCCACCAGTTTGTCCCAATTATCTGCTACTAGCTTAGTGATAGTGCCTTCATACATGTGCTACGGTCTATGCTGTTTTGGTAGCCACAGCACTTTTTTCAGGTCGTGTTGTACGACTGCTCTATCCATCGTTACCCATTGCTTATTCTGTGTGTTCTCCCCTCCTGGAGCCACTCCCTAATTACCCTTAGTTGCGTGGCCTCGTAGTACTGCTGGAAGTTGGGTAGAGCCAACCTTCCCTCCCTTCTAGGTGCCATGAGTAGGTGTCTGCTGATCCTAGCTCCCTTTTCCTCCCAGGGAATTCGTTGGTCAGGGCCTTTTCTCCCTGAAAAATGTTGCTGGCACCATCTGCGGGATAGCCTGGAATAGGTACTGCAGTCTCGGGAGTGTAACCATTTTTATTGCTGCCAGTCTGCCCATCCAGGAGACCCAGAGGTTCCTCCACTTGTGGAAGTCCTGCTTAATGCCTTTCAGTAGGGGGGAGGGAGGTAGTTGGCTGCAAACCACCATGCGAGGGTCGCCATGATCCTCACCCCTAGATACCCGATTGCCCACGGGGCCCACACAAATGTGGTGGCTGCTCTCAGTCTGTTGTCCCCTGCCCCCAGGGTGAGGGGCAATAGTTCAGACTTACAGACATTGATTCGCAAGCCCGATACCTCCCCGAACTCCTCTAGCAGGTCCCTGATTGATGTACTCCAGTGGTTTTGTTAGTGTGAGTAGCATGTTGTCGGCAAATGCTGCGACCTTATGTTGCTGTCCCCTGGATCTTGTCTGCCTCCCTAATTGCCTGTAAGAGGGGTTCCAGGTAGATTGCGTAAAGCACTGGGGATAATGGGCACCCTTGTTTATCCCCCTGCCGAGCCAAAATGGTTGTGACATGGCCCTGTTCACTGCCACTCTTATTAGTGGTGCCTGGTAGTTGGCTTGCACCATTTTTTTAAAATCCCCAACCAGGCCCATTTACGTTGGCTTGCACCATTTTTTTTAAAAATCCCCACCCAGGCCCATTTTCTCCATGACCCGAAATAGGAAGGACCACTAAACGCGGTCAAATGCTTTCTCTGCGTCTAGTGATCAGAACCGCGGGAGTGTCCGTCTTCCGTACTTTTTCCAGTAGGTGTGCTAACCTCCTGATGTTATCTGCCGTTTGTCTGCCTCTTATAAATCCCGCCTGGTCCGGGTGGACCAGGTCCAGTAGAAGGCACTATTTGCTAAGATCTTGGTGTAGATTTTGGCATCCACATTTATTAGCGCAACAGGCCTATAGGATGTCCTTTCTGTGGGATCCTTGTTGGGTTTGAGAATGAATGTCAGACTGGCCTCTTCCATAGATGGGGTTATGCTGCCTGTGGTTTTGAATGTGTTGAAGAGGTGTGTCACGTATTGAGTTAGTATGGGTGTAAACGTTTCGTAAAAGTCTGTTGTGAAGCCGTCTGGGCCTGGTGCCTTATTCAGTGGTAAATTCCCCACCATCCTCCTTACTATGTCATCTGATATCCCGATTTAGGGTATCCCCGAGCCTCCCTGCCGATTTCATCCATCTTCACCCACTCCAGAAATTCCACCTGTAAGTGGTCCTGGGGGTTTTGCGATGTATATAGGGTCTCGTAAAACTTGGCTATGGTTTCTTGGATGTACCCCGCCCGTGTGACCCGTTCCCCAGTTTGTTTTCAATGCCGTGATTGTCTTTTTTGTCTTCGCTCCCCCTCAATAGGCACGCCAACAGCACGTCTGCCTTGTTTGCTTTGGCGTAGTATTTTTGTCGGACGGTGGGCAGTGCACCTTACGCCCTTTTCGTTCGAAGGACCTCTAACTGCCTTATTGCCCGTCTGCACTCTCATGGAAGATCTGGACGGGGTTGCTCCCACTGTCTGCCTTGCTGCTTCTACCTCCACTTCCAGCTGTGTCTCCAATATCTTTAGTTGCCTTTCCCGCTGTTCCTTTGCTATCAGTCCCCCCTCCGAGTGTGGCTTTGAATGCGTCCCATCTTATGTCTTCTCTCTTGTCCCCCCTCCTGTTGGACTCGAAGAATTCTTTGATTCTCTTCTATTTCCTCTCCGATTACTGGGTCTCTCAGCAGAGACCTTGGGTATTTCCATCCCCACACTCCTCTTTCCTTGAGCCCTAGATTCATTTGTGTGGAGACTGCTATTCCGATGGAACACGTCTTCACTTCCCTGACTTGTCCCAATAAGCCTGCTGAAACCCATATATAGTCAATCCTAGATTGTGTCCCGTGCATGCCTGATAAGAACGTGTAGCCTTCTTAATCGCCCTTCAGCTCCTGCCAACCATCCAGTAGGCCTGCCCCCTTGATCCCGTCCCTTAACTCTGCTGAAATTACTGCTCACCCTCCCCTCCTTGCACCCCCTGACCAATCCCGCTCCCTGTGCGCAGTCTTCCAGTACGCCTCAGAATTTCCTCAGAAACAGCTCTTGGCCCCTCTTTCCTCGTAAATTGCTCTAACTTTCTCCTCAGGGGGGAATCGAGCCCCCTGACATGAGTCAGCCACCTGAATGGTTATTGCTTTGTCTACTTCCCATGCCTGCTGGTGATCCTCTTTCTCCCCTCCACCTGTGGCCCCACCCGTGCTCCCTCTAGGCGGCTTCCTCACCTTGTGCTTCCCATTGTTTGTCCCTACCTGCCTCTCTCCTCAATTCATTCCCTCCCCCCCGTCTACTCTGCCCCCCAGAGGGGTTCTCGCCGCCCCCCCCTCCCTCCCTCCGATCTCACGGGGCCTCACCGCCCTTACTAATCCCATGTTTCGCTCCGCCCCCCGTCCTTATTCTCCTTTTTGTGTCCACCACCCCTTTTCCATGTTGCCTATTCAGGGCTCCCCCCCATTAGATGCTCCCTCTCCATTTGTCTTTTCGCTCCTTTCCTTGTGCGGCGGGCCACGTAACTTGGTTCTTCTCCTGTTTTCGACTGTGGTCCATTCCCATGGTTTGGATCTTGTTCCATTTGCCGCACTTGGCGAACTATCGGGCTGTTCTCCCTTTGTTCCTGGCCCAGGTCGAGGTGTAGTATATCTGCTCCCTCTTGTAGTGTAGTTATTAGTCTCCCACCCCCCTGCCCACTCAGAGAAGTCTTAAGGGAAAAGTCAATTTGTATCTGACCCCTTTATCCTTAAGTATCGCCAGGACCGGACCCATCTGACGCTGTTTAATTAGGGTGCTGCTTGCTAGGTCCTGATGAAGCTCGATTTGTCGGGCCTGATAATCGGTTCCTGTTGTCTTACCGCTCTCAGAACTGTTTCCTTTTGGCCATATTTTGTGAATGCTGCGAGCACACCTCTCGGTCGGGCGTTCGTGCTTCTGTTGAGGCGTCCCACTCTGTAGACGCCATTATCCAGTTCCACTGCACTTGAAGTTGCTTCCCCTATAAGGTCAGCAAAGATGCTATGGATGACCCCCCCCCCTTCCGCTCCTTGTCCGCTACTGTTTCCGAGAGCATTTTCAGCCTTCGGTTGACTCTCCAGGACCTATCCTCAATATCTTCCATTTGGAGCTCCAGATTCCATGTTGCCACATCCAGTGTCTCAATCGCCTCGCTATTCGCCGTTGTGTCTGTCCAATTCCTGTAGGCCCCTCTCCAGGAAGTCTGTCCTCTCTCCCAGTAGACCCAATTTCTGTTTTACTTCCCCCAGGGCCGAGTTGAAGACCACTCATAGCAGCTGGAATTGGTTCTGAAATGCCTTAACTAGGTTAGCCTGTAGGGAGAGCATTCCCCCATGGAAGTCCTGGTGTGATATCGGGGCCAATAGATCCATCTCCTCCGGTGCGCCACGCCCTGTTGCTCCCTCCTGAGTGCCCCCAAGTGTTTTGTTAGGTTCTCTGGCCATCCACATTGTTGGTAGTGTTCGGGGATGTCTCCCTGGGTGGGCTCACCTCTATTTGACTTGCCTTTGGATTTGGAGTGCTTGTGGTGTCCCTTTGCCTCCAGATGTGTCTCTGGTTTGATCCTCGCCCCCGGCTTTCTGTTCTGATGGGAGCCCCTGCGCAAGTGGGCTCTCGCTGTGGCCCCTTCCTACCGTCAGTTCTCTAAGTGGTATTCCTCGTCTCCTGCGCCCCAATCCACGCTTGATGCAGTTCCCCCTGCTGCGAGTGTCTGCCTCGTATTTCCCCCTCCCTTTGCTAATCTTCTCCCTTCCTGTGACCGCAAGTGTTGCTTCGCGGATACTTATAGCGTCTTTCCCCTCTGTTCCTTCTCTGGGTCTCCTCTGCTTCTGCTGGGGGCCCGGGGCAGGGAAGCTGTACTCCCCCCCCCCCCCCCCCACCCCTTGCTGAGTGGCCCAGGGCAGGGGCAGCCCCCCGCAGGGCCAATTTGCTGGGGTTCTCGCCCCCTCTCTGGGGCCTTCGATGATGTTTATTTATTGTCCTCCGCCTGGTCTAGGGCCTGTGTCGGTCTCCTTTCGCCGTTTCCGAGGGCCGCAAACACCCCCCCCGGCCCCCGCCACAAATGTCGCCTGGTATACTTTCCTGGTGCTATTTTTCCCCAGGCGTCGTGTCTTGCACCTTCCCCTCAGGGTTTTGCACCTCTGCCACTACGGCTGTGCACCATATCGAACTTTGTGTAGTCCTAGCTTTTGCGGGGTGGGTCGCTTCACTTTGGGAGCCTGTTGGTGATGGGGAGCCTGGGTGTTGCGCTTTCACTCCTGTCCTCTGCCTCCAGTGGGGTGCCTCCGAGAGCAGCTATACGGCGATCAGTATTACAGGGGGAGGGGAGAAGGGGCTTACCCCAAGCTCCGACCCCGGATACCTTCTGTTCTGCAGTGGTATTCCTGCCCTTATGTCGGGCTGATTGTCTCTGAGGTGGGGGCCCAGCTCCTGATTATTGTATTTGGGGTGGGAGGGCCTGGGTGGGGGCAGGGGCTTCCACTAACCCCCTTCACTCCCCCCACCGACCCGCCTCGTATGTCTCCGACAGGCCCCCAAGCCTCCCGCTGTACCGGGTCTCCTCCACCTCCACGTGCCGCCCCTGGGGCCTCTGGACTAACCACTTGGCCCTCTGGTCTATGGGTGGCTCCCTAGTCAGTCCTGGGGAGGCACCTTCAGCTCCCTCCACTCTTTGCAGGCCTCCGCTTGCAGGCTTGATTCACCTCTCCTGTTGTGGCCTCAGCTCCTAGTCTCCTCCGGTCCCGGATTGGGCAGCTCCGCCTCCGTGACCTCTCCGGGTCCCAGTGCCCCCTGGACACCACTGCTGAGGTGATCCGGGTCTCCGTTGCTGTCCGCTTCTCCCCCAGCTGTCCCTTACTTGCGGCCGGCGTGGGGCACTGCTTCTGGTGTGGCTTTCCTGGCCGGGGCAAGCCGGCACACACAGCCACCCCTACACTCCGTGTACTGTCCCTTCTTGGGTCACCTTGGGGGGGGGGGGGGGGGTAAGAGCTCCCTCCGCTCCTCTTCAAATGGCGAGTGGTCTCCAGGATCTCCCCTCATTTGTGGTGGGCTGCCTTCTGCTGGGCGTGTTTCCCCTCTCTTCCTCCGCTCGGGCCGCGATCTGCCTGGGAGCCCCACCTCCCATAGGCCGACAAAACCTCTTTGCGCCCTTAGTTTGTTGTGCGCTCCGCTTTCTCCCTTCGTGGGGGCCCTTTTCGTCCCGTTTGTCGGTAAGCTTGTGGGGTGGTGGGCACCTTACACCGGCCGGGGACTGAAGAGCGCCGTCAGCACATCTATTCTGTGCTGGCGGCCATCTTGGAATCCAACAGAGCGGTCTTAATGGTGACCAGCCCAATGTCCGCGGATGCCATTGGCTCGAAGGGCTTGTGCGCCAAGGCGCCCAACACATTGAAGTCCCACACAGGGTGTGGTTTCTTGATGGGTGGGTAGAGCCTGGACTACCGGGTTGACTACCGGGTCCTTGACTACCGGGTTGAAAGAGGAGAATACCTACTCCTCCGAATTTCTGTAGGCCCCTATGGCTGGCAAATATGTGCGGCATGGGTCCACCTGCACGCCTGAGTGAGCAAGGTGAGCAGAGAAGGCGAGTACTGTTAGAGAGAATTCTCATTTTATGGCTAATTTCCCTCACCTAGTGAGTCCCCAGCAGCTTTGCTGGATTTCTGGAGTTACTTTTTTTCACTTGGTAATAGTGTGCCTCTTTTTCTCACTCTTACCTGTGTTTTTGCCATGTGTATTTCCTCTGCTTTTGTGATTGCGGACTCTGGAGTACACCACTTCAGTAGCCCCCTTTTGTGTGTTACACAGCACCTTCAGTGCAGTGACACAGTTGTCTCTTAGACTTCCAACCAACTCCATTTCTGAGGCCCACAGAAAAGGGTAAAGTTGACATTAACTTTACATAGTCATTTAACCACAGATCCAGTACACCCCATTTTACGTGGAGTACTGGAAAGGGTTAATCCTTAGCCCTTTGTATCTGTACCTCCTAGAGCACTGTTTCGCTCTTAACATTTAGACTTGGCTGGTGGCAGTGGTATCTACCCTAACTTTTCTACCGCGATTATACTATATTAACGTGGTATTGTTTTAGGCTATTATATTAGCCTCAAACTTAAGCCTGCTTGAACAAATACTTTTTCTTTTGGCTCCGGTCGGGTTTAGTCACCATTTTTTTTTGTTAAAGTCCTTCTTGTGTTTTACTTTGCACAGCAAACCAGGTTTGCCTCCTTTGTTCACTGTCTTTTGGCGGGCTTCTGCCAAGAAGCCCTCTAGGCACCTGGGTGTCTAGGCGGGCTGAATGTGAGGGAGGGGTGTAGTCACCCCCTGCACAGGGTATCCTAGGAAACCCAAGTTGCACTTTGCCATGATTGGCTGAGGTGGTTGTCCGGGCTGGACAATCCCCCTGCTGCGTGATTGACAGCCAGGCTGTGTGAATGGGGGATTTTCGCATAAAAGGCAGGTCTCTTGGGCTAGAAGTCAGAGTCACCACTGGAACTACAAGAGAAGACTGGAGAAGACTGCTGCTGCTGCTGCAACTACCCCGTCCCGGTGAAGCCCTGCTGCAGTCCTGAGCTATCTACCCTTCGACGACCAGAGAAGATCCAGTCCAGAGTCTTCTTCCCTTGAGCCTGGTGGGGATAACCAGCTTATCTTCCACAGCCAGAGGATCCTCTTCTTGGTCGAAATCGCTGCACACCACTGTAGTTCTCTGGATAGCCATCTGAAGAGCCGCTCCTGTTTTTAAGGCGCGCACCTTTTATTCACCGTCGCTGCTGCTGGCCTCATCCCTGTGTGGTGCAGACCCCTCCAGACGCAGGAAACTACCAGGAACAACTTCCGTGGCACCAGCTTCTTCATTGAATAAGGTACTGTGTTCCGCTTGAAGAATTAGGGTGAACCCCTTTTCTTCACCCCCAGGGCTTGCCCTTGTTTTCCTTCCTCCGTATAACTTTTGTTTCTTCTGTTGACAATATCTAAGTACTCCTGGCAACGTTGAATCTTGAACTGTCCGACTGTGTGATCCTCGACAACAGGAACCCGGCTCCACTCGACACTGGCTCCGGCCTATTGACTCTTGAATTTCCGTCTATGAGTGTTCTCTGATTCTGTCTGCCTTGACAAAAGTATTGCCTATGATTTTTGCCCCCAACTCTCTCTGGTTAACTCAGGTGCTAAGTGTGTTTTTGCCCCGGTAACATTTCTTGCCGCGGATACGCGTTTCCTTAGTAAGACCAAACTGTCATTACTGTCAAAAAGTGATTGCAAGTGTATTCCCGGTAATGTCTTTTGTTTCACAACACCGGTCCGTTAAAACATAGGGTACCTACCTTGAGTTAGAGTGTACCAAAGTGAATTGGTTGGTTGTAGTGTATTTTACGTGTGATTTTGAATTAATAGAAGTGTTGCGTTTATAACAAATGGTTTAAAAATAAATGTACTTATATTTTGTACCTGAAACCTTGAGTAAGTATTTGCTTGAATCATAGTAATTGTGGTCACTTTGTGTAATCTCAGCTACTGCTCATATACTCAAGATAAGCATGGCTGCTCTGCTACTGCTAGCACTTTAACATAGTAGTTGTACCTCACACAAGCCTCAAGATGAGGAGATTACACCTGCACTTTGCAGCCTCATGGAATCAGGAGCGGGGCTCCTAAGGTAAAACTTGTATTGTGTAACGGTCACCTGGTATCCACGGGGACGTCACTCAGCCTGTTCTGACCTCTTACGACCTCGAACCCTTTCCTGGAGGCTATTCGACTGGGCCTGAAACACAGGATTGGTAGAGTTTAACTCCCTATTGTCTGTGTGCTTGAACCCCTTCTTACCCGGGGTCCAACCCTTCCCTTTGATCCACAGCTCACCTTGTTTTGTTGGTTAGAGTGCTCTCCGTCCAGCCTTCAGCGCACGGGCGCGTTGATTGATGCGGGCTCGTTGCTGCCTAGTTACTTCAATAGCAAGTGTCCGACAGGTAAGTATAATGAGTCTTTAGAACAGTTCTCTAACTTCGTTGCTTTCCTTCCTTAGATGATGGCCGGCGTCTGGGGATGGCGGCGTGCTGCTGAGATGAGTAGCGCTGAAGGTGAGAGCGCGATGCACCCCTTTCGTATTTGCATTGAACTGACCTTTTTCTGTGTCTTAGGTGCCGCGACGTTTTCAGCGTGGATGCCGGTCATGAAGAACAAATGCAGTGGGTAAGCGGCGCCTCTAGATGTTTCCACGCTAACCTGGAGTGTCTTTTCCCTCTTGCAGATGGATGAGAAGTTCCGGAGACAGAGATCCCCCAGAGCGGCTGGGATTCAGGTAAGCGTTTGAAGCTTGTACAGTATTTAAAAATAAGCAAAGGTTTGCAGAATGCTTACTAATGCCTTTTTTCTGTTCTTTTCCCTTTTCCTTAGGAAGCGGCATGCCGGGATGGGAATGACTCCGGCGAAGATGCCCGCAGAACAGAAGGCGTGTTGACTGATGGGCAGAAGCGCCGCAAGGTAAGGCTGTTCCCAACAGTTTTCTTGTCGAAGCGGAGCGCAGAAGAAAGATGCAGGCCTACTGGAGACCGATCCGAACACATAGTCACGCTGCAGGTGCAGAAAACGCAAAGCATGTTTCTCAGCCTGGGTGTGGCTTAAATAGTCTCTGGGTATCCGAGGTGCCTCTGGGCTGAACCATACCCCAAAAGACTAGACCGCACATGCAGTTCTGGGAACCGAAATATGTGGGGGCATCCATCTTGTCCCCATCAATGCACTACAAGTCCAATCCCCAATGTTATTCTATGGGAGTGAGCGAGTCTGGTGCCACAAAGCCAAGTCTGACCCCAAGTGGGTCTTTGGAGGGATGGAGAGGCCCATGTAGGTGATTCAGGCTGGAGCCAGGCCACACATCTTGGAGGGCTGGGGACATGAGGGGCAGGAATCATGACATATTGCCACCTGTAGTCTTAATTGTGTGTAGTGGTCCCTAAGGGCACTGCACAGGATTCTGCCTAACAAGTACATCATCCAACGTGCACGTAAGAGGGTCGATCTCCTTAGAGTCCACTCAGTGACGGAACTTAGTCCATTTACTCTTGTACTGGCTCCTGGTAGCCTAGCACCCTGAATGATTTCTAGATTAGCCTTTGATAGACTCAGGTGCTTCAGTGGCACCTGTTCAGGAGCCACGCTGCGATGGCTAATTTCTGTGGGGCAGGGTGGATTTTGCTACCCCCCCTGCTGCGCCAGAAGATGAGCTGAGCCCATCGGAAGGTAAATGGGTGGCCTGTCCGGGAGGCTGAGAAGCTGCGAGAACCATGGTCTCGCCGGCGACCACGGAGCTATCAGAATGATGCTGAGGTGACAAGATTCCTTTATCTTGCATATCACCCTGTGGATCAGGGGTGTGGGAGGGAAGGCATACGCTGTGATGCTGTTCTATCTGGAATGTGTCGAGCTGGGGCCTTGCCCCTGCCAGGACGCAAACTGCTGGCACTTCTTGTTGTCCTAGGAGGCAAAAAGAGCAACTTGAGTGTGCCCTCATCTGCTGAAGATCTCCATCAGCACCTGATCGTTCAATTGCCACTCGTAATTGTCTGCTCCTGGTCTGCTGAGCCTGTCCACCTCCAAGTTGGACTCCTCCGGAAGGTGAACGGCCGTGAGGTAGATGTTGCTCTTCAGGGTCCATTCCCAAATGCTGAAAGCTAGGCTGCACAGTGGAAGGGACCTGTTACCCCCCCCCCCCCTGCTTGTTGACATAGTACATGCTGGTGGAATTGTCGGTCCGGATGAAGACGACCTTGCCCCCAATGAGTGTAAGGAAAGTTTTGAGAGCTAGCCAGATGGCTTTGAGCTCCAGCCAGTTGATATGCGACTCCTGCTCCTGTTGGGTCTATACTCCATGGACAGTGGATGTCCAGTGTGGCCCCCCAGCCCTCGATAGAGGAGTCGGTAGTGATGGTGACCTGTGGGGCCGGCTGCCGGAAGGGCTTGCCATTCCGCACGTTGCAGTCCCTGGACCACCATGTGAGGTCCGAGTGGAGAGAGTGAGAAATGTTCACAAGCTCCGCTCGGGAGCCCCGCTCCTGATTCCATGAGGCTGCAAAGTGCAGGTGTAATCTCCTCATCTTGAGGCTAGTGTGAGGTACAGCCAGTAGTACCGCTGCCATACCACCTAATAAATGTTGGTACCACCAGGTGAGGAAGTGAGTAGTGGCCCTCTTGATGGCTGCGATCTTGTCTTCCGAGGGGAAAAACTCAGAGCTTGTCTCCCAGATGAGGCCCAGGAAGGTCAGTCTCTGCGTAGGCTGCAGCTGAGACTTGAAGTTGAGCAAAAATCCCAGCTCATGGAGTGTGATCATAAGGGCGGCGGAAGTGTGAACTGCCTCCGGAGATCTCACCCCGACAAGCCAATCGTCCAGGTACGGGTAGACATGGTGGTCCTGGGCCCTGAGGAGGCCTGCCACTGCATTCATGAGTCTGGTAAACACCCTGGGGGCCGGGTTGAGACAGAAGGGTAGCACGTTGTATTGGAAATGACAGCACATGACCCTGAAATCGCATAAAGGAGTGATGCGGCTGCCAAATCGGGACATGTAGATAAGTGTCCTTCAGATCCAGGGAGCACATCCAGTCTCCCTTGCACAATGTCTCCGCTATGAGTGCTGGCATACCCATCTTGACTTTTTGAAGAGGGAGGAGGTTGAGGGTGGAAAGGTCCAACACAACTCTCAGGCCAGGCCGGTTCTTTTGTATGGTGAAAATCCTGGAGTAGAAGCCCAATCCTTACTGGGAGGCTGGTACTTCTTCCACTGCCTGACTCTGGATGACAGAGTTGCTGTGCCAATCTGGGGGAGGGGAGGTGGGAGGAGAGGGAGGGTGGGATCAGTAGGTGGTACCCCGTGAATACTACCGAGTGGATCGAGGGGTCTGCAAACCTCAGACGCCGAAACTGTGCGTGAAAGGCAAGCCTGCCCCCTCACCGGAGACACGTGGACCCAAAGGGACTCATCATGCCTTCTTTCCCTCTAAGACTGTTGCAGAGGGGGGGGGGGACTGAAAAAGCCCTTACCCCCTACCCTCCTTATGTTGTTTGCACCGGTGTGGACTCTGCAAACGGTCAGGCTGCCTGGACCTCCATTCCTGGAAGCCGCGGAACCCTCCAGTCATCTGCCCCTTGCTGGAGCTTTGATGTGACTCTGGTTGTTCGACTTTGTTTTGAGGAAGGCCCAAGTACTCTGCCAGACCTGCCAGTCGTTTGTGGAAGGCCTTAGCTGACAATGGTGTGTCGGGGTCTTCTTCCTCGTCTGTATCTACCAAGGGGTCTGTCTGGTCCGAAGCGGGTGGATGGGGGCTGAGGTGTGGATACCAGAGTCGGAGGCTGCAGCGGAGACTGGTACGGAACTGCCTGAACTGTGGGAGGCATGGGAGCTGGAATCGAAGGAGCCGGCGTGGGCAGCAAGGGCTGCCCGTGGGCCTGCAGAGCTGGAGCCATACGAGGAAGGACTGTAGGCACAGGCAGAGGGGCCGGAAAGAGCACATCCCGAAGGGTGACTCCCATCTGAGGAGATCTTATGAGCATGAGGAACTTGTCAAAAAACCTGGCCTTGCAGGCTGGTGGGGTGGCAGGTGATATTGATGGGGTAGCGGGCGGCTGCTGGGGTGGGTGCATACCCGATCTAGCTGTTTGCGGAGTAAACATGCGCTGCTGATGAATAAGCTATAGGCCACGTACCTGGTTGACACCAGTCCCCACCTTGTAACTCGTTCTTCCACCTGCTCAGTTCCTCAGGGGTGGTATCGGAAGAGCGGCCATCTTGTCTGGCACGGCAGCCATCTTGTCACACTGCATGCCACGTGCCGAAGTCGTGGTGCTTGGCTCACTGGGCCCGGCCTCCTCCAGGACTCTTGGCGATGGAGCAGGAGACATACACTGCACCTCAGGTTGAGGTATGGTAGGCGTCTCGCCCTCTGCAGCATTGCCGGCAGTGCTGCATGCAGGCGCCCCCCCTTGGCCATGTTGCCGGTACAACGGCGTAGCCCCTCGGGTGTATACCCAGTAAAAGAACCTTTTGGTCCCTCAGCACCATCTCCGGAAGGATCTACAGACCCCTCGGCCTGGCGGCCGTAAACTGAATTAGCCTCGGTACCTCTGCTGGTGCTCGGTAGCCCTGAGAGGATCCTCCCATCCGGATGTTTCCTTGGGAAGGAGTCGCCCTTGCAGGGTGCGCTGGAAAAGAGCAGCCCTCCCTTGGGCCTCGACTTATGTCTGACAAAGTCCTCCAAGTCCTCTGGAGGAGACTTCTCAAAGAGCTCCCTGCACCTAGCTAGTCTTTTCTTCAAAGCACGCGAAGAAAGTGCGTTGGACACGGTGCAACAATCCCATCCATGGTTGGGGCCAAGGCAACGGAGGCAAAGAGTGTGGGGATCTGATGTATGGAAGAGCCCCTATCAGGCTGGACACCTGCTGAAGCCTGCTGCATCGGCATGCGCCAGGGAGGAGCGTGGCACCAGAGGACTGAGAACCTGATTGATAAAAGAAGATACAAAAAGATAAAAAAGACAGAAGAAAGTGTCTGGGGAAAAGCGTGTGGTTTTACATGGCCAAAGTCAGCCTGTTCCCATCGACGCGGAAAAGGGGACTAAGGAGTGGCACCGGTACACGAGTCAGGGGAGCGCATGCTCCTAGGGCCACACCCCCCGCACGCCCCTAAATTTACAGGGGAAGAAAGCTTTTTCTGGAGAAAAAGGTTTCGTCTCCCGACCCTAGTGAGGGACGCCCATGCCATGCAGTATGGAAGAAAGGGGACGGGACGTAGGAGTATGCAAGTTTACGCTGGAGAACAAGGTTAAATTCAAGAACAAATGGTCCAGAGACAAGAATTGTCCTGCAGAAGGCGCATGGTCAAAATCATGATAATTATAAAGGACAGAAGGCATGAAGGCGCACACACGCATCATTTGACATTGTAAGAAAAGAGCTTGAGAGAATACTAGGAGTGTTCTAGCAGGAAGGGAAATATCTAGACTATACGGGCCTACAGAATTCTTGGCTACTAGCATTTTCTTACTGGCCATCAGTATCTATGCCAGTTATGAAGGTTTAAACAGATAACCCTTGAAATTAATTGTAATGAAATACATTTAAATTCTGGAAATTCTCATTAATATGAATCCAGTAAAATATGATAAAAGCGTGGCCCCTCCCATAACATTAAAAATGTACAAACGCCATAAGCACATCATTTATGAAACCCGAAGAGCCTACTCTTAGCCAAGAGGGCAAAAATAAACATGTGGCTTTGCAATGTTGCAATTGATGCAACTTTGCAATTGATGCATGCTGATGAAGTATAGCACCAGGCCAGGTTTGTCAGAATGAGAATACATTTGGAAAAACGAATTCTTCTGAATGGACAAAACTTAAAAAAGTAAGTCAGAAGTTGTGATGCAGTCAGCTTGGCTGGGCATCTGGACCACAATGGCCACTTATGATTTTCCCTCCAAATACATTGTGAAACTACCCGTTTTTGAAATTATGTAACCTCACTTCAATCAGATTCTGATAAAATGTACACATTACCTCAAGCCCAGCACCCTGTCTACTCATATCTAGTAGCCTGAAGAGAGCAACTGAAGCAGTCTAGTAAAAAGAAATCAGAAATAACGTCTGGTCAGTAAGCTCTTGGGTTTCAGTTGTGGTGCATCTTCCACTTTATGAAATTGCCAAATTGGCCTTTATTTTGGCTCAACCTTTTCTTCCTGATATTTAAGATGATCGGAGACCGCAACAAGGTAGCCACAAGCATAATAGTTGTGGATATCATCACATTCCTATGTAGTATTTCCCTGTGATAGTAGCGGTGGAAAAGCAAACAAACATTCTTGAAATATTGTTTTCCTTGCTCAAAAAAAGCACTTTCCGCATTCTAGGACTGTTAATTTACTAATCCAAATCCAGTCCCATATTATTTGGGGAACATGCTGAATGGTGGTCAGTGACCAGCTAGGAATAAAGATATATTTGAAAGAATGCCATTTCGTCCACCAGTGTTAACACTGGAATACGTGTCAACCATATCTTCTCCCCACCATGTCATGCCACATTGCGTCACTGGAATCTTGCAAGGATGTTGCATTATCCCCAAAAGTGGTTATTAGAAAAAGAATTTCAGAATATTTGTACAAGAATTCGCAATTCCTTTTGCCATTAATGGCCCAAAGGCACAGAGCCCAACGGAGTGTCAAACGGGTGAAGCCCCCCCGTTTCAAATCTTCCCATATTTCAAGAAGATGCCCCACACACCACTCAGACATTTTTCCACATATTAGAACAGTCCAAGTCCAGCAATCGCTTAACTCGCTGCCAGTAGAATTCTAGGGAAGAGCTCACTTCCCTTACAGGACGAACACACTGATAGTGATCTATCCTAAGGGCAACCTGCAGGATCTAAGAGGATCTTTATAGCAGACAATCCATGTGAGCTCATTAACAAAGTCATCCGAGTATATTTCCAGTTAACACAAACTTGGTTGCAATGCCCTAAAAGTCTCCACTCTATTGGAGACCCCAGTATAGTTCTCCTCTGCCATTTGTGAAGGCTGAGAGGCTTTATACTCCCTCGGCCGGAAATGCCGGTTTCTTCATTAAGATACTCTTCCCCCCTCTACCAGGGTACTTAAGAAAGTATGTTATGGATAGAGAAGGCCCTTCATCATGGGGGAAGAGAACGTCCATGTTTCAATTGATGTTAAATGTTTTATATCTCCCTCTTTCATAATGCAGCCAAACAGCCAGTGGTGGAGCTTGAAGAAAAACACACTAGCATGCGATCAGGTTGAAAGTCCTATGCCTCCATTCTCCTGCTTGTTTGAGGACCCAACATTGAGATTCCCCTGTACTTGTGTTGGCCTGGGAATGTCAGGTCTTTGACAGCCATTTCATCCTACACTAGTCGGTGTTCAGTCATTTTTTCAACACCACAAAATGTCGAATGTCAATAATGTCGAAAATATAATGTCGAGAAAAAAAAAGTTGAATTCCTTTTTTTTAAAATTATATATTTATTTTGGGGTCCGGGAATTAAAAAAATGGGTAAAACAAAAAAAATATGAAAAGGGGTTTGGGGGAACCCCCCCCCCCCATTTCGAATAAAAAACTGACTTTTTTCAACATCATTTTTTCCCAAAAATGACTTTCGACATTTTTTTCTTCGAAAAAATGACTATGAACCACACTAGTCACTATAGGTTTATGGCTGGATACACATACACAAGAAACAGCATTTCTTGTTTGGGGAGCATCAAAATGTAGGGCAGTTTGTTTCCAGATCTCATTTGCAGGACACCATCACTCCATACCTGAAGCTGGGTTAAACAACTTGGTGATGGAACAAAGCGGAGGTGCCTTGTGTAACCAGCCACTTTGGGACATGCCATCCTTTAGAAGAACAAGTTACTTACCAAACTGGTAGCGTTCTTGCGATTGGATGTTCCTCCACCGTATTCCACATCTTTGATATGTAATGTCCACAGCTGTGCACTTCGGAAAATTTTTCGGCAAAGGGCGTCCTGCGTCAATGACGTTGGGTGGATGTCCCTCGAAAGCCTCTGTCACAGGATGTTATAAATAGGACACACGGCGCCGGTAGCCTCAGTTTAAGTTTTTTGCCTCAGAACGTGTGGCACCAGTCTCATGTCTGCTTGACTGCACTTAGCCTTGCGGGAATGGAAGCTGCAATCGCATAGGAAATTCTCCAGAGGGGCAGGCTGGGAGGGCGATGTGGAATACGTTGGAGTAATATCCAGTCGAAAGAACGTTACCCGTTTGGTAAGTAACTTTTTCTCCTAATGGATTGTGCCCTCCAACGTATTCCACATCTTTGACAGACTCCCAAAGCCGTACCAGTAAATGGAGGAGGGAAAAGAATTTAGAGTACCCAATTAGATTGCAGAATAAAGAACTGCCTTCCCAAAGGCCTTATCCTGACCATGGATTGTATCCAGGGAATAATGTTTAACAAAAAGGTGTGTATTGAAGCCCATGTAGCGGCATCACAAATATTCCTAATAGGAACACCCCACTGGAGGGCGGTGGAAGTAGCCACGCCCCTAGTGAAATGAGCTTGCAACTCTTCAGGAGTGTCCTTACCCGCCAATCGGTAATACTCCGTAATGGTGAGGATAATCCATCTGGACAAGGTCTGTTTGGTAACAGCCTGGCCCAATCGGTGTCCAGCATATCCCACAAAGAGTTGATCGTCCACTCTGACCCTGGACAACCTAGAAATGTAAAAGCTCAGAGCTCTCCTAGGATCCAACTGATGGAGTCGCTCCTCTTCCTTGCCAGGACGAGGGTAGAAATATGGAAGAACCACCTTTTGACTCAAATGATATTCAGAAACTACTTTAGGTAGAAAAGAGGGGCGTACTCGCAGTACAACCCAGTCCTTGTGAAACACAAAGGGTGGATTACATGAAAGTGCCTGCAATTCACTCACTCTGCGAGCGGAAGTAACCGCAACCAAGCACACAGTCTTCAAGGACAATAATCTCAAAGGACAAGAGTGCAAAGGTTCAAACGGAGCACCAATGAGAAATTTCAAAACCAAATTCAAATCCAAAACCGGCACCTGGAAAGGGGACAGCGGGAAAACATTAGTCAGCCCCTTAAGAACCTGAGAAATCAAAGGAATCTTAAAGTAAGAACATTCTTCGGACGAGTGCTTAAAGATAGACAGCGCCGCCAGGTAACCTTTAATGGTACCCACTTGAAGGCCCCTGTGGGCCAAAGAAAGTAAGAAAGACAAAACCATAGGAATGGAGCACTGAAAAGGATCACCATCTGCACCAGTCACAGAATTTACGCCACCGGTACAGGGATTTTGTTTCAGGCTGCCTGGCCGAAAGCAACACCTCCATCACATCATCCGGGAGGTCTCAATCCTTATACCTCAACCTTTCAGATACCAAGCGAGAAGGTTCAGAGTCTTGACCTCTGGATGGAGAACCTGAAGCCATCCCCCCACCCCCTTAATGCATGGCCACTGTGTTGTCCGTCATGATCAGGACACTCTTCCCCCATTCAGAGGGCAGGAGCGCCTTCAGGGCTAGCCTGATGGCCCTCAGCTCTAACAAATTGATGTGGAGTCTGGACTCCGACAGAGACCAACAACCACTGGTGGTCAAGTCTTTGGCATGAGCGCCCCATCCTGTGATGGAAGCATCTGTCACTACCGTCACCCCTGGTCAGGGTTGCCAAAACTGTTCCCCCCGCTCATCAGGTGCCCTTCATTGGCCCACCACAGAAGATCATGGGAGACCGAGAGTGGAATCTTGCCTGAGAACTGACCACTGCATCTGGGAGCCCACTGCAGGGAAATCATCCGCAGCCGTGCCTCTGGCACCAGAAAAATGCAGGATGCCATGAGGCCGAGCAACCTTAAGAGTTCAAAAGCCGGGAGACTCTGGGCAGTTGAAACTGGTCCACCATCTGCGCAATGCGATGAGCCCTTACCTTGGGAGGCGAACACTTCCCCAAGGACGTGTCCAACACAGCCCCGATGTACTGGAGCTGCTGAGAAGGTGTCAGATGCAACTTCTTGAAATTCAGGGAGAAGCCCAGCCTGTGGAGGGTGCGGCAGATGACACCGAGATGATCCAACGCTAGCTCGGAAGAGCGCGCCCAGATCAGCCTGTCGTCCGGGTAGGGGTAGACGTGAATCCCCCATCCCCCCCCCTCGCCTGAGGTACGCTGCCACCACCACTGAGCTTGGTGAAGACCCTCGGGTGGAGGTCAATCCGAGCGGCAGAACCCGAAACTGAAAGTGTGAGTCACCAGCCGCAAACCTCCGGTACTTCCTGTGTGCGGGATGGATCGCCACATGAAAGTAAGCATCCTTGAGGTCCAGAGACACCAACCAATCTTTGAGGTTGAAGGGCCTGGAGGACTTGAGAAAGAGTGACCATCATGAATTTGTCCTTCCGGAGAAGTTTGTTCAACCAACGCAAGTCCATGATGGGTCTCAATCCCCAGGCTTTCTTTGGGATCCAAAAATAAGGGGAATACCATCCCTTTTTCCTCTCCGCTACAGGCACTAGTTCTGTCGCGCCTTTCTCCAGCAGGGACAAGATTTCCTGCGTAAGGAGCGGATCCGGAAGCTTCAAAGAGTTTCCCCAGTGGATTGTCGGGAGGCAGCTGAAGGAAGGGAAGGCAGTAGCCGTGGGCTACGGTATCCAGAACCCACACTTCTGAAGTAATGCCCACCACTCTTCGAGATGCTCAGACAGTCTGCCCCCAACCAGCGAACCATGGGACATGGCCTCATGACTGTTTGGAAGCGGCTGCGGCAGTGCCTGAAGGCAAGTTGCTTTGGCACCACAATTTCCCTGACCACCAAAGGGACATTTTCGCTGGCCCCCTTGACTGGCAGTCCCTCTCCTACCAAAGGAGGAGTAGTAACGAAAATAACCTCCCCTCCACTGCTGTCCCCTAGGACGTAAAGGCGGAGGTTGACGCACCGCATCGCTTAAAGATTTCGCCACAGCTCTTGAGGTCTGCAACCTCTCAAGGCTCTAGTCAGCCTTGCTGCCAAACTAATGTGCGCCATCAAAGGGCATGTTCAGAAGACGGGCCTGCACATCCGGAGGAAACCCCAACTTCCGCAATAACGCAAATCTGCGTATAACGGTGCTCGCAGCCATGGATCGGCTAACGCTGTCGGCCGTATCCAAACCCGACTGAAGGGATTCGAACATGGCATCCTTGCCTTCCTGCACAAGAGCAAGGAATCCATCCCTTTCTTCCCCCTCGAGAATATGCTCAGCCGCCAAAGAAACAATTCCACAGAGCGTGTGAAAACCTTGCGTTTGCCCGATTTCAAGGCCATGCTCTCAGCAGAAAATATCTTCCGGGTCCAACCGTCGAAGTGCTTGTTGTCCCTATCCGGAGGGATAGTAGGGGACGCCGCCTGCCTCGAGGTGGCCGTAGCCGCCTGAACCACCAAACTCTCGTGAGTGGGGCGAGTAGATTAATAGCTGGGTCGCTAATGGAAGGGCGGTATTTCTTTGTCAAAGATTTATTAACAGCCAGAAGAGATTCCGGGACTACCAAGCAGCTGCCACCCTTTGCTGCAAGGTAAGATGAAAAAACAGGGTCAGGAGACGGACCTTGATCCAAGATGTCCGTTAGATCATCCTGCACAAAGTCTTCAGGAGGACTGGACCAGCCCAGATACTCTGAGACCTGCGGCATGAGCCTCCTGTATGAAGACTCTGTATAAGCCCCAGGCTCAGGTCTACCAAATTCCACTTCCGGGGAAGTGTCCAACCCACTGGCATCATGGAGGGTCTGCCTCAACTCCTCCAAATGACTGTCTCCAGAAAAAAGTGGAGCCTCATCAAAGTCACCAAGGTCTTCAACCTCAGACCTTTCTTCCTCTTCATAAATGCCATCCAGAGGGAGTTGAAACCCAGGTCTGGGGACAAGAGGTCCTGGAGGCCAAAACTGGCCGCACAGACTTCCCAGTAGGCTTCCTTGGAGGATCCACGATATCCGGGTACTCCAAAGGCAAATTTTGAGAAAAAAATCCCCAAAGGCGCCGAGGGCGCTGAAGGCTTCAACGTCGAGAGTAGACAACCTCGACGTCAGCACAGTGGGCTGTACGAGGGTAAAGTGTTGACATCTGAGTCAGACAGACGGCGCTGACCGAGTCGACACCGGCACCTCAGTAGGTAACTGCAGACACGCTGGGGACGAGGACCGAGACCCAGAGACACGTCTCTTGCAACTCTTCGAATCCTTGTCCGTACGGGACCTCGAAGGCTCCCGATGCGAGTTGCATTGTGGTCCAATGCCCGAAGGCGTGCGAGCCACGGTACGAGACAGATCCTGGCTGGCTTCATGTGAAGGCGTGACCGGACCCGTGCCCTGCAATTGAAAAATCGCCAATATAGATTGTTTAAACGCAGCCCATTCCTCCGGAGTCGAGGACTTTGTTGGGCATGTAACCTTCCTCCGAGGACAGGGAAGGCAACCAGTGACCACGCTTCCTAGATTGCCGGGACGAGAAACATGAGTGGCGGGAACCACTCTGGGACCGAGATCCCCGGGACTCTTAGCGCGGAGAGTCGCCCCTCGAGTCGTCGGTGGAAACCCCCTTGGACTTTGAAGTCCGGGACTTAACAAGCTTAGAGCCCCTACCTACCTGGAGACTGCGGAGCCAGAGGGGTCGTAGAGAAATTCATTATCATGATGAACACACGAGGCGCACCGAGTCTCACGAAGTTAACACGTTTACGGAAAAAACAGTACTGAGGCTACAGGCGCCGTGCGTCCTATTTATAACATCCTGTGACGTCGCCCTCGATGGAGGCCTTCGAGAGACATCGACCCGACGTCATCGATGCAGGACACCCTCTGCCGAAAAAGTTTCCCCAAGTGCACAGCTGTAGACATTACATGTCAAAGATGTGGAATACATTGGGAGGACACAATCCATTGGAAATCCTAGTATATACAAAAATCTAGGGCAGAATTGGTACTTTATCCAGATAGAAAGGTATCTGTGGGTCAACGTAGAGGCACCACCCCTCTCCACAGTCCAGCCATTTGCATATATATATATATATATATATATATATATATATATATATATATATATATATATATATATATATATATATATATATATAGACTGCATACACCCATTAAAATAAAAAAAACAATGTCATGGAGGGCATAAACAGAAACTGTCTCGCCTCTGCATTGAGGTGTATTGTAGTGAAAGAATAACATCTAAACTGCAGGTACAATGGAACAGATGTCGCAAGACTCGAGGGTGGGGCTGGCAATCAAATAAGAGCCAGGGTCCCTGTCTCGTGTTGCTTGGTGTGAGCATTAAGAGCTATAATTGCAAATGGCTGGACAGTGGAGATGGTCAGAGCTTCGAGGTTGGCCCACAGAGACCTTTATCTGTATAAAGTACCATTTCTGGCCTAGATTTCTGAACATATGTGAGTTTGGCAATGCACAACTGTTTTTAATATCGGTATAATTTTTAGGGTGCCATCTGGGACATGGATCGGTAGCGTTAGGAATAAATACACTACTCTATGTAGAATGTTTAATTTTCATGGACACTAACTTGCCTATTCACACAATCACCAGATGTTGCCAACGCTAGATGAACTTTTATCTGTTGAACGAATTCAGGCTAGTTTGCGAACTATAGACAAAATTCCTCTTCAAAAGGGATAACAGTTCAATATTTTAAGTGAGCAGAGACCTGTCTGAATAGTGTGTTTACCTGGCGTTTAACAAGGTCATTGGTGTTCCAGATAGGTGAATAACATCAGTTTTGGCACAATACATTCCTTAACTAGGTGCTTCTCTAAACTCAGTTTGTGCCTATATCAGTTGCTGATCAATAGCATTAGGCTGTTGGCAAACAGAAGGATTGAATGCAATTCTCTTGCATCTTCAATGCTCCAGGTTGAGCTAGAAGAGAAGTAACCATCCCTTCTGACACATGCGGTAGGTGTCACAGATAGCCATGACGACTTTCATACATTAGGGCATATGTATTTCACTGTTTGGATGCCTGGTGACAACAGTACTGCAGGAGTGTTGTACTAACCACAAGATTGAGTATTCGGAGGACAGTGTCTGAAGCCTATCTGTTCAGAAACATCCTGGTATGATATCTTCACTTTTGAAATTGGGAACGTTTCTAATCTATTTGCCAGGACCCTAGTTAGGTGTAAGCTTTGGCATATATACTCAGGATGGCAACTGGCATATGAGGGCACAGGGAGAGGATTTTCAGGGCCTTCACCAAATCTAACATGGTTGCTCATCTTACTGTGGTGGCGACGGCCCCCTTCAATAGATGTTAAAACAAGTCTACCGTGGGTGCCAGGATAGGCATTATGAAATGTCTTCTAGAAACCACCAGTGAAGCAGCCTGGACCAGCTGACTTCCCTAGTTTGTCAGAAGGCATTTACAACTTTTTCCTTAAATATTGGAGATTTTATTTGCACTTCCCAGGTCTCGGATATATTTGGAGATGGGCCTTATTAAAAATGAGAAAACTGCATGAACTCTTCATCCCTTCAAATATCTACATAGAGTGTCAAACAATGCCTTAAAGAAGTGAATTTATGTTTTGACACTTCAAGCTGCACTCTTCCCCCTTGTTTTTAAGTGGAGTGGTTTGAATAGCCTTGGCAAAGACTAAGTTTGAATGCCAAAATGCGACCAGGTGTATTGCCTTTTTCATAAAACAGTTGCTTGGTCTTCAGCAGGAAGCATACTGCTTTTTTGTCTTTATAGTATTGTGTTGGCTCCTAGCCAAATGAAGGTAGCAGTAGACTTTCAGATGTGCTCCCTCTGTATCGGGAGGGAGCCACAGCAGGGCTAGGCACATTTTCCAGTATCTCTACTGGGGAATCAAATTTCACTTTAAACCGGTGATTGATCGGAATGGATGATTGGCCCTAGGGATACACCAGATAGCAGTACACCTCTGCCTTGGTCATGATATCTATTTTTAGTAGGAACATTTGGTCACCAAGAACACGAAGACTCATCTATCCCAAATACCTCTGCACAAAAAAAGTTGCAAATTAGTTCATACCAAATCAAGTAAAAAACACATTCCTCAGATTCTTTTAACAAAACCAGCATTTTCCTACGTTGAGGCAATTGGTTACTGTACTTAAGATAATGAGAACTCAAGGAACCAGGTTTCTACTGTTCAGTCACATCCAATTAAGACAATAGTCAGTCACATTTCAATCTAAAAACCTGTTGGGCTAGAGAGGTGCCAATCCGCAGCAAGACACTGCAGGATTCAGAAGCACTGACAGTTTCATGAGCAGCCCTAAGTCTTCCAACTGTAACAGCATTTAAGGTGCAGACCTCAAACAACATAACAGCCATTTTAGACTGTGGCCAGCTACACCCAATCTTTTTTATACCAAAGCACCTCAAGATATTTGGAGACTCCAACTATTTACGGACACTTAAAATCCGCTTTAGATTTCACACGTTCTGTGGTCCACAACCATCGTGGGCACTGGCAATATGTTTGAGAAGAAGCTTTGTTTTCAGTGGACGTGGCCCACATGAAAAATCTATAATCACAATTTAGAGTAGGGCGTGCCAAAAGGTGGTCAAGTACACAGGGGCCAATAGAGTAATGATTGTAGACACCCTCAATACGATTACTTTGAAGTTTGAGGGGCTCTTCAAAAGGTTGCAGAGAGCTTATTCAACCCATCATACAATTACTCAATGACCATCACACAGTGCTGCACAGATGCCATATCTTGAGGCAGCAACCAAATCCACAGTCGATTATTGGAGGTAGGTTACTTCTTGGAAACAGTTTCGTTTTGGTCAGAGGAAAATCCAGTTTGACAACATATTCCCTTTGGTGATAAATTCCTACTTTACATGCGCTTTTACTCTGGACTATGTTGAGCAGACCTCTAGAGTCTACCACACATCCCTCCCTCTTGTAAGCATATACAGTCAATATTAGACAGGGGGGGATATGGCTAAAGTGCTGGGAGCAGGACCGTGGGATGCTTACCTGCTGTATGTCTGCAAACAGGACTTGATCGCTGGCGAGCACTTGGTGTGGTTGGTTTGTTAGCGAAGGCAGGGGCGGCAACTTTTTCCAAATTGTCAGGGTATTACTCAATACTGCCAACCTTGTGCTGCAGAGGAAACCGATAACACAAGGAAACTGTTAAACGGAAGGAAGGCTGCTATTACAGAACATTGAAGCATGTCGAAATAAACACATCCTAGTGCTGCCCAATCACTTTGTGCATGACCCTTCCTATCACATGTACAAATCTCAGAAAAGCAGCAGGATCCTTTGGTGCAGCTCTGATCAGCCATTCTGCTGAATATTTCACAGAGTAGGCTTGTACTCATCAACCAGCATTTCTTGGCAGTAGATGTCCAGCTAGCAAATCTTACATTACTACCAGGGATTATGAAGCCGCTTCCTGGTAAACTACTCCCATTGCAGTTTTTTAAAAGTACAATTTAATCTCTCAGAAATGCAAGTGTTACAAAGATAAAAAAAGATGTATTGTGTGTTACAGGAATCAATTGTAGAAAAGTTTTTTTTTTAAAACTTTATTTTATATAACTTAGAAGACAGCTTCAAGAATATGCGGAATAGTGATAATGCATCAACATAATATTGCTTCATATTATTTGTTATCATACAGCAGTGGTCTTCAAACTTTTTTGGATAGGGGCCCCCCCTGAGAAAAATGTGGGCAGGCCGGCCCCCCCTCCCCAAAAATGCCAAATGGACAGTAGGTATTGCACGCCATCACCGTACCCTACTCCCAGTATAGCCACTGGGCTCACCCACCTGCTCCCATCACAGTTGCTGGGCTCCCTCATCCCACTCTTAGCCAGTCCTTGGGCTCTCCCCACCCCATCACACAACCTGGGCTCTCCCCGCCCTGCTCCCACCACTAGGCCTTGGTTGCCGCCCATCCTGTTCCCACCACAGTCCCTGGGTTCCCCCGTCCCATTCCCAACACAGTCTGAGGGACAGTGGCGGCTGGTGAATTTTTTTAAGTGGAGGGGCATAACTATTTCCTCCAAAAATGCCATAACTTTCGAGCGCAGCCAGGAAGACTGAACCAATCAAGGGGGGTTCGGAGGGGGTTCCCCCCGTGAATTTTTTTAAAAATAATGTTTTAAAATGTTGCATTGTAGAGCATACTTTAAATAAAAAAAATGGGTAAAAAAACCAAACAGTTTGCAATTGGTGCTGGGGGGTTAGGGGGCAGGCATGACTTTTTTATTGGACATCTATGATAGATGTCCAGTAAAAAGATACCATCCCTGTCCCCTGGGCCCCACTGGACCCAACCCAAACAACATGATTATGTGTGTATGATGCAAGGTGCTGGGGGTGCCAAGGGGGGAAAGCATGGTATTTTTTGACTGGACAAAAATTCGAGAAATCCAGTAAAGAAATACCCTCCCTGTCCCCTGGGCTCCACAACGCCTCAGGAGAGCTGATTTTGGTAGGTGGGTAGGAGGATTGTGCAACAAAGCCATTTATGCATTTTTAAAATGCCTTTGTTGTACAACCCTCCTTCCCTCCCTCTCCTGAACATCCGTGAAGACCTGCTCTCCAACCTTGATTCCAACACCCCCTGTGGCCTCATCTTGCAAGATCTCTTCTGCCTTTGACACAGTCAACCATGCCATCCTGCTCAACTGTCTGTGATAGCCTGGGTATCACTGGTCAGGCCCTGGCCTGGCCGACTTCTTTCCTCTCTGACCGACCCTCCCAGGTCCAACTTGGGTCCTTCCTCTCTGCTATCTTTTTCTCGAACTGTAGTGTCCCCCAGGGGTCTGAACTCTCTCCCTGGCTGTTCAACCTATACCTGGCACTTCTTGCCCACCGCTTTGCTGCTCTCTGCCCCAACTTTCAGTGCTATGGGGATGACACTCGGCTCATTTGCAGGCTACCTTCGGCCAGCTCTTCTTCTCTCATCACTGACTGTCTGCTATACAGGAGTGGTGTGCCGCCAATGACCTCTGCCTTAATGCCAGTAAGACTGAGATTCACCTCATCGGTACACCCGCTCCCTCCTTTCCGGGCGCTCTCTGGCCAGCCTCTTGGCCCTCCTCCTTCTGCAAGGCTAGAAACCTTGTGGTCATATTCGACTCGACACTCTCCTTACATCTCAGACGTCTCTAAGAAGTCACACTACCAGCTGAATCTCCTCAGGGGTATTCTACCTTTCCTCTCCTTCCCCCAGAAGCTGTCTCCAGAGCTCTGGTTCTCTCTAGACTGGACTACTGCAACAGCCTCTTTCTAAATCTGCCGGCCTCTACTCTCCGCCCTCTGCAACTCATCCAGAACAGGACTGCGAGACTTGTCCTTGGCCACAAGCCCAGGGATTGCATCTCTCCAGGACTGAAATCTCTGCACTGGCTCCCAGTGGCTGCGAGGATCAAGTTCAAAACCCTCTGCATTGTCCACAAGGCCTTCTGGGGCCCCAATACCTTCAACTCTTTCTAAATATCTTCCCTCTCGAGTTCTTCGCTCATCCACCTCCAACTCCCTTAAGGTCAGTCACTTCTCCAAGCATGAGTTGGTGGTAGATCTCTTTCTTCAGCTGGAGCCTCCCTCTGGAACAGCCTCCCTGAAACATGAGAACCATCTCCAGAAGCACCTCAAACCTTTCTCTTTGCTTCTGCCTTTTCTCATCCTCTCCCCTGCCCTGCTGACCTCCTGGCTGAAACTGAATCTGCACTGGTTACCTGGCCACCCTCTGTTCTCGGGCTCAGGTCCCTCCGCCTCCAGTCACACACACCTGCACTGCCTGCCTGGCACCCCCCCGCACCTGGGGACTGTTTCTGTATCCCTACAGTCCCACGACCAGCTCTTTACACCAGATGTCTGCACTTACCTTTGCACTTGCCACCTGCTGGCTGTTACCTTTACTTATTGTTATTCTATGCACATGTACTGCACTGTCCCTCTCCCTCCCCCCCGCACTTTCCCCCTTCCCATGCAATTGCGCAATCTGAATGACACCTGGCCTAGTAGGATCGTTGTCTGTCCTCCCTTTGTTCCTCCTCCCTTGCCTCGTCGCGCCTTGAAACACTTGTGTATAGGCACGTTATGAATGCCATATCATTCAGTTCCAGAAATTTGTTGAAACTAATAAGATCTTGGCTAATGAACAGTCTGGTTTCAGAATCAATCATGGAACAGAGACAGCGCTCCTGGATCTGAAGGCCAGTATTATAGAAATTATAGAGGAAGGTAGTCCTGCTCTTTTGCTTCTACTAGACTTATCCTCTGCATTTGATTTAGTTGATCATAATCTCCTGGCAGACAGACTTCTGAGCATAGGCCACTGCTCTCCTTAAGCAATATTAGGGCTAAAGTCATTTCTTGGTCCTAGAAGCACTTGTGTAGCCAAGGGATCCTCGAAATCCAAGAACGTTCCTGTTGAGTGTGGTGTCCCCCAAGGATCATGCCTGTCACCACTATTGTTTAATATATATATATATATATATATATTAAATGTCTATGTGAAATGTAAAAATACATGGGCATACTATTTGCAAACTACGCCGATGACACCCAGATAGTTATTAAACTATCTGGGGTCTATTAAGATGATCTTTTAACTATTAATAGAATCTATGAAGCAATCCAGAAATGGATGGCCCCGAAATTCTCTTGCTCTTAATGACAAGAAAACATCAGCACACCCCGTAGGCTAAAAAAATCTAGACGACTCTTACAAGACCTTTGAGATAGATGGCAACAAGATTGCTGTATCTGAATATGTAAAAACCTTTGGAGTGTTCTTTGATGCCCCCTTGACCTTCCAAAAGCACGTGGCCCATCTTAAATCATCCTGTGCTTTTCTTACACATCTTCTTTGGCAAATACGTCCCTATTTATCTGAAGCTAATAGAGCATCAATCGCAGCTGCGATTGTAAATACTAAACTGGACTATTGTAATAGTATCTTCCATTGACACTACCAAATCCAATATAAAGTGTCTTCAAAACAATTCAAAATGGAGCAGTTCGGGCGGTTTGTGGATTGAGTAGTCAATCCCACATTACAGAACCCCCGAAAAGGACTACACTGGCTCTCTATTGAGCAACGACTGACCTTTAAGGGGCTAGTCATAGTCTTTAAATGTTTATTAGGTAGTGCCCCTGAATATCTCACGGCAAGATTAAAAATGGTAACACCCAAAAGTAGCTTACGTTCAAATAATCAGATGTTATTTCAACCACGCACGATCACAAAAAAAACTAAGCAGAGCAAGTTTTGCAGCCTGGGGTCCAAGAAATTGGAATGTGATCCCAATTCATCTGAAACAATGTGCAACGCTGCAACAGTTCAGGAAATGGCTGAAGACGTTCCTGTTTGAAGGCTAAAAAAGAAACTGACATATGCTCCCAAAAAAAACCCTGCCTCTCCTTATGACACTGCCTGTCATTTGATTAAGAATGACTTCTGAACCCCACCTGCATTTATCTTGTTTTTTGTTATGTTTTTGTCCATGTGAGTGCCCTGAGACCTTTGGGTGAGAGTTGCGCTATACAAGAAAATACTTAGTTAGATAGATATCCACCACTTGCCAAAATCAGCTCAACGGACCAAAAAAAACTAACATACACATTCATACAGCAATAACTATCATTCACACGAGCATCCATCATCATACACTCACTCATAACAAGCATACACAGATTTAAATTAATTGAACAATAAACGTACCTTCTGCATTGGCCTGCGTGTGGGTGCTGAAACACCCTGCTCCAGGCTGCTCTGCCCGTATGTGCGAGGAGGCACAGGAGCTCCCCCTCGCACAGACATGCAGTGCCCCAGCCAGCATATCCAATGAGCTATGCAAGGCTGGCGAAGCAAAACGCCCCAGCCTTGCATGCTCAGTGAGCATGTGCTGCTGGGGAACTGAACTGTCAAAAAGGGAAATGGTGTTTCCCTCTGACAGTTCAGCCAGCCCAGGAGCACTCCCTCAGATGGAAAAAGCAGCTGAGGGGTGCATTGTTTCACTGGGCTGGCTCATTGGCTCCTCCATAATGGATCAGGGGGCCACTGGGCGGGTGCCCTCTCGCCATTATGGATGAGCCGCCAGGCTTGGATTGGCCTATAGGGCAATAGGGCAATGCCTGTACCAAAAATGCAAAATGGGAGTGCCAGTTAAAATGGGCCATCTTTTTGGCCAATGTGGGCCAGTTTGAGTAACTTCACTATGCAGTTAGTAATTAGGACCATTGTTGCTCAATAGTCTTTAAATATCACAATTTACTTTTTAACACAAAGCACCCCCTTGGGTACTATTCAAACGGTCTGACTAAAGGAATGAATATCCATTTACAACATGCTTCAGCCCACCCATTTGAGCCTCCCCTGCCCATTTCTTCCAATGTAAAAAATTAAATTATTATTATTATTTTATTTTTTTTTACATTTCTTGCTGGACTCTCGCGCCCCCCAGGGGGCGCGCCCCACAGTTTGAATACCGCTGCATTACACACAGCACTGCTGTAAGTGTACACATGCATTAATTTGGTTTCCTTCAAATGGTGCTGAAATGAATAGTTTCAAAAGCATTGAATTTTGTCATTTTTCATGGCATGCTTTAGTAACATACATGCAGTTTTCGTTTTGAGTGTTCATTGTGGGAGTTTTAGTGCAGCTTTGTAAGTGGGAAGAGTGGTTTTAAAAGTGAAAGAAGAAAATAACACATTGCACATTAGAATGGGTGATATGGCGAAGCATGCATGTTGTGGTAATATATTGAAGTGTCACATAGAATCTGGCACTTAAACATGCTGTGGAAAAGTTTCAAATGTGTTTTTATTTCTTTCACAAAAAATCAGAGTGCTGCTGAAATTGAAATGTGTTTTGAAACTGTTGAAACTGCCCATTAAAAGAAAACCTAAGCACACGGCATTGTAAGTAACTGCCACTTGATGTCAGATGGGACAAATGAGAGTATGATGGAGTAGGTTATGCAGGGTAAGGAGCAGGATCCCGGTTAATATGCAGTTGTAAAAGAGTTGGAAATGTACTTTACCAAATATATGCATACCTGTACTTTGTGTTGATGGATGCAGATCTAGTTGAATCTGGAAATCGAAATGCCATAGCTGTGTCTTTCAGGAGGCAGAGTGTGGATTTTGGGGGACTCGTGGATCCATTGGTTGCAGGTATATGCAGAGCAATGTGGAGTGGCTGCACATCTTGGATTTGATCATTTTGATGTGAAATGGTATGGAGTGCATGGCATCAAGTGGGTGGACTTTCTCCCATTTTGTGTCTATTTGGTCACACTCCAACAGCCTGATATTATCATTGTTCATTGTGGCGGGAACAGTTATGCCATGTAACTGGAATTTCACTGCAGTTTGCAATGATGGAGACATTTGGCAAAATGATGCACATGTTCCTGAACTCCTGAGTAATGTTTTCGCGCATTGCCCAGAGACAGATGTGGCTGCACTCCAGTTCATTTGGTCCACAAATGGAGAAAGCGAGTCGCAACGTCAACAAGGCTGTTTTTGCATTTTTGAGAGATGTTTGCATGATGTCTTTCGATAAGGAAAACATTACATTTCACGCCAAGATTTTTCGCAGAGATGGAATACATCTTACTGATGCTGGTAATCAGCTTTTTTATGCAAAATATCCTATATGCTTTGCAGCCCTTTTTGCAAATAAAGCAAACGTTTGCTGTAGGTGTTGCCTACCTTAAAACTTGAAAAACACTAATACAAAAGGTTCTTTTCAGAGCCTCCACTTTCCCCACGCAAAAGAGTGCAATGGTTTTGATGCCGCCACCACCTCCATTTTTTAGATGTCCACGGACTACAGCACTGTATGCAGACTTCGCAGGCTGCGTAGGGCCCTGCACCTTCTTTTGGTACTTCTATTTTTGAACTGTTAAAGGTGGATCTGAAACGAACGTTTTTTTTGTGGATGTTTTGTGTTATGATTTTTCTAGCTTTTTTTTTCTTTTTTTTTTTTACACAGGACACACAAGGTAGGGAAGGGGCACCAAATACAGGGACGAAGGGACAGGTAGGGAGAGGAAGAGGTTGGGTTGGCCTTACTTAGGTATGGGGCACTATTTCTTGCGTTCCCGGACCACAGCCTCGAAAGCACTTCCAAACTGCTCCCCCCTGCAGAATAGTGTCACAGTGCATACAGAGCAGTCCCCCTCGAAAGGCAAGGCTCTACTGCGTCATGTATGGCCTCCGATGCATCCGCAGGGATCCTCTGCCCCACACGAGTGCCTCTTGTGGTGTCAGGAGCAGATGAAGAGGATGTGACAGTGGATGTCAACCTGCTCACCCCTTTGAAAGGTACGATGCTCCGCACTGCTGCCTTGTGGTTCAACCTTAGGTGTCGCTGCATGGCGGTGGTCCCGTAGCTATACAGCCCAGGCTTTCTGCGACAGAGTACAACGTTGCACTCGGTGAATCGAACCTTGGCCGGACGTGCCTTGGGTACCCCCCAATGGTGATAAAAAGCCTCCACACCCAAGATTTACGCCGGCAACTGGTGACTGGGATTTCCACTGCCTCATTCTCTTAGTGTTCTTGATTTCCCCCCCCCCCCCCTCCCTCTGCATCACCACACCAGTCCCCCCCCTCCCCTCTCCAGGCCCTCCAGATGAAGATGGTGGTGATGGTGGTGGTGGGGGGGGGGGGGGCAGATGCAGCAGCCCTGGATGCCATTCTGTACCAACAGCACACGACCTTAAATGGCCATCTGCAGCAGGTGCTCTGTCCTGGACAGCCAGAAACACAAAGGAGCAGCAGTGGGGTGTGGCCTTTTATATAGGGTTGGTGTCGACGGACCGTGTGACTGAGACCTTCCTGAGACTCGAAGTGTCCGTGGACAAAGTACAAAATGTCACTAGATTGACCAGGACATGGTCTGGGAGGTCTGCAGGGGTGAGGTTTCAGCTTAAAACAACCTAGATTGGCCATAAATGCACTTCTAAACTATCCGGGGGTAAGGACAGTGTCCGGATACTTCTGACGCGCAGCGCAGGTGCAGTCACATGATGACGTCCCCGGACATCCGTGGATTGGACGGCTGTCCGTAAGAGACCTGTTGCACGAGATGTAGCGCGTGCATGCACCTAGGTGTCCACAGGATAGGGCTGGGGCGCCCGAATTAAAAGTGCGTCACAACTTTACGGACATCTCAGGACAGGCCCGGTGTTTGGAGGGCACAGGGGATTAAGATGCACATGCGCCCAGGTGTCTGCAGGACAGACCCAGGGCCCCTAAACTATATAAAAGGTGCGTCATGCGGACATATCCGGATAGGCGGGCTGTTCGGGGGCACCTCCATTTTGGTTACGGACAGTCGCGCCGTCTGCAGACTCCAAATGGGGCTATTTAAAAAAATAAAAAAAACTTTTTTTTAAAAAAAACACACACCACCAGTACATACATAGATATTTATTAACACTCAGAAATGCACTTAATTAGGGAACGGGTAGCAGAATGGTCAACATATATGGGGGAATTGGGGTTTTCCACAGATTGTTCATGAGGGGAGCATGGGATTGAGGTTTCATCATAGCGTCATTGATTGAAGGAATTTGGTGGGGTTGATTGGCTGGGAGAGGGGGAAGGGGAACAGGTACAAGTGAGGCAGTGGTGTTGTACATTGTCTGCAATATGCCTTTTGACAAATGTCATTAACTGTGCAAAATTAGCGTTCAGTTTGTACATTTTTTCAGACAGACATTTGCACTTTGGGGCTGTCTGTGGCCATCTTCTTCCTCATTTAGTGTGAACTCAGGGACCCTTTCTTCATATGAACTATGTACTGTTCAACAGAAAACCATGTTTTAGTGTCATGTGCAACAATTTACAATACTTTTTCCACTTTAACAATTGTATTCTGTACCATTAGAGGGATTTCCTTTGCTCATTTACTCATGGGGGACATTTTCTTCTAACCACTCCAGGGTGCTTGCCATTTCTGTAAGAAGAAAACAATACTGCTATGTCTTACAAGTCATGTGCATACAACAAACTGTTTCAGGACGAAATATAGTGCACTCACTGCTTTTTGTAAGGGTTTCTTCTGAGTAGCTTGCAGTTGCTTCTGAGTGTGTACGCAAGGTTGCACTGATAAAATACTGTTAGATGTACAGTTCACTTTTGTACTTGGTGCATTACATTATGTTGCGCAACCCATCATATTGTACTTATGGTTTTATAAGTGTGGAATTTGTATACATATTTAATTTTTAAAAGTGCTAAATGTATCTATTGTAGTTTAAAGTACATGTCTTTGTTCGTTGCAGGATATAATGTAAGGTAACCTCTATGCTTTTGGGCAGTGTGAATGCGGTCCATAGTCCGTGGACCGTGCGACTGTCCGCAGACCCTGCTGCTGTCACAATGGGGGAATAGGGGGAGGGGGCAGTATGATGTAAGGGACATATAGAAAAAATAAGGGTATCCTGGTAAAAACCCATGAAATTCAGTGAAAAACGTTAAAAAGGGACGTTATTGTTAAGTTGCACTAATAAAAACCTATGACATTTAGTGGCAAAAACTTTGTTAAAGGAATATTATGGTTACAAGTACAACTGAAAACCCCCAGAAATTCGCTTAGTTATGGTAAACTATCCCCTGTCTGGGCCAGGTGATTTTGTTCATGGACAGTTATAATATTAAAATTCAAAAAGGTGCTATGTAGCTGGACCTTACCTTTGTCATATGTTCTTACAGTACTTTCTTTAAGGTTTGGTCTCAGCTCATGGTGCATATACATGGGGCAATAAGCAGGCCTCAAACACACAAATCATGTGTATACCTGAAGATAACATTTTGTGTTATTAGTTTCTGATTCTGCTTCTTTTTTTGCTTACTTTAGTTTCCCTGGATGTGCCTCTGATTTGTATGCATTGTGGTCTTCATATGTATTGTTTGTAGTAGCACAAGAGTGTAGTAAGTCTTGAATTGTTACCTAGTTATAGCATGTTTAACTTTACTCAAACCTCTGATAAGGTAGCATTCATTATTTTACTATCCAACATTGCACGATTAGGACTATTGTACCTCTATGGTGCATGCTGCAACGATTACCTATGTTTATGAATGATTAGGTTCCTGTATTAAGAACAACACTGCAATAGAATTTTGTTTAGACAAGTACATTCTTCAATAGTTTAGGTAGTTCATGATAGGTCTCCCGATCACCCCTAACATCTTGTTACCAACATTATAAACACAACCCCTAGGGACTTTTCATGAAAAATACATTTCACATGTGATGTCATCAGTGATGTCAATGACAGTTGTGATGTCATCTTTAATGTCCTGGGTGTTATTCCTAGCAGTGCACAGTGGTGGTGTGAGTAATGGTTGCTTAGCTTACCTAACTGGCAAATTTCTGGGTTTTGGGTTGTACTTGTAACCATAATGCCGCTTTAAAAGTTTTTTCACTGAAAAAAAATGGTATATAGAGAGAATACATTACTCACCGTAATCGTTTTTCTGGTGCTTATATCTGCTTAGATTCACATGCTTTGCATAGGCCGACATCTAGTGGAAGCTGCAGAGTATTACAGTTTTCGAAACTCAAAAATGGACGTCGAAATAGGGCGTGCCAGTAATACTATCCCTAGTGTGACGTCCCCTGTACCCATGATCCCTCACGCGTGTAGGTCTCTCAGATTGTATTTTTCCTGACATGAGGTAGCATGAGGTGTAGCGCGAGTACAGAGTTCCCAAGCAGATACTTATCAGACAAGCTCATAAGCATCCACGCGCCTTCTCTCCAAGGGGAGGAAGGGTGGGGCACATGTGAATCTAAGCAGATACAAGCATCACAACTACGATTACAGTGAGTAATGTATCCCTTCTGAAGCTTGTGGAATCTGCTTAGATCACATGCTGTGCATAGATTAGCAAGCAGTGGGAGGAGGAGGTGGGATGTGAGAAGGTTCATGAGCGAATAAAATGTCTTAGAACCGCTTGTCATACTTGTGTATCTGTCTTGGAATAAGTCTCAATGCAGTAGTGCTGAGTGAAAGTATGTATTGAGCTCCATGTAGCTGCTTTGCAAATACTGTCTAAGAGGACATTTGCAATGGAAGCCAGAGTGGCTCCAGTACCTCTTGTGGAGTGGGCCCTTGGCGTAAAGGCAGTGTTTTATCTGATAGGGAATAGTACAGTTGGATACATCTGACTATCCACCTAGAGATGGCATTTTTAGAAATGCAGTCACCTTCTCTGCCTGGCGCTATGGAGACAAACAGTTGATCTGTCTTTCTTAGGGGGACTGCTCTTGTCTACCTAGTAGAGGACCACTCTCCTCACATCTAGTGTGTGGAGTTTTACCTCACCAGAGCTTTTGGGCTCCTGGAAGAAAGCCGGTAGCTCAATAGACTGGTTTGCATGAAATTTGGAGATGAATTTAGGTAAGAACCTAGGGTGAGTACATAAAACCAGCTAGTCCTTATGTATAATAAAGAAAGGATCCTGCACTGACAATGCTTGGATTTCAATAACCCTTCTTATGGAAGTGATAGCTACTAAGAAGCCAGTTTTAGAAGTCAAGTGTTTGAGACTAGACTTGGGCATAGGTGTCACGATAAATGCACCTGACCCCCTCAGATTATAACAGCCCCCTGGCAGCAGTGGGGCTAAAACCCTTAACACTGGCCCCAGAGGCCATAAAACTCCATCAGAAAAATACATGGAGTCAGTCCTGGCGCCAGGCTCATTATCAGGAATAAAGCAATACCAGTTTTGGATTAATCCAACATGGAGGCCTAATACACAGCTCAGTTCTTTAGAGCCAAGCCATGTAGTCTAGTGTTTTCGGTGTGGCTGGGCCTGGAACTACTTGGCCTGGGCTATTTAAACCACACCCAAACAGAACATGCTTTGCGTTATTCTGCACTCCTGCAGCGTAACGCTCACCGTGACCAGCTCCTACCCATCTGCTTCTCCGGCGGGCCGAGCCTGAAACCCTAGATGCGGATTCCATTAATAACCTGGAACAACAAGAACAGCATTAGCGAGCAAGAACACATACCTGGGAAGTAACCGGCCTTGAATCCATCCTGCGCTTTGCTTACCTCGCCCATCTCCGGAGTTCGCCGCAACCTGCAAAGGTAAAGAAACAAGGACAGCATCAACAACAATTCTTACCTGGGCAAGCAGCGAGTCCTGGCAGCACCCTGTGATTCTCTTACCGCACCCATCTCTGGGTTTCACCGCAACCTGCAAGGGAGAAGGAACAAGGTCAGCATTAACAAAGCACTTACCTGGGCAAGCAGTGCTTCGATCGCTCACCACTCCGGAACATCACCGCAACCTGTAGAAAGAAGAGAACACAGGTTCGCAATTACCACCAACAAACAGTACAGCGCTCCGCGCATCCATAACCCACTGTGGTCTTCGCCATCGGCGCAGCAACTCCGAGATCGCAACAATCCCTGTGAAAACAAAGACATTGTTAGGAAACAGCGTAGTGGAGCAAGATGCCGAGAAGACAGAAAACAGAGGGAAAGAAAGAGAAGGCAGAAAAGACATTATAACTCACCTGGAAGACAGCAAGCAGTGTCAAGTCACAACCGGTCTGGACCCGACATAAGGGCGCACGGCCCAGTGAAGCAACTAGGTCCACGGAACATCCGCACCAACCACGCCACGCACCCCTGCACAGAGACGCAGGACAGAGTTCAACGCACAAAAACCTAAGGTGAGCAATAACCCCAAGGGAGGGGATTTGGACCGGTGGGAGTCCATCCATCACAGAACCAGTATCTTAACCCTCCAGTCTCCTGTTTATAGGCGCTACCCAACGTCTGGCACATAACCAAGCAGAGAGGGGTCCGGGATAGCGCTTAGACCTCCATCCAGTATTGTGTGGCGCCACCGTGGATACAAGGTGAGCGTAACAATAGGCTCGAATGGGGTCCCATGAGCTTAGCGAGTACTAAATTGAGGTCCCAACCTGGTGCTGGGTTAGACATTGGAGGGTGGAGTCTCTTTAACCCTTCCATAAATGCTTTCATGACTGGTACCTTTCACCATTAGACCTTACTATGGGAAGTGGTGTAGGCTGACAAGGCCGCCGAGTGGACTTTTAGGGAGTTGGACGCTAACCCTGCATCTAGTAAGTGGAGCATGGTTAGAATGTTAGATGGAGTACAATCTATGGGGTTGATCTGCTTAGTCTGGCACCAAATTACGAATCGTCTCCATTTGTCATAATAACAGTGCCTAGTGTTTGGTTTTCTTGATTCTTTCAAGATATCCATGCATCTTTGCCGTAGATTGAGATGCCCGAACTCTGACTTCAGGAGCAATGCTGCCAAGCTCAGAGTGTGGTTGTGGGTGCACTGTTAGTCCCTCATGCTAGGCGAGTAGGTTGTACTGGCACCGGTGCTTGATGGGATCGCACATCGCCAGTCTGCATAGATATGGATACCACGGTTGTCTTGCCCACATAGGAGCAACTAGGATAAGCGTCATCGGTTCCTTTTGTAACTTGTTCAGCACCTCCCTCATGAGAGGATTTGGGGGAACAGCGTAAGCAAATTTCCCTGACAAGCTCATCCATAGGGCGTTCCCCTTGGAGCCTGGCTGGGGGAACCTGGACGCAAAGTCTGGGCATTGACTGCTAGAGCGTTGAGTTGCCCTGGAACATGTGATGACAGGAACATCTTCCGTCTGAGTGCCCCTTTCCAGATTTCTGTGCAATTCTGGATAGATTTGGAGAACGTGTACCCCCCTGTTTGTTGATATAAAACATTGCTGTGGTGCTGTCTGTTAGGATCTGAACCGACAGTTTTGTTAAATGGGGTTTGAATGTCCGAAGGGCTTTGAATACTGCCAGAAGTTCAAGCACATTGATGTGGTTCTGAGCTGCAGTGTGAGACCACAGACCCTGAGCTGTGTGGTGAAGGTAGTGAGCCCCCCCCCTACCCTGCCAGTGAGGCATCCGTTGTGACTACTGCCTGTATCTGTGTCGCAGAAGGGTTTCCCTCTCGTTAGGTTTTCTCTCGTCCACCAGCGAAGATTTTATACAAATGTTGGCGAAACAACCACTAGATCGTCCCCACTGACCGCTTGCCTGAGACCAGTCGCCAACCACTCCTGTATGGGACGCAGGCGCGCATGAGGAACCAGGTTATTGCAAGATGCCATCATGCCTATTAAATGCATTTCTTTGCGCTCCCTTATCTGGCGGCCAGCCTGATAATGTGGTTTTTGCAGTAACACATTTTTTACTCTTTCCTCTGAAGGAAAGACCAATCCTTCCTCTGTGTTTAAGACAGCTCCTAGGAACTGTTTTGAAGTGCTTGGCACTAGGCTTGATTTTTTCTTGATGGAGAAGCCGAATTGAAAGGAGGAGGTTGATTGTTGTCTGGATGTTTTGTCTGCAAATCAGAGGTGATTCCCCTGTTATGAGCCAGTCGTCCAGGTAGGGGTACACTGGGATTGCTCCCCTGTGCAGGCGTGCGCTGTCACTACCGCCAGTACCTTTGTGAAAATACCCTTGAAAGGATGGGGTTGACGAGGACCCAGAGGCAGACCAGGAGGCTAACATGTACTCCATAGATTCCCCTCTTAATCACAACATTCCAGTGGTCGATTCCTGTCAATAATCAACCCCTAATCAATGAAGTCTTAGCCAAAGCGGCGGAACACTTCCAAATTGACACAGGAGGTACAGGAGGATAGAGACATTGCATAACAAATACTGGGGGACAAAAAGACAGTAGGCCAGTTTATCCCGCTACTAAAAATCAGTCCAACGCAGGATACAGCCATCCTTAGAAGCACCCAATCTCATACGGGCCGTTAACCCGCATGCAGAAAAATTATTCAGCCCTGCACCATCAGACCCTTTATATACAAGAGGCCAAAGACCAGACTCATTGGTTGTTGCCACAATTAGAAAAAGAGCAGGCACACCACAAGACGCACTGAAGACAGCAAAGGACGAGTTTGACACTCTAAAATCTTTTGGGGCAAAATTCACAAAGGTAATCTGGCTACAATCAAGGCCAAGGTTCCTCCTATGGGAATAATCAAGGACAAGACTTCCAAGGTCGTCGTCTGGGCAGAGGCCCTGCTCGAGGTGGCACCCCACCTCAGAGCAAGTGACATTCCGATCCAGTTACCCTCCCATACATCTCCAATAGGACGACGCATTTCCAACTTCACCCACGCATGGGAGGGTATCACCTCAGACAGATGGGAGCTGTCCACGGTAGCAGGGGGCTACTGTGTAGAAGAAGTTACTTCTTACCTTGTAACGTTCTTTCGATGGGATGTTCCTCCGACGTATTCCTTACCTATGATATTTGTATCTCCAGCTTGCTGGCCTCGGAAAATTTTTTCCCAGTAGAGGGTGCTGTGCGTCGACGTCCGTCGAGTAGGTGCTCCTCGACGGCCACCGTATCGACGCCGACGTCATCATGCCTATAAATGGCCACACGCAGCGTCCGTTGCTCAGTTCCGTTTTGTAGAGTAAAGTAGTTATTGTATGAATGGTTACTACCCTTGAAGGAGCGTAAGCTGCAACCACAAGGGAAATGTTACTGCAGGGATGGATGGGAGGGGGGATAAGGAATACGTCGGAGGAACATCCCATCGAAAGAACGTTACAAGGTAAGAAGTAACTTGTTCTTCGAAGGGATTGTGTCCTCCGACGTATTCCTTATCTATGATAGACTCCCATAGCAGTGGTATGTGATTGGAGGCGGGAGTAAGAGATGCCATATTACCCTTTAAGAATGAACAGAGTGGAATGCAGCTTTGCCAAATCTAGTCTCTTGACTAGAGGAGGAATCCAGGCTATAAAATTTGGTAAAGGTATGTGCGGACGACCATGTGGCAGCCGCACATATGTCTCTAATTGGTACCCCTCTTTGAAGAGCTGAGGATGCTGCGATACCCCTGGTCGAATGAGCCCTTAGATTTTGAGGGGGCTCTTTCCCTGCCAGTTTGTAGCATTCCAGAATGGCTAAAATAATCCACCTGGAGATGGTTTGTTTGGTTATTGGTAATCCTAATTTATGTCCTGCGTAACCTACAAAGAGTTGGTCTGCTTGTCTAATTTTAGCAAGTCTACTGATATAAAAACTCAAGGCTCGCTTAGGGTCCAGCCTGTGTAGTCTCTCTTCCTCTTTCCCCGGATGGGGAGGAGGATAGAATGAAGGTAGAGTAATCTTCTGAGTAATGTGAAATTCCGAAACTACCTTTGGGAGGAAGTTAGGCTTCACCTGTAGCACTACTTTGTCCTTGTGAAAAGTTGTATGAGGAGGTTTACAAGACAGGGCTTGTATCTCGCTAACCCTTCTAGCAGATGTTAATGCTACCAATAAAACAGTTTTGAGGGTGAGAAACTTCACGAACAAGAATGGAGTGGTTCAAAAGGAGCACCCTTTAGGAGGTTTAAAACTAGATTTAAGTCCCATAAGGGAACTTGGAATGGTCTTGGAGGGTAAACATTAGTTAGACCTTTCAGATATTGTATTACCAATGGAATTTTGAAATACGATGGCTCCTCTGCAGTGCGCTTAAAGATAGATAGCGCTGCGAGCTAGCCCTTAATAGTGCCAATTTGAAGGCCCGAATTTGCCAAATAAAGTAAGAAGGATAACACCGCAGGTGTACCACATGAAAAGGGTTCGATATTCTTTTCTCTGCACCAGCTGCAAAATGTATTCCAACGGCAGTAGTATAGAGTCTTAGTTGCCGGTCTTCTGGCCGAAAGCAACACCTCCATGACGTCATCTGGAAGGTCCCAATCCTTGTACCTCAACATTTCAGATACCAAGCGTGAAGGTTGAGGGTCTTGATGGCTGGATGGAGAACCCGACCTTCATTCTGCGAGAGAAGATCCTCTCTGTACGGTAGACGCATTGGAGGACAGATGGACATGTCCAGAAGGTCCGGGTACCACGTTCTCCTGGCCCAATCCGGGGCAATTAGGATCATGGTCTTCCGAAACCTTCTCAACCTCCTGATCATTTGAGGAATGACAGGGACCGGAGGAAACGCGTACAGAAGTGGGAACTCCCAGTCCACTACGAACGCATCTCCTAGAGCTCCTCTCGGGGGAAATTCCCTTGAGCAAAATCTGTCGCACTTCCTGTTGATACTGGTGGCGAACAGATCCACTTGAGGGGTTCCACAAAGGGCGAAGATCTCTTGAAGGACTTCCTGAGCTAGCTCCCATTCGTGGGAGACTGTTCTGCCTGCTCAGAGCGTCCGCTGTCAAGTTCTTCTCTCCGGCTAGGTGAATTGCCGATGGAGAGATTCCTTCCTGAATTGCCCAAAACCAGAGCTGCATCGCCTCTCTGCACAGTGGCAGTGACCCTACGCCTCCTCTTTTGTTGAGGTAGTGCATGGCCACTGTATTGTCCATCATTATCAGGACGTTTCTCCCCTGTAAAGACGGCAGAAAAGCCTTCAGTGCCAGTCTGATGGCTCTCAACTCCAACAGGTTGATATGTAGTCTGGACTCCGATGGAGACCAACGACCGCTGATGGTCAAGTCGTTGGCATGGGCTCCCCACCCCGTGAGTGAGGCGTCTGACTACTGTTATCTCCGGCCATGGTTGCCAAAACAGTTCTCCTTTCAAGATGTTCTCTGGAGAGGCCCACCATTGAAGGTCGTGGGCTACCTTGTCCGGAATCCGGAGGAGATCTGTCATCCTCCCTGAGAATTGTGACCACTGAGTCCTCAGTGCCCACTGAAGAGATCTCATTCTCAGGCGAGCCTCTGGCACAAGGAATATGCAGGATGCCATGAGGCCTAGCAACCTCAAAAAGTCGTAGGCTGGGAGAGGTTGGGCATTTTGAAACCTGGTGACCATCTGCAGAATATCTTGAGCCCTCACCTCTGGTGGCGAGGCTTTTCCCAGGTAAGTGTCCAGGACCGCTCCAATGAACTGGAGTCTCTGATGGTATCATCTGTGACTTCTTTAAATTGAGGGAGAAGCCCAGCCTGTGAAGGAAGTGGCAGACATAATCTAGTTGGATCTGAGCTTGTTCCGAAGAAACTGCTCTGATCAACCAATCGTCCAGGAAGGGGTAGACGTGAATCCCTTCCCTCCTTAGACTTGCAGCCACAACCGACATTAGCTTGGTGAAGACCCTCGGGGCGGAGGTCAGCCCAAATGGCAGAACTCGAACTTGATAATGAGAGTTGCCAATTGCGAACCTCAGGTACTTCCTGTGCTTGGGATGGATAGGCACATGGAAATAAGCATCCTGAAGGTCCAGAGATACCAACCAGTCCTGAAGCTGGAGGGCCTGAAGGATCTGAGAGAGCGTTACCATCTTGAACTTGTCCTTCCAGAGGAACTTGTTCAATTCTCGTAAGCCCAGGATGGGTCTCAGTCCTCAGTCTTTCTTTGGTATGAGAAAGTAGGGGGAGTACCAGCCCTTGTTCCTGTCAGCTACAGGTACCGGTTCTATGGCACCTTTCTCTAGCAGGTCTAAAACTTCCTGCAAGAGGAGCGGATCCGGCACTTTCAGAGAGCTGTTCCCCGGTGGATGTCTCTGAGGGATGCGTAGAAAAGGCAGGCAGTAAACTTGGGCAACTGTCTCCAATGCCCAAGCATCTGACGTAATAGCCTGCCATTCCGTCAGATGTTGAGTTAACCTGCCCCCTACAGGTGTCTTGTGATGGGAGACCTCAGAGTGGTTTGGGAGCGGCTGATTCAGTTGCCGAAGGTAAAGCGGCTCCTGCGGCTTTCTTTCCTTTACCCCGTCCACCACGGGTAAATTTTCCTTGGCCTCTGAGTCAGCCGTCCTCTGCCTCTTCCATATGAGGAATAATAGCGAAAGGACCTTCCTCTCCAAGAGGATCCTGAGGGACGAAAATTAGTTTGTCGGATTGCAGCTCCTAGTGACTTACCTGCTGCTTTAGATGTTTGTAGTTTTTCCAAACTGTCATCCGCCTTTTTACCAAATAGGGAAGAACTGTCAAAGGGCATATTTAAAAGTCTGGCCTGTACGTCAGAAGCAAAGCCGGACTTTCTCAACCACGCATGCCTGCGGATTGTGGTACTTGCCGCCATTGCCCTGCTGATACTGTCAGCAGAATCAATGCCAGTTTGAAGGGACTCACACATTGCATCTTTACCATCTCTGATGATATTTAAAAATGCGTCCCTTTCTTCTCCTTCCGGTATGCAGTCAGCCGTCGATGAAGCACACTCCCAAAGAGTGTGGCTGAACCTAGCGAGCGTACAAGTTGCATTAATAGATTTTAAAGCCATGCTACAGGCTGAGAAGACTTTCTTAGCCATGGCATCATATTTTTTATCATCCCTATCCCGAGGAGCAGTGGGGTAAGCAGAAGTACTGCCTGATGAAGTTGCAGCCTGGACCACAAGACTCTCTGGAGTAGGGTGCTTAGATAGGTATTCAGGGTCAGCAGCAGATATCCTTTATTTCGCTGACAACTTCTTGTTAACCGCAGGGACAACTTCAGGAGTTTCCCAGTTAGTTAAAATCTTTCTTTGTAAAGCAGAATGAAAGGGAACCACAGGATCCTCCTGTGGACCTTTATCCAGAATATCTGTGAGGTCATCCTGTTGAAAAACAGGTGAAGGCGCAGACCAACCCATGAACTCCATAATTCTTGACATTAGGGTTCTATAAGGGGTATCAGCATGTTCCCCAGGGTCTGGTTTGACAAATTCCACTTCTGGGGAAGTGTCTAGGCCACTTGCTTCCTGTAATGCATCCTGAAGGTCTTTCAACCTTCTTTACTCAGAGGCAAAAGTCTCTGGTTCAGGTAATGTGGTCCTCTGCAGTCCAAAAGGCCTTTCTTGGTCAGAATCTTCCCTTTCTTCAAAAATTGAAGTTAAGGGGGGATGCTCTGGTCTGTGAAATGGTATAAAACCCATCTCTAAGGCAGAGGGAGCCATCATCAGAGGCCTTGAAAAGGTCAATGTCGTCGACGCCGATGTAAAAATCCTCGAAGGCGCAGACAAAGGCGTTGAGAAAACTGGAAAGAGGCCTCGAAGAACTCGAGAGGATTGGAATCCTGCTCGAGGATGTCGACGATGTTCTCGACGTCGTGTCGGAGGCTCTCGGTGTAACCGTTGGCTGTTGTCATGATCTCTGCTTCCAAAAGGTCAGGGTTTTCCCAACTCCCTTGGAAGCAGATCCATAACCCAGGTTCCGAGTGCCAACCAGTCCCAATTGGGACCTTTTGGACCCAGTCCTGGCGCCAGTGGCACCAGGCTCATAAATATGCCCAGTCCCAGCGCTGGAAGCGCCGGGCTCATAATGCTTGGGTGGACTTACCTTCAGCAGACCATGCTGCTTACTTGCCTGCCAGTTGAGCCTCTGATCCTCTTCTGTTTGGAACTACTTTTCCTGTTGGGTGGGGCTGGAGCCACTCCCTAGATTCAGAACACTGGAACTCTTCTGGAAGGCAGGAACTCTTTTCTTACCAGGAACTCTTTTCTTACTTAGGCGTGGCTGTGGAAGGAGATACCTAAGCACTACAGGAGGCTATTTAAACCACACCCGGTGGATGAATCTTGCTTTGCGTTATTCTGCAACCTCTGCAGCAGAACGCTCATCGTGTCTTCTGCATCCGGTCCTGGGCCTAAGGAAAAAGGCTTACCATCCTGAATCCAGTCTTCAGCAACACCTATAAAGACAAGAAAGAACAGGTTAGCATTCCGGCATCTGAAAGGCAAAGGCTTACCATCCTGAATCCAGTCTTCAGCAACACCTATAAAGACAAGAAAGAACAGGTTAGCATTCCGGCATCTGAAAGGCAAAGGCTTACCAACTCTTCGCACGCTCCGGAGGCCTTCGGCGCTGCATCCCGCATCTGAAAGACAAAACAAGGTGCGTTTAAAGACATTGGGGAACTTTAATACTCACGTGCCATTACTCCTTTCCACATCTAATCCAGTGGGTATTCCGGCACCCTGCAGCCGCTCCGAACTCGTACCTGCAAAATAAAAAGACAGTTAGAGCGCATAGTGAAGCAGGCAACAAGCGCTTACTTACGTGCTTCCAGGCGCTTCTATTCATCACACGGGCTCCATCTTCAACTCATTTCAGCCCGTCATCCGCCATCGCCGGAACCCTGCAAAACAAGAGGCATCATTACTAAAGACTTTAAAGACATTTGAATGACTCGAAACTTACGGTTCGTGCAGTAAACGACGGACAGCAGTCCTCTGAAGTCAAGAGGCCTGCGCTACCTATCCAGTGAAGAAACTGGTTACAGCACCCTGCCCCGAGGCAGATGGAGAGCTCGGCATTCACTTACCTAAGGTGAGAGCGTTAACCTTTGGGGGTCTACAGGAGAGGAGAAGAGGAAAGAGATAGGGACACCCCAATAACCCCAGTTCATTAACCCCATATTTTCTATCTGCAGACATCTTACTCTACACGTCAGGCATACAGTGCACAGAGGTCCAGCCCAAAGAGCCAACCGGGCGCTACACATCACCTTTGAAGATACGGTAGTCGCCCAGTCAAGACCGGCGCCTCTGCGAGAATCAGGTGAGCGTTACAGCTGTGGAGTAGCCGTGGGTCTTTCTTTTATCGGCGTCGACTCGATTGACGGATGCGTCGAAGAACCCTTCGATAACGGTGTCGATGGCGCCGATCTATGCTTCGAAGGGGCTTTCGAAGGGGCTTTCGACGATGGCGTCGAAGATGCTTTACTTCCCGATGGCTCATGGCGCTTTTGGGTCGACACTTTCGCCGGGTGCTTCGACTCGCAGCGTTTAGATTTTTTGGGCTTTTCACCCGGGGTATCACCCTAAGCTGACTTCGAGGGGGACAAGGCCGCTTTCTCGAAGACGCTTAGCATCTTTTTTCTGAATTCCTCCCACTCAGCTTGAGAGCTGTGTTTTGTGGGGCAATTTACTCTTTCAGGGGAACTAGAAGACGACGATAAAGGGGATCTTCTTCGTCTTTTTTTCGTGTCTCTAGACCTCGACGAGTGGTGGGAGCCACTTCGAGACCGAGAATGCTTTCGACGGTGAGGAGACGAATGTCTCGACTCTACCGCAGAAACTTTTGAGGAAGTTAAAATTTACTTACCTCTCTCGAGCTTCCCCTTACGCTCCTTCAAGGCTTTCGCCGTCATGGATAGGCATTCCTCACACTCCGAACACTGGTGTTCGATTCCCAGACACCACAAACAGATCCTGCGAGGATCCGTCAACGACATTTTCTTCCCACAGTCTCAGCATTTTTTGAAACCGGACCGAGGAGTCATCGGATCGGAGGAGGAAGCCATCGAGTACGAGTTGGTTTTCTCGAGGAAATATGAATATATATCGACTGATGAACTGAGCAACGGTATTCCGAGGCACACGAAGCGTGGAAAAACGGAACTGAGCAACGGACGCTGCGTGTGGCAATTTATAGGCATGATGACGTCGGCGTCGATACGGTGGCCGTCGAGGAGCACCTACTCGACGGACGTCGACGCACAGCGCCCTCTACTGGGGAAAAATTTCCGAGGCCAGCAAGCTGGAGATAAATATCATAGATAAGGAATACGTCGAAGGACACAATCCCTTCGAACGACTTCAACGTCCTCACGACCACCCCCACGACAGAAAATCCACTCCGAAGATCGGCGGATCCTTCGGAAGAAATAACTACACTTCTATTAAAGGACACCATAGAAGTTGTCCCAACCAACCAGGTAAACAAGGGTATTTGTGCCAAAGAAAGAACTAATGTGCCCTGTATTAGATTTACGCCCTGCAAACAAGTATGCCAAGCCACAAAAGTTCTGAATGACTACGCTACAAGAGGTAATCCTGCTACTAAAAAAGGGGTATTACGTGGCAACACTGGATATGAAAGATGCCGGTTTTGGAAGATTCTTGCGTTTCAAGATGGCAAACAAACACTACCAATTCAAAGTGCTGCCCTTTGGAATAGGGGGGCGCGGCTGCATCCCAGGCAGGGGGGTGGCGCGAGAGCCCAGCATGAAATTGGCAGGGGCAGCTCATATGGTCAGGCTGGACCATAAAACGGCCTTAGGCACCAATGAAAAAGTGGCCAGCAGTTGCAAATGGATTCAGTCCTTTAGTCACTGTTTGAATAGTACCCAAGGGGGTGTTTTTTGTTAAAAAGTAAACAAATTGAGATATTAAAAAATATTTATTCACCAACAATGGTCATAACCATAGTTAAGTAACTCCTCAAACTGGCCACATTGGCCAAAAAAGTGGCCATTTTGGACTGGCCTACACTAGCATTTTTGGTACGGTCATCGCCCTATTGGCCAGTCCAAGCCTGGCGGCTCATCCATAATGGCCGAGGGGGGCGTCCACCCACTGGCCCCCTCACCCATTATGGAGGAGCCGAGGAGCCAGCCCAGTGAAAGACTGAACACTCCCTCCGCTGCTTTTTCCGGCTGAGATAGTGCTCCTGGGCTGGCTGAACTGTCAAAGGGAAACACTGTTTGCCTTTGACAGTTCAGTTCCCCAGCCGCTCATGATCACTGAGCCATGCAAGGCTGGGGTGTTTTGCTTCACCAGCCTTGCACAGCTCATTGGAAATGCTTGCTGGGGCACTGGCTGTATGTATGTGCGAGGGGGTGCTCCTGCGCCCCCTTGCACATACGGGCAGAGCAACATGGAGCGGGTAATTTTAACAACCACGCGCCGTCTCCTGCAAAAGGTACATTTATGGTGATTTATGTTTTATTTAAATGTGTATGGATGCATTTAAGCTTGTGTTATGGGACTGTGGTGGGAGCAGGATGGGCGGGAGCACTGGGATAGTGGTGGGAGCAGGGTGGGGAGAGCCCAGTGTCTATTGGGAGTAGGGTGCGGTGACGGCACGCAATAGTTCATAGCCATTTCTACATACTGTCCATATGGCAATTTTGGGGGGGGGCCGGCCTGCTCAAATTTTACTCAGGGGGGGCCCAGGCCAAAAAAGTTTGAAGACCACTGCCCTAGGCCGAGGAGGGTTGCAGCAGAAAGATAGGATAGCATGGTCACTATGAATATTCATCGTCACGTTGAGATACATAGCCCACTCCATCACCTTTTTGCAAACAGACAATCAATGATAGACACCTTGCCATTGCTCCATGTAGGTGCAGCAGGCACATCTCACAGCCAACCAGTTAACATGAATACCTCCATCTTTTAAAAAATGAACCATTCACTTAAGCTCTTAATTTTCATGGCATTACGTGAAAAGGAACATTTCTTGAGCCTCAACTTTGCATCAACATCAGCAGATACAGTAGGTATTGAGGTCTCCACACAGAACAAAACAGACATTGGGGTTTAATAGAAGCTGTTCTCACACACCATTTCATATATACATTGCTGGACATATCTCCAGGAGGGCCACATATATTCACCACCAAAATTATATCTTTGACCAGAGATCCACGGAAATCACCAGAACATTATTACCATCTTCTAAGAATCTTCTCCTAAAAGATTTTAAAATCATTAGATGTAAATGTAAGCAGACCGCCAAATGGATGACACTTTTTGCCTTTTTTGCAGATTTAAAAAAGCTTGAATAGCCATCTCATGTGGTGGCTTCCTGCAGCCAAGCCTCTTGCAGCATGATTATATCTGCAGGCATTAAGAGATCAATAGCACCATCCTCCTGAATAGTAGGTAGTTATGAGCCCTGGTGTTCTAAGATTTAATTACAAGGGTAGATCAAGCTCTAGTAAACGCAGGTGGAAGAAAGGAACACAACCACTCCCAATGGCCTTCACTGAGGGATCACATTATAGTGGTACTGATAAAAGATTCACCACAACCACTTAATTCCTCAACATCTTGTCAGGCACTACCCTAGTTTCAATTTATTTCTGGGGGAACACACAACCGAGGTCAACAGCACACTTTCATAAGGAGTCAACGTTCGTTCTAATCAAAGTTGCAACCTTCGTAGTATTACAATGTACTCTAGATACATGAATTTCAAAACTGTTAGCTTGCTCTACATATATAAAGTCGTTACTTGTGACTACTCTCAGAGCCGGCACATTAGTAAAAATAGAAAGCCATCGGCTCCAATTTATAGCCAAGTCAGAATTAGAGAACAGACTAGTTAGCGTGAATTGCGTTGCTGAAGCGAACTTTGCATCTATTTGCAGGGCAGAATTTTTCCATTGGCCCACACTGGTGGCAATATTTGCCTTAGGGACCTGTATAGAACATTACATTCGCAGTTTATTATTCACCAAATGATTTATCTACTTTGTTTGAACAATCATTGGGACCATGACCTCTAGCCGGCTTTCTTCTTTAGATGATTCCAATACTTCATTTACGACTGCTTGATGCCTGTCCGCTGGTCGCTTTTTCTTTCTATTAGTAAGCAACCAGCTTGTCAAATTGCCCCCTCTTTGGAGGACCTTATTTTTCCTGTCAGCCCTTCACCATGCTTTTTTAAAAATTGGCAAGGGTTTTCCTTGTCCCCGTTTGTACTAGCATCCCCATGAACAATTATAATGCATCTTCCGATCTAAATCTCATGGACTTTGCTTTTTTCTTTTTCCTCCATTGCTCCTCGAAAGATGCACCTCCAACTCTTCATCCTTGTCACTGCCAAGTAGAATTTCTACTTTTGTAAACTCCAAATGTTCAATATTTGGAGCCCCAGGTGCAGTGACCACCAGAGAAACATTATGTGATGCTTTAGGAATCACTGAGGTAGAAGAAATTCCACCAACTTGACATTTTACTCAATATTTTCTAAAATCATACAATGTTTTTGCACCAAGCAATGAGTATTTCAGGTTATTTTCAGGAGAATTTGTAATGCAAAGCTCGTTGCCATCTTATGTGCATCTAATGAACAGATCTCATTTAGACAATCAATAGTCTTTTGATCAATACCAAGCTCTTCCTCCATCTGTAGTTCTGCCAGTGAGGGGGTTGACGTAAAGGAAGAACATCGGAACTGTCAGGCAAGAAGGTGATGACGACCACGGCGAGCGAACCCCAACATATATGTTAAATGGGACTTTTTAGGAGCCTTACTTCCGATAGAAAGAGACACTGATGGTGAAGCTAATTGGGCACAATCTGCTTGTATGGAAAAGCAGAGGTTTAGCAATGAGTTATTGTTATCCAGCTCTGCTCTAGCAGTGGCCCCGGGGTTGCTAGCAATTCCACACAAGCTGGGTATAGAATGATCATCAACTATCCCCACAGAATTGCCCTTGAAATATTCAGTAATTGTCCCATGTTTCCCTGTGGTGTCAGGCAGCAGCTGTTTACTGAGTTGATCAGCCGCGAACAGTCTTGCCTTTCCGAGCTCCATTGACTGCCCCCTTGTTCCTGATTCTCAAGTTGTAAACTTTATGGCCTGCCTAGCAAGGCATAACGATTACAAGAAAAATGTGCCTTACCTGAATAAAGATCTAGCAGGCTTTATATATGGAAATGTATTCAGCAATACGATGCACCAGAGCACCTGAGGCACACTGACACCACACTTCTGCCAATGTAGAGGCAAATAAAAGCTTTAGCTCACCACCCCAAGCAATTGTTCAAAGTTAGCTCTAATTAACACTTATCAATTCGTTAATGCTGGCTTTTGCCTCATGCCTTTAACTGCCCTTCCCGCGATTTGCGCCAGCACCATGTATTTAAGAGCAGTGCAGAGTCTCCTCTTCCTCCACAGGTGATTTTAGTTTTAGAGATCGATGAGGGACCACAAAGTGCAGGAGTCCAAACGCACAACAGAAATTATTTTCCCAGAGGTCGTATCTCCTGCCTTAACTGTCCTTAAGCGTCCTCCACCATCTGTACCATCTTCAGAGACAGAGGAGTTGGAAAAAGACATAGGGACCACCATGAGAGAAACCAGACGAACAGAAGTGCGAGTGTAAAGAGAGACAGATCAAAGAAGGGGACCTCAGGCAGAGCAGTAAAGGGGACCTGCAAGGCACACATTAGTGCTCAGCGAGGCAGGTCGGTTTGAGAGGGAAGCCCTCAGTCACAGGTGAGTGAGCACAAACTATTACACACAGGTGAAAGAGACGCAACTGAAGAATCTAATTATGAGCAAAATGCTTCTATATTTTGCATAAGGAAATCCAAAATTCATTACACTACTTTTTTTCCTCCATGGTTAGAAAAGTGCATCAACGCCTCTTTTCTTCAAATTACTCTCGTCATTCTGTGGTTTTTCATAATTGCTTTCACATAATAACATGAAGTTGAGAATGACAATATCGCACAAGGGTGCGATATTAAAAACACTAGTGTAGAAAACTGCCAGCACTGAGAAACCAAGAGGTTATCGATTGTGCATTGACTAAGCAAAAGGTTTACAGACACGACTGAGATCTCAAAGTGCTAGCCCTCTAAAAGGAAGATGATCAAGAGACGGATCAGAGCGAGCTCTCAAGACGAGACCATTCCGGGAAAGCGAGCGCTAAGCAGGCGCCAAAGCTGGGAAGCAAGGAAACTATCACGCCTAGAAACACTTGTGTACAGCCGCCTTATAAATGTCATTAGACTCGCAACGTCTTTGGGGCAGCGACCAGGTTGCAGCCCCGCCCGCCCCGAAATGTTAGCCGAGGGGCGTGGCTTTGTAGCCTTTAACAGTTCTAAGGAACAGGAACATGCTTCTGGGCGCATTTTGTTTTTTTCCGAGGCAAATATACCATCTGCTCAGCTCGAATTATCAGGCACGGCCTGTTTCACGGAGTCGCAGCCCCCCCCTGAGATACACAGGCTGCGTCCCTGGCTCTGCAGCCAGTGCCGAAATGAGCTGGACAATACATTTGTTGCCATCAACAGCATAGCCTAATGCATGATGGTGAATTTCCAACTGAAAGATCTCCAGTCACCTTCCAAATCTGAGAGAATTAAGGCGAGCAAACCAAGTACTCCTTTAAAATGTGTTCATACCCAGAACATCTAATAGCTTGATATGCTAATAAAGTTTGCTTTCATGTGCTTAGTTGAATTTTCTTAAAACCATACAGAACACCCCGGAGGTTACCGACGAATCTCCAAACCTATTTTAGTTTATGACAATTTCATTGTGCGTCTTAAAGCGCTGAAAATAAAGTAGGTAAATAGATTTGTTTACCTTTTGCATCTTATAGTTTTCCATTCAGGATGTGGAAAATAAGGTACACTGATGATATTTTGGCATTTACATGTCATGATGTTTTACTATACAATGTGTATTTTGCAAGTAAACTCTATATGACAGTATTATTTTAGGTCTTGACACCCAAAACTTAAATATTTGTTCCAAATAAAGCGTGGAAGAAGGTGCCCAAATTGCATAGTGGGTTAAAATCCCTGCTTCGCTATTAAGCTTAAGTGTGTGATCCCAGACAAAATAATGTAATCGCACACCGACTTCAACTGCAAAAATTGGAGTGCTTTTAAGTGAATACGTTTACACCCTTACAATAAGACAGTTTTAATACAATAGGACAGTTTTAATAAGTGTAGGGACAAATTGTGTATCCTGGTGCTACTCTGCTAGTGGCTCCAATACAGTCACCTAGAATTGCATTATTGCCGCACTGGCCCTCCCCCAGTCTCTTAACACTTGATTTGACAAGCAGACACAGTCTGACCAGCCAGTCAGTGCACCACAGATTCTCGTATAGCGGACTAACTGCGGTAGAACCAATATTACATTTTCTCCCCCTGCTGCTCCCAGCCACTGAGGTTTCTTGGGACGCCCAGAGTACTGCCCAACACTCTGCTATGTCCTGTTATGCTGTGATATGGAGTCTTTCTTTTCACACCATCTGCCATTTTCACACTTTATAGGACCTTCATTATCTGCAAGAAGTGGGCGCTTTCAAACTTAAGGATAGAGTTAATGGATTGTAACATTGAAGATGCACTAGAATAGTCTCATTACAATGAGTAAAGAAGTTAAATACCCCTACACAAGTAAGTTTGCCACTCCAACGTCTCTGAAGTTAGGGACCCAACATTTGAAGGTTTAGCCCCCTGACCCCCATCTAAATTTAAGCCTATGTGCACCTCTGGATGGGCGCACTTGCATTTTGTTAGGCAGAGAGGTGAGGGAAGCCTTTCCCCGAAAGTGGCGGTGTTAAAGTTTTACTGTGTTTGTTCAGAAAAATGTACTTGAACAAACGCAGTAAACCTTTAAAGCTGCTACTTTCAAGAAAGAATTCCATCACCTCTTTGTATATTGAGCTTTAAAATATACCATTTGATAGTTGGACCCCACACCAGTCCATGGTTGGGGGGTGGAGTTTGGACCGTGGGGTATCGGAGCCTCCAGGTTTGCCCGCCTATTTTCTGAAGTGGCCCCCCTCATCACCACTTAGCCCCCCTCAAATGTAGGTTTCGTTGCGCCCCTGCAGTTCATATATCATATATGGAGACATAAGCAGAGGCTGGGGCTGGTGTAAAAACAGGGTGGCAATCATGCACATTGTCGAGGCCCAGTGAGATTCAAAGTGAGAAAATGAGGAAACAAAGAGCGGGCTGAGGCATCTGAAGATGACAAATACGGGAAGAGCAAGAACCACATTGATTGTCTGGGGAAGTACAGGAGGGAGAAGTGTGAGCAACGCAGCAAGGGAAGGGACACACAACCCTGCCTAAACCACCAGCCCCAGAGCTCACACCAGGGGCGCAACAAAACCTAAACTGCAGGGAAGGGCAGGTCTGGTGTGCGGCCCATCAATCAAATAGTACATTTTAAAGCGCAATATGCAGAGGCGCTACTAATGCCTTTTTTGAAAGCAGCAGCTGTAAAGCTGTACTGCGTTTGACTGAATACATTCACCTAGGCTAAAATGAAGAGGCACCAACTTCCAGAGACTGGGGGAGGGGCAAACTTACTGCTGTGAGAATGAGCCGTCTCCTGTCCCACATACCGTTCCAATCACTCCTCTGGCATAAAAGTACTAAAGCAAATTTAAAAGCAGAAGGACATTATGGACAGTGGAACGAATGCTCAAAACCTGACCCGAGGGTATCTGGGTGCCTTTAGCACAGAGGATACAAGTATACTTTTAGCTTGGTTACAGTAGATGCAATATACAATAGGAAACAGATATACATTTTATACAGGAAGAGCATTTCTACATACTATGCAAGGAGTAATACAGTGGAGATCTATATACAACGGCAGCCATGGAAAGGTGTGCCAGGTAAGGTAAATGGTACAGGATAAGGGAAAGGGAGAATACATATAATGTATCCGGGCAAGGTTAGCCAGTCATAATCAGAATACGTAATAGGCAAGTCAGGAGGACATGTAACCTAGTATAGGGCAGGGGTTATCCCGAATGTTTGGTAACCAACCAGTTTATGGTGTTCCGCCTGAACATATGGAATGGTTGGTTGGTTCTCAGTGAGATGGGTAAAGAGTTCCAGGCTAGTGCTGCCTTGACAGGGAAGCTACTTCCTCCTGCTTTTTTGAGTTTAAATCTAGGATGAGTGGATTGTCCTTGTAGGTTGCGAGGAGGATTTTTTCATGATTCTCTCGGTGAGGTAAGTAGGGGCAGCTTGGTTGAGGTGTGTTAGAGATACCATTTGAAGCATGATTTTGTCCTTGGTAGAAAACCATGTGATCTGTTTTCTCAGGTGAGATATGTGGTCTCTCTTGGGGATACCATGGGCAGCTCTAAGGGCATTATTTTGCAGGATTTGGATTTTGTTGGTGATATAGTTATTTGCTCCCAAATACAAAGCATTACAATAATCCGATTTGGAGAGGATGAGGGCTCTGGCTAAGGTAGTGCAATTATCTTTTGAAAGGAAGGGTCTACATGCCCTGATCAGTTTACAAGTGTACGCAGTGGAGGAAGCCAAGGCGCCGACTTGTTTATTGAATGTAAAGGTGGAATCAAGGTAAAAACCTATGGTTTTTACTTCTTTGCCCACTTTGATGCTGTTACCGTCTATATTAAAGGCTGTGTAGTTCGGTCTTAATTTGTTGAGGTTGGCTGTGTTTCCAAGTATTAGCAGTTTGGTCTTGTCATCATTCAGGCATAGGCCGTGTGTGGCCAGTCAGGCCGGAATGATGAGGTATATTCTATTCACCTGGGCCACGTCCTAATCTCCCCTGAGTGGAATGAGGATCTGGGTGTCATCCACATAATTAGGGTAGGTGACACCCAGATCATCGAACAAGGGCTTGGTGAATATATTATACATGGTCGGGGATACACACGAACCTTGTGGCACACCACAGGTTATCGGGATTGGATCAGCCACTGCTAGGAGAGACGACTCATGGTCCTTTTGTTGAGAAACTATTTCATCCAGATGATTGAGTCTTGTGAGAACTGTGCCACCGATGCAAGGTGTTTTCAGAGAATATGGTGGTCAACGAGGTCAAAGGCAGCCGAGAGATTGAGTAGCAGCAGTGCTACTTTGCCTTGGTCCTTGAGTGAGTCAATTTGTGTTTTTAAGTCTATTAGGGCAGTCTCAGTGCCATGACACAGTCTGAAGCCGGATTGGCGGTCACAGAGGAGGTGGTTCTCTAGGTAATCCTGAATTTGGATGTAGACAACTCTCGAGTGTCTTAAGTAAAAAAAGGTACCGTGGTAATCAGTCTGTAGTTAGTTGGGATAGTCGGGTCCAGTGATTGTTTTTTCAGTAGAGGTAAGACCCAGGATTCCTTCAAGTTGCTAGGTACAAACCAGAGGTGAAAGAGGAGTTGATTAATTTGGTTATGAATGGTGACGGGTCTCTGGCGGCATCTTTGGTTATCTGTGCTGAGCAGCTATCTCCTTGACATCTTGAGTTTGAGGGCTGAGATGATTTTTTCTACCATGAGGGGGATTGTGTTGTGCAAAGTCTACCAGTGCCTTAAAATAATCTTTAGATAACCAAGTAATTAAATACTAACATAAATGGAATATAATTTCCAACGCTGCCGCCGCTGCTGCAGCAGCAAAACCCACTCCATAAATCTAGAGCCAGCCAGGTCTGAAGAGGCACGTCTCCTTTGTAACTATTGCAAGTGTGAACATATAGGGTTCTTGTGCTTCCGGCCGACCTACAGAGCCGTGGCTGGAAAGAACAGGACAACAAAGTCAAACGGCTGACGTAGTGCATGTGTGGTATGTATTTATTCTAACACTAACATACTTCCTCCCTCCACCATACAGAATTACTCAAGCCGCAAAAAAATTAATAAATACATTTCAAAAAAATTAGTACAACCACACGGCTAATCTGTGCAAATGATTGTGGGTGATCTAAATTTGTGAGCGAAGGGATCGAACTGCTACATTCATCCATCCATTTTACAAACATGAACAAGGGTTATCCAAGGGAAATGCTCTGGCACTGATGGAGTGCCCATAAATAAAGTGAGTTACCTTCAAACCGGAGTTACATTGACATTCTTGCTCCAGGATGTAGTGCCTTCATGTGGGGGCTTCCACAAACAGAACGGACAAACCCCGAGGCGGCTGATCTGGTTTATATCACCTGACTTGCACCAGTCACGTGTCCGTGATCAAAAAGAAGCGCATCATAGGAAATGAGAGAGCAAACATTCGGAATCAACAAATTGCAAAATGGGATGATAATTATTTAACAGTTATTTACTCAAAGTACAACAAAATAAGAAGAGACAATTGGGAGGTAGAACACTAACCTACTAGGTCTTGGGAGTGTTCAGAACATGCAAGTGCAAAGTGTATGGGAAGGTGCTGTGGTGCTCATGGAGAGCAGCAGGTTAAGTGCTATGGAGAAATAAATGCAACCTCCAGTGGTGGTGGGTGAGCTGAGGCACGAGCAGAGGATATACAGCAGCTGGGATGATCAGATGTGGTAGGTCAGGGCCCCGATGATGCGCAAGGGCCCTGCACACCAGTAAAGCTACTGTGTGATTAGCAGGAGAGAGAGGGAGGGGAGGAGGCAAAGAGGAAGGTTTTGAGGTATTTCCGCAACTTAAGCAGGTCCTGCTCAAGACAGAGGAAGGGGGAGGCTGTTCCAAAGAAGGGAGCCAGCTCAGAAAAGAGATCGACACCCCTGCTCACTGTTTAGCAAACCGCTTGCCAGAGGAACTCCGGTGTCTAGAGAGAGTATTTGATGAGAAAGGGTGGTCCCCAGCCCCAGACAGCTTTGTGGATGATGCAGAGGGATTTGAATTTAAATCCGTGCTGCGATCAGGAACCAGTGAATACTTTGTAGGGGAGGAGAGATGCAATCGCTGTGCTTGAGGCCAAGCATAAGTCTTGCTGCCGTATTCTGGATTAGCTGGAGGGGTCGCAGACTGGACGAAGGTAGATTAAGGTGGAGGCTATTGCAATAGTCAAGCCTAGAGAGAACCAGAGCCCGGGTAATATGGAGTCTCTGGGGGAAGGTGAGGAAAGAAAGAATTCCTTTCAGAAGGAAAAGCTCCTCCTTCTAGAACTGTCAGCTCCAGAGATGGCAGCTTAACTTCTGTGCTTTATTTTCCCTGATAGGATACGTTAATATCCTGCAAATGTCAGCTCCTACTACTCCAGATGCTAAAAAACAAAAAAGTGGAGAGAAAGAAGATAATGGGGAGAGTAGAGAAGAAACTCTTTGATATGCTGAGCAAAATGACGTTGGACATTGGAGAGATAAAAAGGCAGCTCTTTTGAAGTCAGAAGAAAAATTTACCACGGTTGTCAGAAGAGTGGACTCTGTTGAGGAACAATTGAATGTGGTGGATGAAAAGACTTTAAAGCTGATGGATCAAATCAGAGAATTGAAGGTGGTTAATGAGAAGATTACCTTGAAGCTATCAGCACAAGAACATTTTTCACAGAGGAATAATCTTCGTTTTGCTGGCTTGCCAGAAAATGTAGAAAGAGGTAATACCATTGACTTTCTGAATAAGAACTTGCCTAAGTTGCTGAATATAGATATGGCTATTTCATTGGAAATGGAGAGCTCATCGGTCTCTTGGACCTAAACCAGCCCTGGGAGAGAGGCCAAGACATATTATTGTAACATTCCTAATAAGATTCCCTGTGAAGGAGTTAGTGTTCAGGAAAGCTTCGGGGCTGAAAGATCTTGCCTGGCGAGGCAATAAAATAACGGTGTTTGCGGACTTGAGTAAAGGTGTAATGGATAAGAAAACATTAATGGAGGCAAAAATAAAAGCCTGAGAAAAAAACCTAATATACTACATGATTTATCCAGCAATTTTGAAGATAGTAGTGGAAGGTCGATTGCATTCTTTCACTGAGAGCAAACTGGCAGAGACCTTTCTGACTGATTTAGATCTGGACCCAATGGAAGGTACTTCATCAGGTTTGGAGCCCAAAGATAGGCTGAGGAAGAAAAAGGGAAGACCTGATTCACATTAGACTGTTGTCCTGTACAGTTGCTCTGTTGAACGTGTTCTTTTTTAAAAATTTTATTTCAATGTTTTACATTTGCAATTGTTTTTACATTGAAGAAAATGGCTGCCGCATGTACTCTGTTAATCGCAACAGATTTGGAATGTTTATATCCTTGAAGGTAAACCATGACTGCCTGAGCATTCCGTGTTGATACTAAGGAAAGCAACTTGTTGATTTGTTACGTTACGTGAGACGTAACGGAGGAGAAGCAGCCTTCGCATTTACTTCCAGATTGTCATGCCCCCTTCGTTTACTGAGAGCGATCCGAAACGGTAAATCTGGAGCGGAGCATAATCAGATCATTCTGCGAGCCTGCACCATCATGAGCGGCGAACGCGTGCTTTCGATAAGTTCAAATTCCTGCAGGAAATGCTTAAGGCGGTGTTCGAGGCTTCAATGTGTTCATGGCTTCGTCCAAACATGCAGTGTGTGCTGTCCCCGTCCGCTCCTCTGGGACAGGGGTAAGCTTGATGAAGCCGCTGCCTCGAATGGTATTGTGCCCACGGTTGTGCTCCGCATGCTTTCCCCTTGGCTACCCTGACAAGCGCTGGTTCCACCTTATTATATGTGGTCTCCAATGCTCCGAACATCCTGTTGTCGATTAGCCGAGTGAACTGCCTCCTCCTAATTTGCATGTTTGCTTTTGTGGACAGTGCTAGGTCTCGCTGCAAGGGAGATGCAAAAACAGCTGTATGGGGCTTTGGAACATTGGACCGGTATTAAGAGTTGGTGTTTGAGTACGAACCTGGAGCTGTTTCTGATTTTTTGGGGATGCAGACATTGGTTGAGATTTGTTCTACCCGAAAACATCTTGATATTTGGAATTCCAAAATTCTAACAAGAACGGTATTGAAAACAGCTTTTTGACTCTATGTGTTTGCAGCAGTATGCGCTCCACTCTGTGCATACATGTTCCCTTTCTGTTAAAACCGCTAATGCTATATCCTCTGCTGTGCGGACTTCAAACATTTGGGTGAGGTGCTACTGTGAAAGTTAATTTACATATAGACTTGGGAGAGGATTGATGTTATATATTAAGGGAAAGAAATGTAAGGACAACCTTGCAATGTCATTGCCCCTGTGACTGGACGTGGAACTGTCTGACTGATGTGACTTTTACAGTCATGATGTAATTAGAAGAAACCTCATCTGGTTGGTCCAAAAGGTCACAGTTGTTTCAGGGGGACTTCACCTTGCTTTTAATGGTTGCGGAAGGATATTGAACACATAAGTCTTCAATAATCCATGGTTCATTTTCCATGCTTTCATGGGGGATGGCTCTATGGTTACATCTGCTGTTTTTCTTCAGTTCTCCATCCCTCCCTTTTTTTATTTTTTCCACGTTTGAGTTCCTATGGCAGGGGTGTGGGGTCAGTTGAAGTTCTATTTCTTGAATCCTGACACTGAAGTGGACAGAGATTGTTTACTATGTTGCGGTTTTTTTGTGGCCTTGCCAGGGCGATGGGGTTATGCGTAAATGGTGAATGGTGCGTTTTGGTTGCGTCATATGTAGAGCGGATCTATTTAAGGGATACTGGCCTTTCTATCTTCTTTATATATTGTAAGTTTCCATTGACGCGTAACATGCCCTCATTAGTTACATGCTATTATATGTTTAGCTCATTAGGTCTCTTTGTATTTGATCTAAAGAGGTGAAGTCATTATATACATGGCGTGTCTGCTTATCATTAGTTGAGACTGTATAAGTTAGTCGGGGGTTTCTCAGATAATTCTTTCTATGTTTGATTAGTGGAGCTAACATGTTTTCCTGTACGGGAATGAATGCGGGAGATTTGATGTACAGGGGGTGTCAATTTTTTTATTTTACTATTTTTTTTCGATATTGGGAATGTTTGGATTATTTGGGTACAGTGGGAGGGTGGGTGTACATGGGGGCTAGGTTTGCTGGTAGTTAGGGTACAATAGGGTTTAGTATCGAGTGGTTTGCTGGGTGACGTGTTGATTAGATTGAATCCTTGTCTCGAATTGCTTATGGGGTTAGGGGCAATCTTCGCTGATTTTATTTGATGGGAGGTGGATTTGTAGGATATTTCAATAGGAATGTAGCTATGAGAGTCTTTGAAGGGCTCCCCCGAGCTGGCGTAGTGGGAGAAGGCACAGCAGGTGCCCTTTTGTTGTTGGCTGTGCCTGCAGCAATGGGGCACGTTTGATAACAATAGGGTGCTGATTATTCACATGATTACCTCCCCAGTCCGACGCGGGAGCGGGCGGTTTTCATTGGAATAGGGGGAGGCAGGCGCCTTTTTTAAAAAATGTTAAATTTTTTATTTTTAACCTGTAGCATATTAGTGGTTAAATTAGTATAGGCCCTCAGATTAGTGGTTTGAGTTTGTATACATCTATGGTTAATGTTCTGGAAGGTGAGGGGTTCAGGTTAGGCATTAGAGGCGTTTGTATTTAATAGTTAAATAGATAGTTGTGAGGTGAGTTGTAAGGTCGTGATTGATGTGGAGTATTACATTTTAGGTATGTTCCATGAGTATGTATTTACTTGGCATGGACATATAGAGTTAGTAGAGAAGGAAATTCACATGATTCATACTAATATCAAAGGGACAATATTATTGTAATATTTATAAGGTTTGGGCATAGAGTTTCGTTTCTGGTGGGTATAGTTCAGAATATGGTACTTGTATATATTTATGCGTATGTTAAGTCTGATGTTTATCAGACTGGATGATTTGTGCAATACTTTTGCTTTATGTTTGTTTGCATATATGTGTCTTTTGTTGTTGTGTCTGTACTTTCCTTACTTGTTACTTTTCACTTTTTGGAGCCCTGCCTTTGACCTTGATGGTTGCTGCATTCATTGTACTGACCTGAATTGGGAGGTTAGGTTGCGTTGACTTTTGTCTCATGGAATGTTTAGGGAATTGGGAATGTTGTGAAAAGACGCAAGGTTTTGGCAAGGTTGTGGAGAAGTAGAGCTGACGTGGTTTTCCTTCAAGAAACTCATCTTGATGAACCAACTGAAAAATACTTAGCCAATTCAAAGTATTCTAGGGTTGTCTCGAATTGCTATGATTCTAGATCTAGGGGGGTAAGTATTTTGTTTAGGAAAGGCCTGCTGATTAAGATTGAAAAGACGGTTGCGGATGAGGAAGGTAGATTCCTATTGCTTGATGTACTCCTTGATGGGGAAAAAAATGACGATTGGTTCTGTGTATGCACTGTGCTCGCCAGCTGTATCTTTTCTCAGTCAATTAGGAGTTTTGCTGGATGGTATGGAGGGTGAATCATTTGTGTTAGGTGGTGACTTTAATTTAGTGATGAATAGTAGGTTGGATCGAAAATCGGAATGTAGATATGAGAAGTTTAGTGAGGAATTGAAGGCGTTTGTATTTGAGTACAATCTTATAGATATATGGAGGGAACTTCATCACGATGAAGATTTCTCCTTTCATTCACCTGTTCATGACTCTTTCTCCAGAATTGATTATTTCTTTATTAGTGATACCTTGAGTAGTCAGACAGTACCGACGAATATACTGGAAAGGGGTATCTCTGATCATGCTTTATTGGATCTGCAGTTGAAAGATGGGGAATGCAAGCCAACGCACTAAAGGATAACTTGGTTACAGAGGGCTTTGAAATATTAATTGTACATTACTTTGAGGAAAATATAGGCTCGGCCAGTATTAAGTCTGTTTGGGATTGTTTTAAGGCAGTCTTAAGGGGAGAACTGATAAGTAGGTCTGCCCATGCAAAGAAGAATAATCAGAAATTGATCAGTAATCTGGAGGCAGAGATCAATGAGTTGGAGGGTTTGTGCTAATGATTGTTTAGGTCAAAACAAGCTAAAATTGCATAAATTAGAAGCGGAATTGAGGATTCATTCAAAACTTGACATGTAAAAGTTTGTTTTATTCAAAAACAGAAGTTTTGGGAATCTGGTGATCGGAATGGCAAACTATTGGCATATAAACTTAAGGGGTTGGTGACTGATACCTGTGTCCCTTCTATTAAAACTGATGATGGCACTACTTTACATAGGAATAGAGACATGTGGATATTTCAAGGATTTTTATGAATCACTGTATTGGGAAGACAGTGACCCTACTGTTGATAGATTGGAAAGGTTTTTTGAGAAAATTTCACTCTCCAAACTGGCTCTAGAGAAGCAGACTTTACTTGATTCTGCAATTGAGGTTGCTGAAGTTAGTATGGCCATATCACAAATGAAAGATGGAAAAATTGCCGGATCCTGAAGGTATTGTCTCGGAATTTTATAAAAATGTGATGTTCAATCGGCACCTATTTTGTGTGATCTTAATGAGTTTATAGCATCGGGAATGATGTGTGATTCAATGAAAGAAGCATTGATTGTGATCCCGAAACCTAATAAAGATCACACTAGGTGTGGAAATGACAGACCTATTTCAATGTTGAATGTGGATCTTAAAATTTTCACTAAAATTTGGCCCAACAGATTGAGATTATGTGTGGGGGATCCTATTGATGGTCTCAGGTGGGTTTCATTCCAAGGTGATATGGCTATGACAATATCAGAACTGTGTTAAATGTGGTTGGTGAATGTTTTGGAAAGGACGCGAATTAAGTCATTGGGTTTTTTGATGCTGAAAAAGCCTTCGATAGCGTTAACTGGAAGTTTTTGGAATATACTTTACTGAAAATGGGATTTGGCCCTATTCTCATGAAAATGGTAGAGTATTCATAGTGATGTTAGGGCCCGAACATTGGTTAATGGGGTAGTTCAGATTCATTTCAGTTATTGAGTGGCACGAGACAAGGTTGTCCGTTGTCACCTTTAGGTCCAAGTAGAAACCTAGGGTTTTTACTTCCTTAGCAACTTAGATCTTGATGCCGTCAATAGTGATGGAGTTGTATTGGAGGGGGAGTTTGTTAGTGGACACTATGATTAGGAGTTCGGTCTTTTCGTCATGTGTGGCCATCCAAGTTTATATAATTTGGTAAATTTTGTTGATAAGCCCTACATCTTTGTTGTAGTCTCTTTAAATAGGGATAAGGATCTGGGTGTCATCAGCATAGTTAGTATATGAGACACCCAAGTTGTCCAGTATATCGAAAAGAGGCTTTGTAAATATATTATACAAAGAGGGGGAGACGCAAGACCCCTGCGGTACACCACATGTGATAGGTACTGGGTCTGCTGAAGAAGAAGGCGAGAAGACTCTTATAGTCAGTTATCTAAGGAGTTTATCCATGTGGAGGCCTCTTTGGAAAGGTTGGCGCCGGACTTGAGGTGGTTGCATAAGACTTTATGGTCAACCAAATCAAGTGCGGCTGAGAGGTCTAGGAGTAGGAGAATGGAGATTTCTCCTTTGTCTTTTCGGTCAATCAGTTGGTTCTTGGGATCGAGGAGGGCCGTCTCTGTACCATGCCTAGGCTTGAAGCCGGATTGTCGGGTGCCTAATAGGTTGTTGATCTCCAGATCGGATTGAATCTGGAGATCGGCAGCTCCATCTAAGATTTTAAAAGGTGAAACGGTACTGTTGTAATTGACCTGTAGTTGGTCGTAACGCTGGGGTCTAGGTTTTTAAAAAATATTTTTTTTAGGAGGGGTAGTACCCAGGCATTTTTGAGGTTGGTGGGAACAGAACAGGATTTGAAGGAGGAGTTGACGAAGGTAGTGACAAAGGGGGCAAGGTGCTTTGCAGCTTCCTTGATAATGGGTGCTGGGCAGGTGTCCCCAAGACACCGGGAGTGTTTGAGTGATCCAATGATAGTTTCTGCCTCAGTGATCGAGATTGACCTAAATTTAAATTGGTTGGGTGGTTTAGTTAAGATTGTTGGCCAGTTCCTGGCAAGAGCCATCTTGTGGATGGAAGTTTTTTTGGCTGATATTTTGTTTTGGAGCGTGGTTATTTTATTGCAGAGGGCATTTTGTATATTTGTGCACCATATTTTGTTTTTCTTGCATGAGTCGTTGGGGGCAGGAGGGATTCTAGTTCTCTGAGAATAGAGAAGATTTCCCTGGTACTTGAGTTAGCTTTTTTGATTCTGTCGTAAGTTTCTTTTTTTCGTTTTGATTTCTTTTTTGTATCCGTCTGCAGGGGAGGTAAGGTGATATTTGTTTTGAGTTGAGGGGTTCTTTTCCCATCTAGCTTCTGTCTGTCTTTTTTCTTTGCGAAGGGCTTTTAGACTACGGGTAAACCAAGAGTTGAGATGGGCTGCCAGTTTTCCTTTGCTCAGTTTTAATGGGGCGATGGGGTCTATGGCTGCGTTGATAGTGTTATTATACAGGTCGACCAGTTCTGTGGTATCATTGGGAAGGTGGGTGTGACTGGTGATAGGTTGAATCAAAGGTAAGAGGTTGGTGACAGTTATGTTCTTTTTCCATCTAGTTAAGGCTGGTGGAGCCATGAGCTTAGATATGTTAGTTAGGGGTCTGTCTTGGATGGTAAGTGAGATCAGGTAGTGGTCTGTCCATACACGGTTCAATGGCAGTGCTGCACGAGGTGCAATTGAGATCTGCAACCCAGTCCAGGGTGCGGTCTTTGGTGCGAGTGGATCCAGTGTTCCTAATAGTAAGGCCGGCTTCAGCAATAGTGTTGGCTAGGATAGTGGCATTCTGGTCTTTACGGTCGTTAAGGGCAAGGTTAAATTCTCCAAGTATGAGGATTTGGGAACCAGGTTTAGCATTGGTATTCAGAAGAGTTAGGTCTTCTTCGAAAGATCCTAGTGGGCTTGGAAGTCTGTAGATCACGTGTATGGTGATGGTACGTGAGGGAGATATTCCCAATTTGAGAGTAACTCCGCTGATGGGAGGGACATGCATTCTATTTCTTTTATAGCTAGGTCTGATTTGCAGATGAAAGCTGGGCCACCCCCTTTGGATGTTTCTCTGTCTCTTCTAATGATTGAAAAGTTTACTGGGACAGCTATAGCAATGGCAGTTCCGCCTGCTTTGTGGAGCCATGTCTCAATAACAACTAAGAAGTCAAGTTGGTTACAGGTAATATCAGCAATTTCTGAGGCATGGGCAACAAGGGAGCGAACGTTGATGAGGGCTCCTTTGATTGTGATTTTCCTTGGAAAGGCCTAAGCTGGTAGTCTTAGTGGTCCACACGGCTCTAAGGGTGCTGGTCAGGCATTTAGAGTTAGGAGAGAGCTCAGGTTTGGGCATGTTGTGGCAGGGCAGATTTGGAGGTGATAGAGTGTGTCCTTTTATATAAGAGGGTGAGGGCTTAGTTAGTCTAGATCCAAGTCTATGGTTTCTCTATTTGGTGGAGCATGGTTGGCTAGGTTTGGGTTTGTTGGCTGAACAAGGGAGCCATTGGGGTTCTGAGGTTTGTTGTATGTGGTCACTCTTGGTGCCAATTGTTTTATGACTGGAAATAGTTAGGGGATGAGTGAGCAGGCGAGTGTTAGGGTTATTGGGTTTCAAACCAGTTACCGTCAACTGTGGTAGGAAGGTGGTTGGTGGGACGTTTTGGTTTAGGGGTAGTTTGGTAGCCATGGATAAGTTCAAACGGCCTAAACGTGTTTACATTCCTGTTCAACACAATGACATCAGGCTAAGGAATATGCCTGTGATGGTAGTAGAAGGTACGAGCATGGCTAGATACAAGCGGAAAGGCCGCCAAACAGCGCGGTGGGCTATGTGGTACAGTGGTCTATAGTTCTGACTAACTACTTGGTATGGTTGCCGTGAAGCAAGGTAATACTGAGTGCTAGTATGAATGGAAAAAGCGAAGTAATTACATAGTAGAGGGGGTAAGTACTGGAGCTAGTACATGGTGCTGGTTTGCCAACGCAAGGGTACTGCTAATAGCTGTCCCAGTACGATTGCAATGGTAGTTGCATATGAGGTAAAGAATCATATAAGATGCTAGCAGCAGGTGCAAAGTGGGCCTACTAGGTACAGTGGTAGTAACGTACTGGCGACATACAATACTGGTTGGACATTTTGTTACAGTGGCAGTCAAGTAATGATACCAGCATAAATGAAAGTGATCACAAATTACATAGGAGATGCAAACTTACGTATAAGGTGGCAATAGGTGCAGAATGGGCCTATTATGAAAAGGAGGCATCCGCACACTGGTTGCGTAAGGTAGCCGCGTACTGGCGACTATGTAGGCGAGTGCAAAGGCAACCACTGAGTAATGCAAAGTCAGGTACAGGTTCGGAGTGCAATTGTGAAAGGCAGAGTGCGGAGGAATGATTCACGTGCAGGGACCAAATACAGAAAGGCACGGTTTGTTCCAAGTAGAATATATACAATCCATGTTATTTAAATGATGTTGGTATGTCATTGATTTGGTCACAGGGTGAGATAATTGCAGAATGAAGGTACGGACACAACCAGGGGCTAAGGCAGCATGGTACAAGGCCACGTTGTTGCTCTGATTGTGCCGTGGCTGACGAAACAATATAGTAAGCAATAATACAAGGTAAATGCATACTTTTAGTCCTATCAAACAATGTTAATGTTACTGGTTACATAGGGCTCAAAATGATTAGTAAGTGCCCCAAGTAGGCAGGGCAACAACAATGGGGGGAAAGATGCTCACGTTTTCTGGCAGTTGGTAAATTCGGGAGACATGGGACACTTTTAAACAGCTGAATGCAGTGTCAGACCAGCAATGGGTAGCCTTTTTGAAGAGTTGTATGGGAGTAGGGAGGAGACACATGGAGGGACTGAGGATGCAGTAATCGAAGGTTGGGTGGATGAGCAATATCTGCCAATTGATATGAGGAGATTACGGCCTTGATTGGGGCATGTAGTAACTCCCGAGCAGCAGGTCCACACCTTATACAAGGCCGACTCAGTAATCTGGGGGAAGATTCAGAGGTATTATAAGATCTGGGGTGTTCCCATCTTCCTGGGAAATGGCTAATGTAGTTCCCATCTACAAGAGGGGGCCCAGAAATGACCCCAATAACTATAGACCTATCTCGCTGATTGACGCAAATTGTTTTCCACAGTACTCTTGGGCCATTTAAATGAATGGGTCAAGACGGGCTTTGGAAAGGCAGTAGAACCCTCCAGCAGTCTGCTTGGGCGTCAAAGGAAGGGTCGATTTTTGTACCATAAATAGACCTATCAAATGCATTTGATAGGGTTGACCGTAAGATACTTGGACCAAGTTGCAAGACTGAGGGCTGCCTTGTGATCTACTGAAGATACTGATGAAACTATATTGCAACTCCGCAATTAGAATAAGATTAAATAAAGATGGGGATCTATCCAGGCGTGTTGAAGTACAAAAGGGGGTATGGCAGGTGTGCATTCTAGCTCTGTGCATCTTCAGTCTGTACATTTCAGACGCCTGGGAATACCTGGAGAAGTATGGTTTTGTGTCACCAAAAATAGGCAATGTGAGAGTTCAGTGTTCTTACACGGATGACTTCCTGCCATTTGAGGTTACAAAAATGGGTCTGCAAGGACTCATGAATGGTTTTATGAAGGATGCTGAGGAAAATGGTTTAAACATTAACCCAGCAGAGGCCACCAGGGTGCGCAGGAAGATGGCTGCCTGAGTGCTCAGCTCCCTCCCCTACCCTGGCAAACTTGTGGAGGAGACATGTGGATAAACAGCAGTTGCTTCCCCATGGGACTGCCTCCCTGGACGGGGGTGGGGGGTGGTGCAGCGGTTTAATTGAGCCCCTGGGTCTGATGTGCATTGGGTCCGACCCTGTTGGCGGGGGCCAGTCCTTGTGGTGGCGAGCCCTGTCGGTTCAGAGGAGCTTGGTGGAGACTGCCCCGAAAAAGGAAAAAAAAAGACATTTTAAAAAAAGAGGCCGGACGGGGACGCCTGACAACGGGCCCGGACCCGCGTTGCTGCTGGGTGCAGGCCTTGCACCTGTAAGGTGAGAGGAAATCACCCACCCGCCTGGAGGTCGCTGCGGGTGCGCGCTGTCCTCTTCCATGGGAGGGGCGGCTCTGTGGCTCTGCAGCTGCGGGAATGCCGAGACGGACACCGGCGGCTGGAGAAAGGGAGGTACACGGCGGGCCCAGGGAAGTGCCAAGACTTGCGCAGCCGACGGGTCCTTGCTCGCCACTAGCAGGAAGAGGAGGCATCCACCCACCAGGGGGACGCAACGGGTGGGCGATTTGTGCTCCAACCACCCCGGCCTGCTTTACTACGGTGCCGGCATAGACAATGTAGAGAAGAACCTGAGGGGAGATAGCCGCAGGTGGGTCATGGAGTGCGGGGGCCCGCCAAGATTTTGAGGCCCCTGAGCCCTCAACTGAGTGATGTAAGGGGGGGGGGGGGGACTGTCAAAGGGATCTACGGCAGCCGTCGGGAGCTGCAGCAACCCTGAAGCTGCACCCATACAGCTTCCTGACCACGAGAGAGCGGTGTGACGGAAGGAGGAACAAAAGAAGCCTGTTGAAAGGTGGGCGACTCCCCTACTGTGTGGAGGGTGAAACAAGGAAAAGAGGGGGCCTCACGCAGGTGGAGAGACGAGACAGGAGAGGCCTCGGGGTGGGGGGGGGGGCCTGCAGCGAGGCTCACTCCACTGGATGCTAACACAGGAGCACACAGGGGCCTATTCTTAGAGTATTGAGGGGCCATGAGGGGCACCCCTGGAGCAACAAGGACCCTGGACCAGGAGGGACAGAGGCCAGTCCACAGGAGGATCACATAAATCCCCAGTTCCCAACACTGGTGGTGCTGGGTTGCGAATATAATTGAACATTCCAGGCCCTCATGTGGAGACTTGCGAGTCTGGTGATACCTAAAGCTGGAGCAGAGCCTACGATTCCCCCCAACCACCTCCCAGGGACACCAGAGGGAGCGAACAAGGACACTTATGAGCTAGCGGTATACCTTGACGCGCTCCCACTATCAAGGCACAGAAACAATGGCAGAGGCCACTGGAGTCACAGGGCCAGCACCAGCGAAACTCGGATCCATCAAGAGCAATATACAAACCATCCTAGAAGAGATTAGAAGGATGAGGACGGACATGAGGGTGAAGTTGGCAGACTTTTCAGCTAAGGTGGGCACTCTGGAGGACAGAATGGATGGAGTGTAAGGTAAGGTCTTGGAGACACAAATGGAGGCACGCTTCATGGAAATGGAGAGACGTGAAGGAGTGTCGCCTTAAGGTTCACAACATTGGGAATAGGGAGAGGCAGAATAACCTCCGATTTTTCGGACTGCAGGAGGTGGATGGTGAGACCCCAGTGGGCCTGGAACAAAAGATTCAAGAAATAATAGGGATGGTCCTTGGTTCCAGGGTAGGAGAACGGTTCACCATAGACATGGTGCACCAAGCCGGAGGAGGATCCAGAGGCACGCACTCAGTCCTGGCGCGCATGCATTATTACAGGGACAAGGCGAGGATCCTCGAAAAAGCAAAGCGCATGAAGGAGGTGAACTATGCTGACTCCAAGGTGGCTATTTGCCAAGACCCATCAGCCCAGACGTTATTGAGGCCAAAGAAGGGTATTACCCAAATTGACCTTTTGCACAATTGACCCAATTATAGTGGTCCTAATTAACCTTCACAATTGACCTTTATGTTATTTTAGTTATTTTATGTATGTATTCGGTTGGTTTGGATTATACCCCAAAGACCTCCTGGGGGTGTCCTCAGAGCTGGAAGGTCTGAAGGGTGATCCCTGGTGGCTGCTGGTAGGACGGTCTGCTGTTGTGATTGTTTGACATTGAGTTAGTGGAAGGGGGGTGAGGGGTTTAGGTGTAAGAGGTTTACAGGGGGAGGAGGGGGATCCTGGAGTTGGTTGATTGTTTCACATAGAGACGGGGTGGGGGGGTTTCTCCCCCCACGCGGGTTGACAGGAGATGGAAGGGGATAGCAGGGCTGCTTAATATGGGGACATGGGTAGGGGCGGCAACCTTGGCAGTTCGACAAACGTGCCCAACATGATGGGAGCACAGGATTGAGCGCTTCAGATTGGGGTGGGGAGGTTGGAGGGGCGAGTGGGTTAGGTGTGGGAAGGGAGATTGGAGAGGGTAAGGTACTTTATGCAGCAAATCACATGCGCAACAGAGGTCAGGTACAATATAAGGAACATAAAGAGCGTCCAGCGAAGGGTGAAGAAGGGGTATGACTGAGGTGGCGATAGGTATGCTGAACGTGAAGGGGTTGAACTCACAGAATAAGAGATCTTTAACTAGCAACATGTTCAGGAAGCAGAAACTCACGATCCTCTTATTGCAAGAAACCCACTACAAGCGGAGGTCGGAATCACTAATAAAGGGCAAGGAGATGGGCAGGAGCCTCGGGGCATCCCATAAATACCCCAAGAAGAAAGGGGTGGTGTCATGAATGCACTAGAAAGCACCCAGGAAATATCGCGACAGACATTGGCTCTGACAATACCCCCAGCATAAGCAGGTTAAACAGTGCAGCAAAGGGTTAAATGTTCCTGGTAGAGGGGGAGGATAATTGACAGTGTTTTCTAACCAATCACAGCAGGGATTCAGGCTGTTGTCTTTTTCTCTTGTTTTGTGGTTGCTAGGGAACGGAGGAGCTGGAGGAGGAAAACGACGGTTACGTTTGGGCTTACTAACAAGAAGCCGGACGAAACGAAACCAGACACGGAAGTAGAGATATATGTAAATATATAAAAATAGAAGCGAGCAGAAGTTGCACCGTTGCAGTGTTTGTTAAGTTAAGAATATATTTAAAGAAGCGTCCCACGGAAACGCCGTAGAAGAAAACTCGAAGCAGCAAAATTCCCCGACTGAGTGTCGGAGCGACTGTAGAGGTGAGAGCTCTTTGAGGGGAGAGAAGCAGAAAACGAACCTGCGTAGCTACTCCGAAGACACTGCAGAAACTCCCGAGTTGTGTGACAGGCGGATCACAACAACGGGAAAAGGGGGCAGAGTTTACTCGGAGTCGCCGAGAAGGGAGAGAACAGCTGCAAAGTGAGGCGGGACTCTTCTAGTCGTCGCCCGAAGTAGGAAGCTGAAGAAAGGGGCGGAGAGCAGCCGCCGAAGCCGACGCAGCACACAGCTGATCGGAGACGAGAGACGCTTCGTAATTGATGAGGTGAGAGGAATGAAGCCGGCAAAGGGCGGGGCCGCTAAAAGTGTTCATTACATGCTCGAGCAGTTTAACGAAATACAGGGGGAAGCTTGATATACAGCAGAAGTGGAAAGACAGCGAACACATCCGAGTGTAATAGAGAGGGATTATAAACAAGGACTGAGAAGTGAGGTACAAGTGGTGAAAAGACAAAGAAGCTTTACAAAAGCCAAGTTAAAAAGCCAATTGTTCCAAAGTCAAGAATGAACTAGAGAGTATCAAGCCATAGCCCAAAGGCCCTTGGGGAATAACATGAGTGCTACTTGAAGAGAACGTAACAAACAGCCAAAACAGAGAAAGATAGTAATACAGGAAAAGAGACTATGAGGTGTTTGTGAGAACAGAGACTGTGAGAAAGATCTTAAGAACTTGAGAGAATAAATTTAAGAGGACTACCTGAATTATCCAGCGGCGGTACCTGAAATAATTATAAGCCGAGGTCACCAAAAGAGTTAAAGACGTATCCTTTTATCTCTAAACCAAGAGAAGTAAAGTTAATAAAAAAGTGTGTTTGAAATAGAATAACTTCTACTTCCGGCCTCAGTGTCATTATTACAGAACTTGCAAAGTACCGTCTTACAAATTGGGTGGGCATTCTGCTGCACTAGTCCTTTTGATTGACAGGAACCCAGGTCAAGAGGATGTTTGGGGGAAGGTTCTTAGGTGTAAAGGGTATCCACGAGGGGACACAGATCACGCTAGCTACGCACCTAACACTGGGCAGGTGGGCTTCCTGCGCCAGGTTTTCAGGATGATGGAAGGTTGGGTGGAAGGGACAACTCTTTTGGGGGGTTGAGGGAACTTCAATCTGGTGGTTGACCCCACGCTAGACTGGTGGTCAGCAAAGGAGGCAGGTACTAAGGCAGTGACCAAGGATAACCTGGCCTTTCGGGATCATTTCTGGGTGGACGTCTGACGGAAGCAGTGGCCGGGACTGAGAGGTTACATGTTTCACCCACCATCCCCCCACATCAGACCTATACGAGGTTGGACCTCTTCCTGGTCCCGAGGGAATGGAAGGGTGAAGTGGAGACACCTAGGGTCTAGGTGTCACACGGTCCAACCATGAGCTGTTGGTGGCGAAGTGGCAGCTACCAGATGCTTTAGATGGAGGTGAAATGACACCCCGGCTAGGTACCGAGATACAGGCCCATTTCAAAATTAATAACGGTGAGACGGGCAGGGCTACGGTTTGAGAGGCTGCTAAGGCACCTCTTAGGGGGTTACTCATCACTGAGGGGTCTTGTAAGAAAAGGGAGAGGGGGCTAATTGAAAGTGTGCTCCAAGAAGAATTGAAAGGGTTAAGGTCCCAAATAATCCAACCGGATGCAGACAGGGAGAAGCTCCTGGGTTTCATGAGAGAGAAGAGACATGGACTCCACACGATCTTGATAGAGGAGGTTGTGAAGAAAATTAGATACACCCGACAGCAGTTATATATAACGATTCAGTTGGGACCCTCCTGGGGAACAGGGAGAGAGGTTGTAGCGTGGACAGGAGGACAGAGGGGATACGGAAAGGAGACAAGGGAGCCTGTACAGTTGAAAGTGACACAGGGGTAGTTGTGAGGGAGGTGTTTAGGTTAGAAGGATGCAAGGAAGCCAAGGTGAGCATAGATGGCAAGGGAGCCAGTAAGGAGGAAAGAGGAAAGTTGATAAGGCGAGGAAGGAGCCTATCAAAAATGTAAGAGGTTGGGTTGAGGCCCTTGTATCAGGATGGTACAATTTGATTGACATTTATGATGGCCCCGGAGGTGGAAAAGGAGGCAAGCAGGGCCTCCCAGCGGGTGCCACCATTTGTGTGTGAGGAAGAGTGAGAGAGCAAAGTGGCCAGATGAGTCGATAGGTCAGGAGAAAGAACGACAGGATGTTAGTGAGAGTCTCTCTGGTGGAGGAACTGACGTAGGTGTCAGCGATGGGAAGGCATGGGCTGGTGGCCAGTATGTGCTTCTTGAGTTTCTTCCTGCCTGACGCAGTGAGAGGTGAAGGATAGGAGATGGAGAAGCAGTTAGAGCAGATGGGGAAGATAGAAAGTGCCATAGTGAGGGGCACAGAGTGTGGTACACTTACCCAAACAGAGCAGTTGAGTTATTTGGGAGGTGGTATGCGAGGCGGGAGCATGCGCACAGGGTGACACAAACAGGATAGGAAAGAAACAATGGGAAATAAGAGGGTAATGGAACAGATAAAAGACCGGATAGAAGGCATAGGGGGCAACCAGTCAGCACATTTCCATGAAAAGCAGGATGTGCGCACAGCTAAAAAAACATTTTTAAACAGCAGAAAACAATGCAGAATCTGCACCCAGTTAAAACAATTTTTTAAAAGTCCAGGAGGAAAGTAAGTGTTTTGGCCTGGTGCTTGGAACAAACAAGAAGAGAAGAGGTGCATTCTGAGATAGTATAGCGATTGTCAGGAGAGGCACAAAGTCCAGAGGATGATGCAGGCAAGTATAGCAATAGGCCACACTTCTGTGATAGCTGGGGGGAAGGGGGATTCCATAGCCCAAGTACACCTGGATGAGGTACCAATCCCCCGGGTGCATAGCGTATGTCCCCGGACATATAGGGGCCCTTAGAGGTGGCCCGGCTGAAGTCTGCCGGCTTCGGGATTGACTCAGATGAGGAGCCACGAGCCAATCACTACTGGAACAGCCGACACATCAATGTCCACACCAGTGCTGATCCCTGGGACAGCCATGTTGAAAAGCCTGCGAAGTTGAAGTAAACGGAGGTGCACAAAAACGAGAAGCACACTCCTTGGTGTGCTTCAGCAATTTCAAAGTTCGATTTATATTTAAATCGCTATGTGGTCAGTTTGCAAGAATGGAAAAGCACCCTCAATTACTGAAAGCCTGTGGGGCCTACCTGTGCCTCTGTAAATGTTCATAGTGGTCCCGGGGGCACTCGGGAGACTCGTGGTGGGGAGAGGCTTTCTTGTGATGCTACAGATGTGTATGTCACAATATTTGGGAGTGCATTACTCCAGATGGGCAGTCACGGGGTGACATGCCCCAATTTGGAGTGCGATCTAAAGCACTTGGAGGAGACAATCATCTGTACTGTGGAAGGTTTATTGAGTAAGAAACCAGAGGGCACACCTCTAGTGTGTATGTGTGTGCGTGCATGCATGGGGGGGTATCAAAATTATAGGGGGATCCCAAAATGTGTGGAAATCCTCAAATGCAAAGGAAAAGAGAATGTGCTTGCGCCTACATCCCAAACGGCTGGGCGGATTTTCACAAAATCTGCGCCAGTAGTGGAGATTTAGTCCCAAAAGCGTGCTTTTGTATATTTGATGTGAACCAGTCAAGTAATTCATTTAAAAAAGGGCAAAAATTAGGTAAAACAAATGTGTGATAGCTGGGTCCGGTCCGCAGATTCACTTCCCGATTCAAGGTCCGTTGACACATCTGGAACAATCAGGTAGCAGCGTGCGGTTCATGCACATCGTAAACACTCGATTGGATGGCGAAAAAATTGAGGTGCACAATATTTTTGGAAACGGTCACTATGTTGGATCGGCAGACATCTGCCAGTGTCCTAGGATAGCCCAGTGGGGAAAAAGTATGTGAAACACATTTGATGTTATTTGGTGGCCGAAAGAGGGCCTAGAAAGGGAGCAAAGTGGAAAAAAGTTGATAAGGAGCTGTTTTTAAAAAGGTGAAAAAAAGGCTCTGCAGGTGGCGCCATGTCCACAGAGACTACAGTAGTCTGCGGACACATCGGGTCTTTTAAGGGGGATTAGCCAATAAGGTTTTGTGGGTCTGGAGGAGGAATTTAAGTATACAGGAGTACGGGGGAGGAAGTGTTTTCTTTATTGTGTGTAGTGAAGATTGCTATGCTGTGAAGAAGCAGAGCGTGTGGATGGTGGGATATTCCTGGATCCATTTCATTGAAGCATTATAGTGAATCTCATGGCATCTCTGCTACTATTGCTTCTGACGTAGTGGAAGCTTTGCGGTATGCAGATTGTGGGTTAAACTGGGTAAGGAACAAGTTGCTTACCTGTAACTGTTGTTCTCCAGCATGGGTCTGGCATGGATTCACATGCTCTTGAATATTCCCAGTCAGGCCGGGAATCCTCGGTATAAAAAAAATCAGTATCAGTTTCGTTTCTGATCGGTCTTTCTCAGTAGTAACTAATCACTGGTCTCTGGGTCATACTGCCCCCAGCCAATGAATGCCCTCTCCCTAAGCCCCGCCCCTGGCAGCCATCCTCAGATTTGGTAGCACGTGAAGTGGCAGTATGACCAAGTGAAGGGTTCGCATGTGAATCCATGCCAGACCCATGCTCGAGAACAACAGTTACAGGTAAGTAGCTTGTTCCTTCTCCAGCATGGGGTCTGGCATGGATTCACATGCTCATGAATATAAGAATACATAGCAGTATACACATGCACAACCACGGGAGGTGGCAAAAGGCTCAACATCAAGCAATACAACAACTCAACATTAAGCATCTCTTACCTCCGCACCAGGCTCACCTTAAGCAAACAGGTTGCGCAGCACTGCCTGGCTGACTCTGGACTCCTCCCTGGAATCCCGGTCGACGCAGTAGAATCTCGTGAAGGTGTGCGTCGACCTCCACGTAGCAGCCCTGCAGATGTCGAGCAGGGGCACACCAGACAGGAACGCCATAGTAGCAGCGATCGCTCTGGTCGAATGGGCCCTCGGAAGGCCTGGCAACGGTCGGTTTGCCAACCGGTGACAGTGCATGATGCAGCCGGAGAGCCATCTGGAAATGGAAGTCTTCGAGAGAGCCTTCCCTTGATTCACAGGTCCAAAGTTCACAAACAGCTGTGATGTCCTCTGAAAACTCTTCGTGCGGTCCTTCAGCGCTCTAGCTACATCCAGCGAGTGCAGAGTCCTCTCAGCTGGCGACGAAGGCAACGGGAAGAAAACTGGCAACACCAAGGGCTCGTTGAGGTGGAAGTCCGACGGCACCTTGGGCATGGAAGAGGGGTGCGTCCTCAGCACCACCCTCGTGTCGTGAAAAGTCAAGTATGGAGGCTTGCAAGACGGCCTGGATCTCTCCCGCTCGTCGTGCAGAGGTGATGGCCACGAGGAATGCTGTCTTCCACGACAAAGTTCAACGGCACTGAATGCATAGGCTCGAATGGGGCCCCCATGAGCCTAGTTAGCACAACGTTGAGCTCCCACGCCGGGGCAGGGGCCTTCACCGGCGGGAATGATCAGAACAGTCCTTTCATAAATTCCTTCACCAGACGATGAGACCACAAGGACGCCCGTCCTGTAGCTCTGGTGTAACGTGAGACGGCAGGCAGATGTACCTTGATGGAAGCGTGAGATAGGCCAGCCTTGGCCAAAGACAATAGGTACGGCAATACTTGAGGGGCTGCAATCTGCAGAGGGTTAATCTTCTGTGCACGGCACAGAGAACCTCTTCCATTTGTGTCCATAGCACTTGAGTTGAGGATGCCCTGGCCTTCGCAAGAACCTCTCTGCAGTCGGCCGGGATGTCGTATCCTCCAAACTCTAGTGCTGCAGGAGCCAGGCCTGCAAGTTCAGCGACTGTGGGTCGTGATGGAGAATGGCGCCTCCTTCTCTGGAGAAAAGATCCGCGTCCGTCGGCAGCTTGACTGGTGTGGACGCTGACAAGTCCAAAAGGTCCGGGAACCAGATCTTCCTCGGCCACGCCGGTGTGACGAGGATCATCCTGCACCGGGACCTTTTGAGCTGGTTGACGAGCCGGAGTAGCAACGGCGGGAACGCATAAAGGAACAGGTCGTCCCAGGGGAACGAGAAAGCATCGCCCATGCTCCTCGGTTGGGGAAACCTGCTGGCGAACCTCCGGCACTTGGAGTTCGCCGCCGTCGCGAAGAGATCGATCTGGGGTTCGCCCCATCGTAGGAAGAGTCGGTCCACTTGATCCTAGCGCAGTTCCCACTCGTGGCACGAGCGCAGCTCTCTGCTGAGTGAGTCGGCGATTGTGTTTTTTATCCCTGCCAGATGAAAGGGTACCAGAAACATCCCTTGGGTGACGGCCCAATGCCACAGATCCTGGGCTTCCTTGGATAGGGCAGGGGATCTGGTTCCGCCCTGCTTCCAAATGTTAAACATCGTGGTGGTGTCGTCGGTGAAGATCCTCACCACCTTGCACTTGAGGGACGGAAGGAAGGACCCGAGGGCCCAGAACACTGCACGGAGCTCCAAGATGTTTATGTGGAGTGTCTTCTCCTCCGACAGTGAGGCCAAAGGCCTCTCGCGTGGAGACCCCCGGTGTCTGCTCCCCAACCTTCCAGGGAGGCATCCGTCGTCACCGTCACCTGGTGGGCTGGGGCTAGGAAACCTGTTCCTGCCGTCAGATGAGAGCGGATACCCCACCATCGTATCGCCTGACGGAACGCTTTGTCGAGCGGGATCCTGTCCTCGAAGCTGAACGTCGGCTAGATCCAGTGGGCGTCGAGGAATTCTTGCAAGGGCCGCATCCGAAGTCTGCAGTGGCGCACGAGATAAATGCAGGAGGCCATCATTCCGAGGAGGGACTTGATAGACCTCACTCTGGCCACGTCCGTGGCCAGCAGACGTTGCACCTTTCCCAGGATGCTCCTTATCCTTTCCTCCGACGGTGAGGCCCGCCGCGCCACTGTCGAGCTGTGCTCCCAGAAACAGGGCGACTTGCGATGGGACCAGGTGGGATTTTGGAAAGTTGATTGAGAACCCCAGGTCCGTGAGCAGCTGCACGGTCTTCGCAGTGTGTTCCACAGCGAGCTCCCTTGTCCTTGCCCGTATGAGCCAGTCGTCCAGGTAGGGGTAGACGTGGATCCCCTGCAGGCGCACCGCGCCGCCACCGGTGCTAGGCACTTGGTGAACACCCTGGGTGCCGATTTTAATCCGAATGGGAGGGCCTTGAACTGGTAGTGCCGCCCTTTGACCACGAACCTGAGGAACTTTCGGTGTCTCTTCAGAATAGGGATGTGGAAGTATGCATCCTCCAAGTCCGACGACAGGAAATCGCCCTCCTCCAGCTGTCCCAGCACGTACTGGAGGGTGACCATCCGGAACTTCTGTGCCTTGATGTATTTGTTCAGTCGTCGCAGGTCCAGAATTGGACGCCATCCTCCTGTCTTCTTCTTTACGAGGAAGTATCTTGAGTAAACTCCAGAGCCCCGAAGCCTCTTTGGAACAAGCTCGATGGCACCTTTCCTGAGCATCGCCCTTACTTCCAAAAGCAGTTGAGGGACGTGATTTTCCTTCCTGGCCACGGGAGGAATGCGGGGGCACTTCTTCTAGAACTCGAGGGCATGTCCCAGGGCCAGGGCGTCCAGCACCCAACAGTCGGTGGAGATGGACTCCCACACGCCGACGAACTTCGTCAGCTGGCCTCCCACCGGGGTGCTTCGGCGGGGGGCCCTACCCAACGGTCGGTTCAATCTTGCTTGGAGGCAGCTTTGCCTCCTTGACCACCTTGGCGACGACGGCGGGATCCACCCTGTCTGCCTCCGGAGCTCCGAAAGGACGGCCGTCGCTCTTGAAGCGCACCCAGTGCACGGGTCATCTCCGTGTCCGTCTTGATCGGGACTCATCAACCGCCTTGCCAAAAAGGTTGTTCCCATCGAAGGGCATGTCCAAAACCTTGGTCTGTACGTCCTGGCGGAAATACATCGCCTTGAGCCATCCTCGTCGTCTCAGGCAAACGCCGTTGCCCAACTGACGGAAACCGGTGTCGGCGATGTCTGCAGCCACCGTAATGGCGTGGTCCGAGGCAATCTCACCTTCCTGTAAGATTGCCAGGGCCTCAGCCCCCTTGGCGTCCGGAAGGAAGTCCAACAGAGGGGCGATCTTGAACCACAACTCCCTGTCGTAGCAAGCTTGATGGTCGTCGCTGCAGATGAGATGACCCGTCGTCCCATCGCATCCAGCTTCCTACCCTTGCCGTCTGGCGGGGAGGTTGAAGTAGAGGCCCATGCCCCCCCCCCGCTTTCTTCTTTGCCGCCGCCGAAATGACAGAATCCTGGGTAGGTTGCGCCCTAAGGCACAAGGGGGCAGCGTCGGGGACCCGGTACTTCTTCTCGTACCGGTCCCTCTTCGCAGGAGCCGTGGCAGGGTTGAGGAGGGCGAGCCCCTCATCCCAGATGTCATCAAGAAGCGGTACAGCGAGGACCGTCTTCCTTTTAGCCTCGTGCCGTTGGTAAAGGAACCCTTCATTCTTTTCTTCGGGGCAGAGCTGGAAGAGCTCGGATGCCCTGGAAATCATAGCATGGAAGGATCCAATCTCGTCGGGCGGGGACGCCCGGGCAGGGGGCGACCGGGGACACGTCCCGTCGTCGCCTCCGTCGTCATCCGTACCCGTCGTAGTCATGTCCATGCCTGTATCATCCCCGTGGGTAGTGGACCGGGGGGAAGGCAGATAAGGCCGCAGAGGCGGGAGAGGAGGCCTAGGATGCGTCGTCGTCCTCTTAAGTGGTGGGCTCTCCGAAGGTCCTGGCTCCGGTTCCCCCGTCGGGTCTGGCTCAGGTACCTCCGTCGGGGAAGGGGCAACCTAGTCCTTACCTCCGAGCATAAGGACTGGATGGCTGACAAAATGGCCGCCGAGGTGTCCTGCGGCGCCGGAAACAACGGGAGCGAGGGCTCTTGAGGAGCCTCGTCTGCGACACCGTCGCTCTCGTCGTCACCCTCGTCGGGATCCCTCCCGATGGGCTGGGCCTCTTCCACAACTTGGATGAGCTCCTCTTCAGAGGTCGTGTCCGTATCCACGATGGCCACCAGCCCCTCCTCACCCTTTCCAACTAGGACTTTGTGGGGGTCTTCTCGATGGGCCTGAAAGACTCCTCCCTCCGCGGTGGCAGGGAGACTCTGGTACCCGAGGGCGCCTCCACTGGTGTAGCCTCCATAGGCTGAGCCAGGGCAGCCGCGACATTCTCAATCGAAGTATAGCAGGGTGAATTAAGGCCAACGTCACCTTCTGTACGCCTGGGGCCTTCACCTTGGGGGGAGGGTCCGAGCCTCGCTCCCCCTCTGCCGGAATCTTCGAGATCGACCGGGGCCTCTCCAGAACTCCAGAAGCTTCGGCGGGTTCTCGGACTTACTCTTACCCAAGCCAGAGCGTTGGCTCGTGGTTGATGGCGCCGGGGAGGATGCGCCCTGCCTGGCAGCCAAGGAGCCCGACCGTTCGGCGCTCCCGATGCCCGTGGACTCGCGGTGCTTAGCCTTTTGTTGGGCCCCCGTCGCCGGGGCGCCCTCACAGGACTTAGAAGACCGCTCGGACTTCTTTTTCTTCTCGCCCGACGGGCTCTTCCCTTCCAGCCAGTTGGCGAGAACATGTTCCCACAAAACGCGCAGTCCTTTTCCTTGTGAGTCTTGTCCACATGGAGACAGTAGAGGCATAACGAATGCTCGACCTCTGAAAACGTTCTGAAGCTGGCATCCAGGGCAGGTCCTGAACAGCTTCCCGGGCGTCGAGCTTCCATTCTCCTGGGCCATGACCGGGGTAGGCCTCGGAACTTCTGGAATCCTCCAAAAGCGTAACTCGATGAAATGTTCACCCTTGAGGGGCGCAGAAACTCCGAAACGGATCCCCGTTGATCGGATGTAGACACGGTGGAACTTGAGGCTCTATTTAACCGAAAAAATGAGAAAATGTCCGGAAAAAGGCACGAAAACGCAGCAAAAGCTCAAAAGCTACAGCACGAGGACTCCCAACACTTGAACGTGCGGTAAAAATCTGAGGATGGCTGCCAGGGGCGGGGCTTAGGGAGAGGGCAGTATGACCCAGAGACCAGTGATTGGTTACTACTGAGAAACAGATCAGAAACTAAACTGATACTGATTTTTTTCTATACCGAGGATTCCCAGCCTGACGACGGGGAATATTCATGAGCATGTGAATCCATGCCAGACCCCATGCTGGAGAAGTGTATTTGTAAAATGGGAGCGGGCACGCCACCAGCGGCCTCTCCAGCAGTCCATCTAATTGCGATCCCTGGGTTTTTGAAAATGATATAGCCATGTATTTAAGCTAATGTGTTGATGCACACAAGATGACAATACTAAAACATTGTCCCTTGGCCCCTAGGTCTCAGGCCGCCATTTACCCGCCGTGCACAACCAGCAACATGGACAGGGTAAGAGCCCTCTTCCTTCATTTACCCAATTTGCTTTATGTGATAGAATTACCACATTAGAGGTTGTAACCTCCCTGTCTCTCTTCCCCCCCTCCCTTCCTGTCATCCCCACAGGTAGAGGAGTATTATCTATGCAGATTAATGCTGCACCAGTAAAGGAGAGGGCTTGTACTTACCAGCCCACAACTAAAGCCCTGATGAATGTGGTCTAACCAGCTTTCACCACAGAAACCGGTCGGCTATAAAATGACCTGACCCAAGAGTACAACAAGACTACCTGGAGTCAGTGCATTTGGTTCTTTGGATCCCCAATATGAACAACTCTCTGGATCCTCATGTTTTTAACGAAAATATTGAGAGAAATAATTGAAAAAATTGAGAAATTGATTGAATAGACAACCATCCTTCTCGTTTCTTGTTCTTAACATTAGCACCCGCTTAATAGAGAAAACCAATTAAAATGATGTTTCTATTCATCTAGCAAGCGGCAAACACCTGATCCACTATGATCAACTAAGTTTTTTAGCACGGCACAGTGCATTCACACATGCTTTTAAGGTTACTTGGAGACATGTTGCTCTTCCAAAACTTATACTTCAACAAAAAACTGTGTTTCTTAAGTGTGAACATCAAACTGGGTAACCCACAGTAGGCAACCCCGAAAAGGTCCTGATTGTTATATACAGCTCCTTCCCCTACACCAGAAGACAAATCTTTTCCATTTGATAGAATAACAGTGACAAGGCTTTCTAGCCTTCCTGAGAATGTCCATGCATCTCTGCGGGGGTTATAAATGTCCAAATTCTATGATCTCAGGAGCCAGGCTGCTAAATTCATGGTCTGAGGGCATGGATGTAGTGTCCTGCCCTTGTCCTATGACAGCATGTTGTACGGGCGGGGAAGTTTCACTGGAGGAGATAGGGACATCTCCATCAAGTGAGCGAACCAAGGCTGTCTGGCCCACATAGGGGCCACCAGTATCATGGTAACTTGTTCCTGGTGCATCTTGTGCACTATCTTGTTGAGAAGGGGAGTCGGGGGGGGGGGGAGGGGGCATAAACAAATTTCTCTGACCATGGTATCAATAGACCATTCCCCTTGGATTGGTTCTGGGGGTACCTGGAGGCGTAATCTTGGCATTTTGAGTTCTCCAGAGTTTTCGAACAGATCCATTTCTGGGAATCCCCATTGTGTGAAGACGTTGAAGACTATGTCTTCGTGTAACCGCCATTCATACTCTGAGGGCAGAGGGAAGTCTCTGCTGAGTTCGTCTGCTAGCAGCTCGAGTTCCCCTGGTACATGTTGTGACAGTAGGAACATGTGTTTGAGAGCCCACTTCCAGATGTTCTGGGACAGCTTGGACAGTCCTGGAGAGCGAGTGCCCCCCTGCTTGTTGAGGTAGTACATGGCTGTGGTGCTGTCCCTGAGGACCATCACTGTCTTCCCTTGAAGGTGTGCCTGGAAGGCTTTCAGTGCATTGAACACAGCTAGTAGCTCCAGTAAGTTTATGTGCTTGGATGCTACGCTCCGTGAGCAGTCTGATGGGATAGGTGAGCCCCCCATCCTGTGAGGGATGCGTCTGTGGTTAGAGTGGCTTCCACTGCGGGGGTGGTGAATGGTTTCCCTATTACCAGGTTTTCCTTTGACCACCACCGTAGCGAGAGAGCCAAGGCCTGCGAGACCACCACTAGATCGTCCCATTGTCCGCTGGCCTGACACCACTGGCCGTTGAGCCACTCTTGCATTGGGCGCATGCGCAGGCTCACGTGAGGTACCAGATAAATACATGATGCCATCATTCCTAGTAAGCGCATTGCTTTGCGTACCTTCACCTCTCGACCGACCACATATTGAGGGATTTGAAACAGCATGTTTTGGACCCTCTAGTTGGAGGGGAAGACAAGGCCGTCCTTTGTTCGAATTAGAGCCCCTAGGAATTGTTTGATCTGGCTTGGGTCTAAGCTGGACTTCTTCTCGTTGATGGAGAAGCCCAGTTGAAACAAAAGGTCTACAGTCTTTTGGGTATTTGAGAAGCATGTTTCGTAAAAATCCCCCGTTATTAACGAATCATCGAGGTAAGGGTATACTGGGATGGACAACCTGCGCAGGTGGGCCGCTGCCACTACCTTCGTGAATACTCTCGGCGCTGATGCTATGCCAAAGGGTAGCACACTGAACTGGTAGTGTGTGCCCTCTATCATGAACCTGAGGTATTTCCTCTGCGCTGGCAACATTAAAATATGAAGTATGCATTTTTCATGTCCAGTGTTGTCATGTGATCTCCCTGTGAAAGCAGGGGATTACCTCCTGTAGAGTCACCATACGACACTTTTGAGGTTTGACAAATTTGTTCGCTGGGCGCAAATCTTGTACAGGGCGCATGGTTAAGTCCTTTTTGGGTACAAGGAAGTACACTGAATAAATACCTTCCGTTACCTGGGATAGAGGCACGACCTCTATAGCTCCTTTTTCTAGTAGTTGGTCCACTTCTTGAAGAAGGATGGCGAGGTGTTCTGGTGACATGCGTCGTCCCCTTGGGGTTCTGTACGTAGGGGAACTATTGAATTCTATGCAGTAGCTGCGGGCTATGGTTGATAGTACCCAGCGGTCTGATGTTATACCCTCCCATGCTGGAAGAAAGGATGTTAACTGGCCCCCGACCGGCGAAGCATGGGAAGGGACCCGAATCTTTGAGTCATTTGGTGTTGGTGGCTTGGGAACCTCTAGGGGTGGAACCCGACTTCTTCCCTTGCCACGATGTTGTCCTCTTTGGTTGTATTGTCCACTGGCGCCTTGGTTAGAGGACCAGTTACCTGCAGAGTGTTGCTGCTAGCGTTGGCCTTGAAAAAGTTTGTTGCCATAACCACGTTTGTTGGGAGGCCTTGAAATTTGGTCTAGCGTCTTGATTGTGTCAAATTCCTTCTTTGCGGTCTCTAGTGCCTCATCCACCGCCTTACCAAAGCGGTTTGCATCTTCTATAGGTTTGTTAATAAGAGATGCTTGTGTTTCAGGTTTAAAGCCTGAATTACGTAGCCATACATGGCGTTTCGAGTAGGATTCCTTGGACTAGGGAACGCCCAGCTGTCTCTGCAGCATCCAGAGTATTTTTAATGATGTTTTGGTTGACCAAGGTCCCTTCAGTCACCGTGACTAGAAGGCGAGTATGTAGGGGTTCCGGTACCTCCTCAATGTCCTTACGTAGTTTGCTCCATTGTGCATCTGCGTAACTTGCCAGCAAAGAGTTGTTGTTGGCAATTCTTGCGGAAAAGGCAGCTGAGGCTGTAATCCTCTTTCCTAGGGCATACAATTTTTTAGCCTCTTTATCTGGTGGTGCCTCGCTAGTTGACAGCGGGACCCCTGCTCTCTTCCTGGTATTTGTCACCAATAAGGAGTCTGGTACAGAGTGGCCCCTGATGTATAACGGGTCCGATGGAGGACTACATTTTTCTATCCTCGGGTTCACTCCTCTGATCAACGCGGGAGTGGATAGTGAAGGAATAATTTGTCTCTTTACTGAGGCGAGGAGGGGAATGGTTTGGCTGACGGGGGGTTTCTCCTTAATGATCTTTTCTACAAAGTCGATGTCAGGAGAAGTTTCCCCGGTCTCGATCTCGAAATGCACTGCTGCCTTGCGTAGGAGTGCATTAAAGGTAGGTTGATCGTCTATAGGTGATGCATTCCTAATAGGTGAGTCTTTGGGTGGGGACAGGTTTATGGTTTCAGCGTCTGCAAACGCTGATGGGACTGCCAGGGCTGTGAAGCACCTTCTTCTGGGTCTTCTCCGAAGCCCCCCATCACCCATATCCGGGTTGTCTTCAAAACCTTCCTGCTCTAGGTTTTGTTCCCCTTCATTGCCTAAGAATTCATCATCCTCCTGAAAGTGGGGGTCCTCTCCAGTGAGGTCATAAATCTACATCCTCTTCGGGGGGGGGGGTTCAAACAGCCTGGGGTACTTGGCCCTGGGATCCTCCTGAGGTCCCCCTCTTGATCTCTTGGGTGTTGGAAGGTTTTGAGTCTCAATAAACCTCTCCATTTTGTCCATACAGAACTGGAGCCTAGGGTTTCTTGAGGTACCCCGGAACGGTCAGGGGGAGAAAAGGGAGGGCCTTCCGCTAGAAAACACTTCGACCCATCCCAGAACATCGAAGAGATGTTCCCCTCGCCTTCTGAAAAGACTTCTGGTAGGCTAGGAGTCCCTCTCGACGGAGCGGGCGGTTCCTGCCTTCCTTCTGACCTTATCAGCGTCTCCCGGGCCTTATGAGCGGTAACCGACGTCTCTGGCTATCGGTGGAAATAATCTGCGCCAGTCTCTCGACAACCAAACTGTCCGTCGAGGGTACCTCTGGCGTCGACGTTACAGGCGTTGCTTGCTCTACGCCGACGGGTGCTCTCTGGCGGTGCGTGTCGTCTGGCGGTTTAGTGATAGCACCCTTATCTGGGGGTAGCCCAGTCGCTAGTCGTGTTTGCAGTTGCGAGGGGGGCTTCAGGCTCTTACGGTCTGAGGACGCCGCCGGTAGGACCTGCGTCTCCGTTGGCGCTAATGCTCTCTTCGTCTTCGACGAGGAAGAGCCGTGGGTTGTGTGTTTATGGGAGTTTTTTCTGCGTGCGTCCTTGTCGCCGGGGTGTTCATCCCCATAAGCAGGGCGTGAGCCGAGCTTGTCGGGGCCGGGGACAGACGAGGAGCATGAACGCTCCTTATAGAGGTCTATGACTTCCGAAACGGACGTCGGGTTGTCACATTCGTCGTCACTTTCGGCAGCGGCGGGTGATGAATCAGACCTAGACATGGCGTAGGCTGCCCACCTCTTGACCCTACGGTCTTTTAAAGTCTTCGGCTTAAGGAGCTGACAGGCCGCACAGCCGTCTACTTTGTGATCGAGGGGCAAGCAACGGTTAAACCGTTTATGCTCGTCTTTCCAGGTAAATTTGCCTTTGCAATGCGGGCAAAACCTAAAGGGTGTCCTTTCCATAGCTGAGGATCAGATTGCATGTGCCGAACAACCTCCTCCGTCGAAGGCACCGCCGTCGGAGATCTTGATCGGCGGTGAACAGCTTTGCAGCTACGACGCCGAAGGAGGGATGCAAATAATAATATAAGTTAAGGCCGACCAAAGGTCGAATAAAGTTTTTTGCAATGTCTCTCGAGGAGCTCTGCGTATAGGCAACCAATATCTGGGCGGAAAAAAAACAATCTGAGGGACCTCGACACGTGAGGGATTGTGGGTACACTGCACGTCACTATAGGGATAGTGTTACAGACACGCCTTGTTGACGCCCCCTTTTCGACTACGAAAAACAAAATGCAATACTCCGCAGTGAGCACTGGATGTCGGACTCTGCACAGCATGTGATTCTAAGCAGATTAAAAAACATCAGAAATATGGATACATACTCACCGCAATAGTAATTCTGATGCTTTTATCTGCTTCGAATCAGATGCTATGCAGAGTATTACAGTTGAAAATCGAAAAGGGCAGTCGGTAGGTCATGCCAGTAATACTATCCCTAGTGCGACATCCACATCTTCATGCGTCAAGGTCCCTCAGATTGTTTTGTTCAGACATAAGGTTGCATGAAGTGTAGCGTGAGACCAAGCAGATCGATAACAGAAAAGCTCATATAACATCAATGCACCTTCTCTCAGGGGAGGAAGGGTGGGCGCATGTGAATCTAAGCAAAATACAAGCATCAGAAATACGATTACGGTGAGTAATGTATCCCTTCTGAGGCTTGTGGAATCTGCTTAGATCACATGCTATGCATAGATTTGAGAGCAGTGTTAGGAGAAGGTGGTGGATCGTGAGAAGCAGCAGCAGCAAATAGATGTTTTAGAACCACTTGTCCCACCTGTGCATCTGCTTTGGAATAGGTGTCAATGGAGTAGTGCTGAGTGAAAGTGTTTCCCGAGCTCCATGAAGCTACTTTGCAAATGCTGTCTAAGGGGATATTTGCGATAAAAGCCAGAGGAGCTCCTGTGCTCCGTGTGGAGTGAGCTCTTGGTGTAAAAGGCAGTGTCTTGTTTGATAATAGATAGCATAATTGTATACATCCGACTATCCATCTGGAGATGGCATTCTTGGAAATGCAGTCTCCTTCTCTGCCTGGTGCTACGGAGACAAACAGTTGGTCTGTTTTCCTAACATGGTCTTGTTTACGTAGTAACGGACCGCCCCCCCCTCACATCCAGGGTGTGGAGTTTTACCTCAGCCGAGCTAAAAGAAAGCCGGAATCTCAATGGATTGGTTCACATAGAATTTGGAAATTAATTTAGGGGAGAACCTAGGATGAGTACGTAAAAACAATTTATCTTTATGGGTGATAAAGAAAGGGGCCTGCACTGACAATGTTTGCAATTCAGTAACTCTTCTTATGGAACTAATATACACTAAAAAGGCAGTCTTGTATGTCAGGTGTTTAAGACTTGACTTATGCATAGGCTCGAATGGTTTGGAAATTCAGGGCTGGGGGGAGGGGGTGGAGTCTTTTTTACTCCCTCCATGAATGCCTTAATGAAATGACTGGAATGTTCCACCACAATACCTTACTTTGAGAGGTGGTATATGCTGATAAAGCCGCCAGGAGCGCTTTATGGAGTTGAATACTAACCCTGAATCTAACAAGTGGAGCACATAATTTAGAATGTGTGATGGAGTACATTCTATGGGGTTTATTTGTTTAGACTGGCACCAAATTACAAATCTCCTCCACTTGTCGAAATAACAGTGTCAAGTGTTCGGTTTTCGTGCATCCTTGAGGATATCCATACACTGCTGTGGTCGATTAAGGTGTCCGAACTCTGACTTCAGGAGCCATCCTGCCAAATTTATTGAGTGTGGTTGAGCGTGTACTGTTGCCCTCCCCACCCCCATGTTGGGTTAACAGGTTTGTCATGGGAGTTTGATCGGATCGCACATCGCCAGCGTGCGCAGATATGGATACCACGGTTTTGTCTCGCCCACATGGGAACTAGGATGAGCGTCATCTGTTGCCTGAATCTTGTTCACTGTTCTGCTCATTAATGGAGTCGGGGGGTAAATTTCTCTGACTAGTTCATCCATGGGGCTTTCCCCTTGGAGTCTGGCTGGGGGAACCTGGACGCAAAGTCTGGGCATTGCTTGTTTTCTCCTTTAGAGACCAAGTCTAGTGGGGGGTAACCCCACAGAGAAGATGTGGTCTACGACAATTGGCCTAGTTGCCTCTTGTGTTCCTCTGGTAGGGGATCTCTGCTCAGAGAGTCTTCTAGATTGTCGAGTATCCCTGGAACATGTTGAGAGGATAGGGATATCCCCCTGTCTGAGTGCCCATTTCCATATTTTCTGCACCAACTTGGACACACTTGGAGACTGTGTGACCCTCCCACCCCCCCCAGTTTGACATAGAACATTGCAGTGGTGCTGTCAGATTTTGAACCGACTGGTTCGTCAGTTGCACTTCGAATGCTTGAAGGTCTTTGAATACTGCTAGTAGTTCCAGCAGGTTGATATTGTTCTGTGCCATGATGCGAGTCCACAGACCATGTGCTCTGTGGTGAAAGTAATGAGCCCCCCACCCAGAGTGATGAATCTTGTAATGATCGCTTGCGCTTCCGGATCGTGGAAGGGTTTTCCCTTTGACAGGTTCTCTCTTGACCACCAGTGTAGGTTCTGAACTAGTGTTGGCGAAACGACCACTAGATCGTCCCACTGACAAATTGCCTGAGACCACTGTTTCGCCAACCACTTCTGCATCGGTCGTATGCGCAGAAGTGCGTGTGGGACTAGACATATGTACGATGCCATCGTGCCTAGCAAACGCATTGCTTTGCGTATGCTTATCTGGAGACCGGCTTGATACTGGGGTATTTGCCGAAGCATGTTTTTAACTCCATGGATGGAAAGGCCAAGCCTGCTCTTGTGTCTAAGACAGCTCCTAGGAACTGTTTTGTTGTGTTTGGTACAAGACTTGACTTCTTCTCGTTTATTGAAAAACCCAATTGGAAGAGGAGGAATTGGAAGAGGTGGATTATGGTTCTTTGCATATTTTGGTTGCAAAGATGGGGTGTTTCTCATGTGATCAGCAAGTCGTCCAGGTAGGGGTACACTGGGATTGCCTCCCTGTGCAGGTGCGCCGCCACCACCACCACCGCCAGTACCTTGGTGAATACTCTTGGAGCTGAAGCTATTCCGAAGTGTAGCACCTTGAATTGGTAGTGCTGGTTTGCTAACTTGAAGCGCAAGAGACTTATGTGCGCTGGGAACATTGAAATATGAAAATAGGCATCTTTCATATGCAGTGTTGCCATGTAATCCCCTCCCCCGCGCTTTAGCAGGGGGATTACCGCTTGTAGCGTGGTCATGCAGAATTTATGTGGCTTTACATAAGTGTTTGCAGGGCGTAAGTCTAATACTGGGCGCATAGTTTAGCTATTTCTTTGGCACAAGGAAGTATGTTGAATAAATACCCTTGTTTGCCTCGTTGGATGGCACAATCTCAATGGTGTCTTTGAGGAGCAGCGCATGGACTTCTTCCATCAGGTAGAGCTGTTCTTCCTTTGTTGTCTTCCTTAGGCGTGGGGGATGGTTCGATTGTTTTTCGAGGAGCTCCACACAATAACCTACCTCTACTGTTAGCACCCACTTGTCTGTGGTTATTCCCTCCCATGTGTGGGTGAAGTATGAAATCCGTCCCCCTACTGGGGAGGAATGGGAGGAGACCTGTAGCAGGATGTCATTGTTTGGGAGGTGTTCCTCTACATCTAGATGTGGAGGTTCTCCCCCGGCCGTGGGATCTGCGCTGGCCTTTTGGGTAACCTTGGAATGCTTGACCCTGGTTGTTCCATAATTAATTTTGACTTTGTCCGTATCTAGAGCCACTTGGGAATTTTGGCCACGAAAACGGCGAAAACTGTTCCCGCCCATCTGGCCAGGTTATTAGTCTGTTGCCCAAGGGATTTGAGGGTATCATATTCCTCGTTGGCTGATTTCAAAGCATCCTCTACCGCTTTGCTGAAAAGCACAGTCGGTTCCACTGGCATGTTGAGTAACGTTGCCTGGGTCTCAAGCTTAAAGCCAGACTGGAGTAGCCAAGTGTGGCGCTTGATAATGGTTCCTTCCGCAATAATACAGGCTGCATTATCTGCAGCGTCAAGGTTGTTCTTGAGAATGCAGCTGGCAGTGGCTTTGCCTTCCGCTGCGACTAGGGCAAGTCTAGTCTTTAAGGTCTCTGGAGCAGGGTCAATGAGGGCAGTAATCTCATCCCATTTATGGCAATCATAGCTCGCCAACAGTGTGGAATTGTTGACGATCCTAGTTTGAAACGCTGCCAAAGTCGCCACTTTCCTTCCCATGGTGTAGAGCTTCTTGCTCTGCTTATCTGGGGATCCTCTAAGAGGCTAGTGTTGTACCTGCCCTCTTTCGGGTAGTTGTGACAATTAGCAAATCAGGCTCAAGTTGTCCCAGGATATATATTAAAAAGGGTCAGATGGCGCTGGGCGGAACATTTTTTCTACCCGCGGGTTTACTTCCTGTGTTTGATTGGGTGTCTACAGTGAGGGTTGGATTCTTCTCTGGATCGACTTTAAGATGGAGATTAGGTGACAGCTTTTTTGTCTCCCTAAAGATCTTCGACAAAATCTTTGTCTTGCCGAGTCTCCTGTGTTTGAATACCGAAGTGCTCAGCTGCTTTGATTAATATGTCGTTGAATAGGGGCTGATCATCTACCAGAGAATCGGGCACAGAGGAATCCTGCTGAACAGGTGAAGACATAGTATACACACCTCTGCCTCTTCATCATCATCATCATCATAATATTGATCAGAGTTTTGGTAGTCCTCATTGGCCCCTTCAGTGTCTGTATAAATGTCAAAGGTCAGCAGTAGTACGAGGCCCTTTTCGCTTTTGGCTGGGATGAAGACAGTGGCTGAGTAGTGGAAGACAGGGGCTGAGAGTAGGAGGTGTAATCTGAAAATGCTCTACAGCCCGAGGGTTTGTCCTTGAAGAAATTTGCAAAAAAAGTCATTCTCAACATCACCCTATCTATGTCCTCCACCGTCCATAGGGCTGAACTGGGGGGGCAACTGGGGGGGGGGGATTAGACTTTACATCCAATTTCGACGAGATGTGTCAACTTCCGGAATTGGAAAAGGCCTCCGCCTCATCTGCAGATGTAGATGTAGATGTAGTTTTATGGGCGTCATTTTTCAGTTTACGGGGCCTATCATGGGGCGACCAGGATCTCGAGTGCCCAGAGGACAGGGAATCTACAGATCTCCCCCTAGACGCTGTATTTGGGACGTTTGGTCGGCGGCGCCGACAACGCCTCGGGGTGTGCGCTTGGTAGCGTGTGAAGTGGAAGTACTCTTGCCGCTGGGTGTTGTCCTCTTAACAGAGCCGCCGGCCTGTCTACAAGGGTCAGGGGCTTGCACTTGGGAACTTGGCTGTTCCCTGTCGCCCTCGCCATCTAGATTTTTTTATTACATGTGGGGCAGAATTTAAAGGGTGTTTTATCCATGTCTGGGAAAGAAAGCCAATGACTGCCTCCCCCTCCCCCCCCACCCACTTTCCCTGCTATAAGGGCAGCGGCCTTCCAAGGCCGAAAGGGTCTGTTGAATCTTGACTTCGTCCATCGGCACTGTCTTGTCTTTTCCACCGTGATGAATTTTTCGATGACATAAGGGAAAGGACAGAAAGAGTAACTATATTTAAACTTATAAGCAAATGGTGTCAGCAGAAATGTGGACTCCGCGAGAAGCAACAGCTCACAATGGCAGAAAAATACAATCAGAGGGAGCTCGATGCGTGAAGGACCATGGGTACAGTGGACATTACACTAGAGATAGTATTAGTGGCACGCCCTGTCGACGTCAATTTTCGAGTTTCGAAAACAACTGTAATACTCTGCAGCTTCCACTAGATGTCAGCCTATGCATAGCATGTGATCTAAGCAGATTCCACAAGCCTCAGTATATATATACACATACACACACACACACACCTTGATATTTCTACTTCCCTTTGAATTTTTAAAGTGTGCCTTAGTGTAGTATTGTAAAAAAAAAAGTTACTTACTTTTATATTTACCTGTGTGGATCTTTTTCTTTATGATTTCTGTTAACTGAGTGCATAACAGTGTCCCCTTCCTCCTTCCTTGTTGCTTGGTTTACGGTAATCAAGAGTTGTTTAGCACAACTGGGGGGAGGGGGTCCATGCTACTGTTGGCTTTTCCAAGTTCTGCAACAGGTAGTCACTTCGAAAACTCTCCTTTGTGCAAAACAGATCAGGGTAAAAGGTAATCTTAGTACATTTCATGAGAAGCCAACATCATTCCTCTCCCATCCCGTACCCCAGTGCCATCTCCACCATCTCAGGATTTCCAGCCGGACAATTAGGAGGTGAAAGAATTGGCACTGCCACCCATAAGCCCCATTAAGGCCGGCAACAAATGAAAATGCAAAATAAATCGTGGGAACCAAGGGGCCACATGACCTGGACCAAAGGCCCAATACGTGAACACACAAAGTCCAGGCATGTACTACTTACTTAAGTTTATAAGTTAGAGTATTAGCTATTCTGGCCCTCCAACAGGTATCCCTTGTGTGGTAGCTTACCCTAGCAAGTGCTGGTGTGCTGCTTATCTAGGGTTAGGGGATAGAAGCAGCTATTCCTGTGGAGATCATCTTCTACACTCCGACCATAATGCTACTTCCTCATTATACTGTGCACCGGACAGGTTTTAAGACTGGTAAAAGATAGTTTCTGGGGCACTCTGACCTACACACACACACATTTCACTCCCTCCCTCCTTCCATCCATCCCTCTAACGCCATCCGGCTCCAAGGTCTCCACCCACATTTTGAACTATAATTTATTCCTCCCAGCACCCTGTGATACAAATCATATCATTGTAGTTCAAAGACGTGCAATGTCAGTTCTCTTTCAACATTCAGGACCAGTTACTTTGGGGTTGGTGGTCAGAGGTCACCTGGTGCCATGGAATTCAAGGATCTTGCGGCTTACTCAGTTATACAGGCTTTAACTTGTAATCGCCTGGGGGTGAGCCAGGTCATGCTTTGGCCAGTGTGAGATAACATGCACACCAGGCACCGGTCTATGTTGGCGGCCTTGCAGGGTACATTCCTTTCGGGTAAAAAAACATCTCTGCCACACTGTTAGAACAATTAATGAGCTTGTAGCGGTTGGGGTTGTGGGTTGCCCTCATGGAAGCTCTGGTATGGCATGGCTGGAGTTTCCCCTCGTCCTGCAATTAGGACGTAGTGCATGAAATGCTTCGTTTGCCATGCAGGCTTCGTCTCCCAACTATGATTACTAATATCTAAGCAAAAAGGCAATCTTGCTCATGCCCTGCCCTACATTATGTGGGTCGATTATAGTGTGGTGAGGCCCTACCACCGTCCCTCCTCCCTCCAAGCCCATCATAGTGCTTCGAAAGCAGCTCGCCTTACTCTAGGGGGGTGGGACAGGGTCGCACCTTCCCAACATCCCCCGCTTCATTATTTCTACAGTAACAAACTCCTTAATACCCCTGTGCACCTGCCGTCTCCTCTCCGCTTATGGCTGTGTTCCCTGCATACTGACCGCAAACTCCTCCCCTCCCCCACATGCATTCCTCAGGTGAGCAAATCGTAAATGCTTGCCTATACCGCACCAGGTCCACCCAAACCATTGTGTAGTAGTTCTCTAGATCCGGGGGTAGAGTAATAATAGTGTGGTATAGGCTGTCAACTTCATCACCATACGGGATGTGGAGCATTTCATACTTCGGCCCACACTGTGGGATATCAGTCTGTACTTCACCATCTTTTGTCTCGCTACGTGCTTTTGAAACCCTAATTGATACCATCATTCTTACACTTTGGTGCTGCATTGGCCCAACATCGGAGGCCCAGTTGGCAGGTGCAGAAGATAACTAGGGTGAACACGATAATGGGCATCAACATCTTCATGATCGCTCAGATCCAAGACGGGCCAAGTTAAATGCTATGGTGAACCAGTCACTCTCCTGCGCTCCTACCTTGTCCCTTCTCCCTCCTTCATGCGAACACCCAGGCTATGCACGGCTGCAATGAGGTGGTGCAAACCCTTCCTTCCACTGCTGTTAACATGTCCAGCACGTAGCGGTTTTGCATCGTCATAAGTCTCAATGCACACAACTCAACATTGATCACACTAAACCCATTCTCTGTCATTTGCAAGCTGGACCAGCTCCCAGCACACAATCTGCAGCCATTTGGCGTTTGCTGCGACCTGCACTCCGGGCAACAGTAGAGATGCAAAAACGGATTCTGTTGAGCTGAAGAGTTAGAACTCCTGTGGTATTTCAGCAAGCAATGCGCAGGAATCTTTGGATATGTAATTCAATATTTTCATCCTCTTTAGTTGCTGCAACTGTCCTTCACAGGCATGATGCCAAGCTCGTGTTTGACAGCGGGTTCCTTTCTTTTTCAAATACAGGGGTGGGGGGCAGGTGGACTAATTGGCGCCTCGGCAGGCAGTGCAGCGTGACTAGCGAACAATAGCCCCTCCATGATGGTGGGAGGTGCAAGTATGCTTGTTTGCCACAGACCCAGTAATAATACATCACGGCTGCCATTCCCTTCTTCATGTCTGGAATCAGGTGAGAATTATTGCAATGTTCTTTCAAGCCGACAGACTGTGCCCTTACTGGGGAAACAACGTTCATATGCTTCTTCCCTGTGCACTCACACCAGCTTTTCCATTGTTGCAATCCACGTCAGCTTTGTAATATGTTTTGTCCTTAATTGTGACCGAAATTTTCCACCAGCGCTATAACTTCCTTGTCATATTTTACCAGTCCTTCTGCCAGGCAAGTTATTGTGGTTTCATGCCATTTGTTATTGACATATTTACGCCCTTTCACCACCAAATAGGATAGCTCCACACACTTGATCGTTGTTGCACTTCACAAGATCTGGACCCACCATTTGCAGTTGCACACTGTGTGCCTGGAACGTTCCTTTTATAGTCATTGTGCCTCTATAATTGGGACTGCTTGCGGTACTAACACCTTGGGAGAGCCCGGCGCAGGTGGAATGAGTGAACACACAATGGCTTCCATTCACGTTGTTTCTTGCCACACCACTCATGTCTGTATACCAACTGTTGGTAAACTCTGGGTGCCGTATATCCTCAATCGCATCGAAACCCATCTCTTGAAACATACTTCTGTGGTGCATTCATTTTCTTTCTTCTATGCACGCTCTCAGGGGTGCCGGCCTCAACATTGCTATCAAAAATGTCAGTTTTGAATTATTTAACAGTCCTCATATTGGGAATCGTACCATAAGTCGCCACGATTGTGGCGACATTACTAAAACTGCACCGTAGCGCAGTACAAAAATCCCGACCCCCATTACTGTGTCGAAGCAGAGCAGGGGTTGCAGGGGTGTTTACCGCTCTCCTTGGATGCAGTAACAGGGGTCGGGGGTTGCGGGGGTGTCCCCCACTTCCATTGCACTAAGCAGGAGATAAGATTTTTTTTTTTTAAAATAAAGGACCCTGCAGCTTCAGTACTGCCCCACGTACGTGGGAGGAGCCGATGCCACGGGGTTACAAGGATGTAGGCGTGCACACAGGAGTGCGCTGCAGTAAAGGTAAGTTTGGTGCTGGGGGAATTGCGGTTTTCAGGATTGGGGGCCGGGGCAGGCGTGCAGAAGTGATCTGTCTGATTACTGCGCTGCGCCGTAATTGCTGTCGACATTTTCTTCGTCGGAATTACGGGGGCGCAGCAGTGATCGCATAGATTTCTCGAATTGATGAAAACTATTTACTATTACCCTCATTGCCAATTGTGCACACACGCTTGCCGTCGGTCCTCCTATAAACATCACCAATACTTTTATCATAATTATTGCTACTCCTATATGTATTACCATTATTATTATTGTTAACATTCATGTTGCTACGAATAGGACATGCATTACTCACCATAATAGCATTGATGATTCTGTCGGCTTAGATTCACATGCTGTGCATATAATCCGACATCTAGTGGTAATCGCAGAGTATTGCATCTTTCTTTCAAAGATGCAAAGGGGAAATCGACATAGGAGTGACTAAAACTAGTGATGTGTAGTGTACCCGATATCCCTCATGCGTCGAGGTCCCTTCGATTGTGTTTTTTCTGCCGTAAGGGAGTCTTCTACTCACCGTGAGTAAGATGTCTATGTTCCTTCTAATCCATGAGGGGAGGAAGGGTTGGAGCATGTGAATCTAAGCAGATACAATCATCAGAAATACTATTACGATGAGTAATGCATGTCTTGATGGTTGTTAATCTGCATAGAATCACATGCTGTGCATAGACTAGCAAGCAGTATCCAGAAATGGTGGTGGGATGCGAGAAGGAACTGTAGCAAAGATGTCTTAGCACTGCTTGTCCCACCGAGACTCAGACCTAGAGTGTGTATTCAGGCAGTAGTGTTGTGTAAAGGTGTGTACAGAACTCCAGGTTGCTGCTTTACAAATTAACTCAAGAGGATCATTTGCAATGAATGCTATGGTAGCCCCTGTGCCCCGAGTAGTGTGCGCTCTAGGCGTGAAGGGCATATCTCTCTTGGCAAAAGGGTAGCACAGTGTGATGCAGTTTACGATCCACTTTGAAATAGCTGATTTAGAGACAGGATCCCCCTTCTATACCAGCTGTCACAAACGGAAAACTGGTTTGTTTTCCTTAGTGTCTTTGTCTTTTCCAGGTAGTAGATAACTGCTCTCCTCACACCTAGTGTGTGGAGGCTACTCTCTGCCACGTTAGTGGGGTTCTGGAAAAAAAGGTGGGTAGTTCTATGGACTGGTTTACATGGACCTTTGAAATAAATGTAGGCGCAAATCGTGGGCAAGTGCGCAGACCTCTTTGTGAATGCGACGAATGGGTCCTGAACTGAAAGGGCCTGCAGTTCACCATCTGTCCTCATCGATATGATCACCACCAGGAAGGCGGGCGTGTAGGTAAGTGCTTTAAGGCTAGCCTTATGCATTGGTTGAAAGGCCCCATTAGTCTGGTAAGTACAACCTTCAGGTCCCAGGGTGATGAAGCCTCTTTACTCCTTCCATAAATGCTTTAATTACTGGATTTTTCCACCACAAAACCACCTTCTGGGACGTGGTGTATGCTGAAAGCACAACTAAGTGGCCCTTTAGGGAATTGAAAACCAGGCCTGAATCTATCAAGTGGGTTAGGCACAGGACAATATGTGTTGGTGTGCATGCAATATGATTGATGCTTTTGCCATTACACCAGATGACAAAGCGTTTCCATTTGCTGGAGTAGCAATACCTGGTGTTAGGTGTCCGTGCTTCCCTGAGTATGTCCATACATCTTTGAGGGAGTTGGAGATGCCTGAGCTCTTTGACCTCAGGAGCCAGGCTGCTAAGTTGAGTTTGAGGGCATGGGTGCAGTGTCTCCCCCTGGTCTTGCTACAGCATGTTGTAAGGGTATGGCAGCTTCCCATGAGATGGGAGAACATCGGGACTACAAAATCATCCGGACTGGCTCTTGAGCTGGTCCAGCTTGCAAATGACAGAGAATGGCTTTAATGTGATCAATGTGGGGGTGGGGGGGGTATTTGTGGACAGGGGGGCCTAAACAAATTTCCCTGACCATGTTATCCAGAGACCGTTCTCCTTGGAGCGGTTCGGAGGGTACCTGGAGGCGTAATCTAGGCATTGTGCGTTCTCCAGAGTTGTGAACATGTCGATCTCTGGGAAGACCCAGTCTGTGAAGACGGGAGTACAATGTCCTTGTGTAGTCGCCACTCGTACTCTGCGGGTATGGGGAAGTCTCTGCTGTGTATGTCCGCCAGAAGATTGAGTTCCCCTGGAACGTGTTTAGACGGGAGGAACATCTTGTTCCTCAAGAGCCCATTTCCATATGTTCTGTGACAGTTTGGACAGCCCTAGAGAGTGAGTGCCCCTTCATTTAAGGAATACATGGCCGTAGTACTGTCTGAGAGGACTAGAACTGTCTTCCCCTGGAGGTGTGTTTGGAAAGCCTTCAGGTCTTTGAACACTGCTAGCAGTTCCAAAAAGTTTATGTGATTGGATGCTACTGCTGGGGACCACACACCGTACACCGTCTGATGAAGAAGGTGACCCCCCCCCCCCCCCCCCCCCCCCCCCATCAGAGATGCGTCTGTGGTGAGTGTGGCTTCTACTGCGGGGCTGGTGAAGGTTTACCCCTGCAGAAGGTTTTCCCTTGACCACCACTGCAGAGACTGAACGAGGGCTGCCGAGACAACCACATCATCCCACTGGCCGCTGTCCTGATAACATTGGCTCGAGAGCTACTCTTGCATAGGGCACATGTGCAGACATGCGCGTGGAACTAGGTACATGCAGGAGGCCATCATTCCTAAAAGTCGCATTGTTTTGCGTACAGTCACCTCATGACTGGCTACATAGCCAGGGATCTGGAACAGCATGTTTGAACCCTCTTGGAGGGGAAAGATTAGGCAGTCTTTGGTCCGTATTAGAGCACCCAGAAACTGTTTGACTTGGCTGAAGTCTAGACTGGACTTTCTCTCATTGATCGAGAACCCTAGGTTGAAGAGATCTACCGTCTTCTGGGTATTTGTTTGGCATGTTTCCGTACGAATCCCCCGTTATTAGACAGTCATCGGGTTAAGGATATACTGGGCTGCACTGCCTGCGCAGGCGAGCAGCTACTATCGCCAGTACCTTCATGAACACCCGTGGAGCTGAGGCAATGCCGAAGGGAAGAACCTTGAACTGATAGTGGGTGTCCTCTATCATGAACCTTTAGTGCTTTCTGTGTGCTGGCAACATTGAAATAGGAAAGTATGCATCTTTCATATCCAATGTGGCCATGCAATCCCCAGGCTGCAACAGTGGGATTACCTCCTGCAATGTTGCAATTCTGAGCAATTCTGAATATTTGCAGTTAGACTTGCGCCCATCAAACAAGTGTGTCAAATACAGGGCGCATGGTGAGATCCTTTTTGGGTACAAGGAAGTACACTGAATAAATACCCTTGTTTACCTGGTGAATGCGGACGAATTCTACGCTGCCCTTTTCCTGCAGGATTTGCAGGTGTGCTGGTGCTAGGCGTCTGCTCTTCGGTGGGTGGTATCGAGGTGGCCGTTGGAACTCTATGCAGTAAGCGAGGGTGTTAGTCTTTAACACCCACTGGTCTGATGTGATCCCCTCCCATGCGTCAATGAATGACAAGCGTCCCCCGACTGGGGAGGCATGGGAGGGGACCCGAACCGGCGAGACGCTTTGCAGTGGAGGCCGGGGAGCCTCTTGGAGTAGAGTTCCTGCCTCTACCCTTTCCTCAGCTTTGACCTCTCTGCTAGTATTGGCGGTTTCCAGAGGAGCCTTGGCCGGACCACCACAGGGTACTTCCAGGGCCATATTGACCATGGGGAGACCGGGAGAAAGATTGACCACGAAAGGAACGGCAAGAATTAAAGCCTCCTCGCTGGTTTATTTATAAATATATAGCACGCAAACAGCCCAGGGGCATTGAGGCGCTGTTACTTGTAAGAGCTTAGTTACAGAGGTACAGGAATGGTAGCAGTCGTTGGTACATTATAAATACTACAGACATAATTCTATACTTACAACTAATGCAATTGGTCATTACATTACAGCTTATGCAGTGGGTCATATGTATAGTATTCATGCTGATACAAGGGACCTTATGTGAAGAGGATGGTTTTCATAGCTTTACGGAAAGCGATGAGGGAGGCCTCACCTCAGGTTGTGGGAGGTAGGGCATTCCAGTGAGTGGGTGCAAGATATGGGAAGCTGGAACCACTCGCTCTCTCTTTTTACTAGTGGCACATACAGCATGTTGGTATAGGGTGATCTGATTGGCCTTGTAGAGGAGACGGGGTGGATCCTTTGTGAGAGGTAAACAGGAGCAGTGAGGTGAATGCACTTGTGGGTCAGGGTCAGAGCTTTGAAGACTATTCTTTCCTCTATTGGGAGCCAGTGGGCTAGTTCGAGCCTCAGAGAGGCGTTCTCTTTTAGCAATGACTTGGGCTGCACGGAGAGCACTATTCTGTATGACTTGTAGCCTCTCCAGGTTTTTATTGGATGTTCCTAGAAAGAGTACATTGCAGTAGTCTAGACTGGAGCCAGTGATGGCTCTGGCTATGTTTGTGCAGTTCTCTTTGGAGAGAAAGGGCCTAACTGTGTTAGTTTAGCGTGATATGCAGCTAAGGAGGCTATTGCGTTGACTTGTCTGTCCATGGATGGGTTGGAATCCAAATAGACTCCAAGAATTTGGACTGAGTCAAAGACCGGTATTTTGATGGTGTCGATGGTGAAGTGACTGAATTGGGAGTCTAGATTTTTTAGTGTGTCGGGGGAACCTATCAGGAGGAGTTTGGTTTTTGTCGGAGTTGTGGCATAGTCCATTGTCTGTCATCCAGGCTTGGATGGTGTTGTAGAGGTTGTTGAGGGTCAAGGAGTCAGTGTCGTAGTTACCAGTGAGGGTAAGGAGGATCTGGGTATCGTCAGCATAGTTGGTGTAGAAAATACCCATAGCGTCGAGGATGAGGCAGAGGGGTCGTGTGAAGATGTTGTAAAGAGTGGGGGAGAGGCAAGAGCCTTGGGGCACACCACAGAGTATGGTGAGAGTAGAGTATGAAGGTGGGTGAGGCGGAGGCTAGGTCAGAGAATACTTGCATGGTTCCGTCTTGTAGGAAGGAGGTGATCCATGCAGTGGCGTCAGGGGAGAACTTGGCAGTGGAGGAGAGGTGGTGACATATGGTTAAAGGGCTTGGCCGTGATTTTTCAGCATCTCATGCTCTTTCTTAGCATTCTCCAGGGCGTCATCGACAGCCTTGCCAAATAAGTTGGAGTCTTCGTCAGGTTGGTTTATCAGAGAGGCCAGTGTTCTTCAGCCAAGCGTGTCACTTAAGAAGAGTCCCCTGGGCTAGAGTAGCCCCACCTGTTACTATAGGAACTAACCTACTGCATAAAGTATACCATGTCCTCCTTCCATAGAGCCACGTGGCCCTTGCCTACCACTAGTTCACTCAGTCACACCCTTCGCTCTGCCATCACCTTCCCCACCTACACCCAACAGTAGTCCAACCATTGCAGCAACTCTAAACACTGTCAACAAAGCTTCACTTAGCCCCCTTGAATGGTTACACCGCTTCACCTCACGTCCTACACCACTCATCCCACACTCACTCCACACTAGGAACCAATGACTAGGCACTCGCTTCCACAACCATAAAGTCACCATCAAACCCAAAAACTCTCCTCTCAACACCAGCAGCGCCACAGCTCAACCCCCTTCTTAATGTGATGCTCAAAGACCCTATCTCCCCGTCAGCAGTGGCCAATATCAATGGAGCCCTCGTCAATGCACGCTCCCTCGTGGCCCACGCCACTGAAATTTCTGACCTCGTTATCTCAAACAGTTTAGACTTCCTGGCCGTTACAGAAACCTGGCTTCATCAGGCAGCAGGACCCGCACTCTCTCTAGCCCCACTGGAAGGCTAAACCATCATCAGAGCTGACAGATCCTCAGGCAAAGGTGGAGTGGCCTTTATTGCCAAATCCCATCTAGCCCCTAGAACCTTGCCCCACATAAGCCTCCCATCAGTAGAGCTTATCAGTGAAACTAACCTTGACGCTGTGCCACACAATACTCATGCATCTTCTCTACTGGCCCCCTGGTCCCTCGCCCTCCTTTGACAACGATATCCTGGACTTCCTATCCACTCATACCAAACTTGGATCCAAGACAATCCTCCTAGGAGACCTCAATTTCCAGGACCCCAATGATTCTCATGCCTTAGCAGTGGACAATACCATCTCTGACCTAGGCTTTATACATAGAATCACTACACCCACTCATTCCAAAGGCAGTATATGGTGGACTGGGTCTATGACCTTAACTGTTCCATCTCCATCACCCAAAATTAACCTGTTGCATGGTTAGACCATCACCTCATCCTGTTCTCCATCCCCGGACCTCCTTCGACCAAAACCACTCCAGTACCCCCATCGCTATCCAGGAACTGTCGTGACATCACCATAGAGAGCTTCCAACCCCTCATTAGCGACCTCCTTAACGAGACTAAATGCCTTAATCTCGACCCTCCAAACTTAGTAGACCTCTACGAAAGTACACTCAAATCTGCTCTATATACTGTAGCCCCTCTCAAACTCAGTTAAGCCAAACCACTGGCTCATCTCAACAAATGGTTCACCCCCGAACTAAAAGATCTCAGAAACGTAGAAAGATCAGCAGAAGCCACCTGGCGCAAAGCACCTTCCATATCTAACAAAACTGCTTTCACGTCAGCTTCGCATTCTACAAATCGGCCATCCTATATGCTAAAAAAGACACTTACAACTCCAGAATCCAGAATGCCAATTCCAGAACCAAGGAACTTTTCAGCATACTAAAAGAACTCGAATCGCCTGCACCACCCACACAAGACTAACAAAAATGCAGAATGGTGTACACAAATCCAAGAAGCCCTTGCAGATAAAATTACCTTACTCCAAAATAAAATCAAAGCTAAAAAGGCAAGTCTCACTGCGGATTCCCAGCCCTCCCACCACAACCCAGACAGAACCTCCCACCCCTGCACTCCTTTCTCCCTTTCGCAAGTAACTCCCAAGGAAGTTGAAGACATCATAAAAAGCCTCAAACCATCCCACTGACAAGGCGATGTCTGCCCTGCCACCAACATCACCAAGGACGGAGCAAAAAAACTAGCCCCTTTCACCACCACCCTGGTTAACTCCTCATTCGCTTCTAACCAGGTACCTAATAACCTCAAGGAAGCCTAGGTTATGCCATTACTAAAATAATAAAACCTTGACCCGAACACCAATTATAGACCTATCGCCACCGTCCCGTTCCTTGTAAAAATTCTGGATCACGTAGCTTACCTACAAATCCAGAAACATTTAGAGGAGAACAACCTCTTAGGACTTATACAATCTGGTTTCCGACCCAGACATGGAACTGAGAATGCCCTCCTAGATTTAAAGATACAAATGGGCGAGAAGGACAAAGGCAAATTAGCAATCCTACTACTACTTCACCTATCTGCAGCCTTCGACCTCGTCGACCACCAAATCCTCACCAAACACCTGGCCGCAGCAGCCTTCTCCAGCGATGCCTCCGATTGGGTTGAATCCTTCCTATCAAACTAGACCACCAGAATCTTCTCACCCTCTGCCTCAGCTGACCCAACTCCGATATTGTGTGGTGTCCCACAGGGATCCTGTCTCTCACCCACACTATACAATATCTTTACGAAGTTCCTATTCGACCGCTTGGACAACTTGGGTGTCGTCTACAACTACGCAGAGGACACTCAAGTCCTCATACCCCTCACTGGCTGCTATGACCATGATTCCAAACTGCTTAACAATATCTATTTGGAAATCCAAGCCTGGATGGCCACCAACAGCCTTTGTCTCAATGATGATAAAACAGAGTTGATGATTGTGGGTACTCAGGCACGCCTGAACAAACTTGATACCAGATACTCCTCCTTCGTCATTGATAGCAACATAATCAAAGTATCCAAAGAGATAAAAACATTGGGGGGTTTACCTCAATTCAACTCTTAAAAAACAGGTCAACAGTGTTGCATCCTCCAAGGCCTACACCAATAAATTGATCTACAGCTGCAAATCTTTTCTATCCCCAAGTAGTTGTCTAACACTGGCCAGAGCACTTGCGCTTTCAAAAAATCGACTACTGTAACACTTTTCCTCGGCTCCTCGTGACATAACCTAAACAAATTCCAGGTGCTACAGAATAACTCACTCGGAGCAGCACTTAGTCTCCCTAAATCATGCCATATCTCCACACACAGATATAACGCCAACTGGTTACCCATCCGTGATAGAATCACGCTATGCACCCTGGCCATTACCCACAAATGCCTCACCAACACAGCCCCGAAATACCTAGTTGACAAAATCTGCTTACACCAACCTTCGCGCACTACCAGATCATCGCACTCACACAACCTAGTGGTCCCAAGATATAATCTAAAAACAGCAGGAGGGGCCAGCTTCCCAGTCCATGCTGGCAAACGATGGAACTCTATTCCCATCCCCCTCAGACAGGAACCCTCCTTCCTTATTTTTAAAGCTAGGGTAAAAAACTGGCTGAGTAACAAACCTCCCCAGTAAGAAGTACTCACTAGGCCTGCCACACACTGTCTTTACTCTGGCCAATCGCCTGTTAGCCTATCGCTGTATCTCGTTTCCTGCACCCCAGATTTCGACCCATATGTAACCAGGGTCCATTCTGGTCTATGTATTTATTCTTGTTTCTAAACTGTATGCTCATCCATGTCTGTAACCTTAAGTTTTTTAAGCGCCCAGTTACCTCAGGGTTAGGTGCGCGATACAAATATTCAATACAAAAAAATACAAAATACATCCTGCAGTCTCGGCAGCATCTAGAGTGTTCTTTAAAATATTATGGGTCACCTGCCTGCCTTCAGTCACGACCGCCAGCAGGTGTTATCAACTGTGTTCTGGGACCTCTTGAAGGCCTTCCTGTAGCAGGCCCCATTGGACGTTTCTGTAACTAGCGAGGAGAGTGGTATTGTTCGCTATTCTGGTAGAATAAGCCGCAGAAGTAGTAATCCACTTCACTAGGGCATAAAGTTTTTTGCAATATTTACCTGAGGGAGCTTCCGCTATGGATAGTGGAACTCCAGCCCTTTTTCTTGTGGTTTTAACAACCAGGAAGGCTGGTGTGGCATGAAGCAGGCTGGAACAATCTCAACCCGAGGGTTGACTGCCATTGGAGGGAGGGTGACAAAGAAGGAGTTAGGCTATTCCGCTACTCAACTCAATAAATGCCTGTAGTGGGAGGGTTCTCCTTGAGAATATTCTCAACAAAAGAGCCATCAAAAGAGCCATCCTGTGTAGCGATCTCAAAATGGTCTGCAGCTCTTTTTAGGATGGCATTAAATAGCATATGATCATCTACAGCCGATGACTCGCTTTGCTGAGGTGAAGGTGGGTCTAGGATCCTGCTTCCAGTCCTGGTCAGCTGTATCCCGATCAAAAGGTTTGTACTCATATATATCCTCCTGTTCTGAGTAAAATACCTCCTCTTGGTGGGCTTGTTTAGGAATGGGAAGCTTACGCAACTTTTGTGGAATGGGGCAGGAGTCTTCCTCTCTAGGTCTCCTGGAAGTAATGCATTTATCAGAGAAATCTATAAATTTGGACATCTTATGCATGTAATTCTCAAATCTGACTGGTCCACAGGGAAGATGCAGAGGATTCTGGAGGTGGAAAAGGCTGCTCAGAAGGGGAAGATTTTCCGGACAAAGCCTTTGAGAGATACCATTCGTGAATTGTTCAGCCTTACAACAACTTGTGGCGATTGCTTAATATTTGTTATTTAATTCTGCACTGAGTATTTCAGTTATCTTTTCGAATGTGGCTGCATATGGATTCCGGATTCTGAGGCTGACCAGTATCCTTGAAATTCAATAAAAATAAGAAGATTGACATGTGTTTCTCTGCCTAAGAATAACAGCGGCTCATCAGGAGGGTTTTGGTCATAATTCTGACTTTAAATCTGAAAATGCGTATTGATTTATGTAGATTAGTAGTTACAGTAATACAAAATTTGTGGTAACTACTCTCTAGCTATTAGGTTAGTGCAATTGCAAGTTAAGGGCAGTACTTACAGATTGGTGCATTTATGACATCCAATTCTGATTTGCAATGTTCTGCCGTTTCAATTCAGAGCCTCTACGTTTTTTTCTCTTTTTAGAAGGGTCTCGTGATTCTAAGAATGAATATACATATGTTTTCAGTTTCCCTCAACTCCTATTCTTTCCTCAATTATATACAAAATTATGTATTAAATACTTGTTGCTCAAATTGCACTTATTTCTCAATCTCCCCGTTTACCATGGCAGAGTGGCAGTATTCGGTCTTCAGCTTCCCGTAGTGGCAGATAGACGCGCAGCATGATAACCAGCGTGTCTATTCATAATGGGCGCTTATTTGTATGCGTGATGATGTGATCAAGTGTTTCCACGCGATTGCGTCACCACGCTGCCGCCATCTTTGGTTGGGCTTGGTTTCCATCGGCATGATATATTTTATTTGTATCGCACTCGTACACAAGTGTTTCAGAGTGCGACTAGGCAAAGGAGGGGGAACAGGAGAGAACACAACACGACGACGACGATCTTACTAGGCCCAGTAACATTAAGAATGTGCAAGTGCATGGGAAATGAAAAGGGAAAAAGTGCATGGAAGGGGGAGAGTAGATAAAGAATAATAAACACAAATAAATAGAAAATGGAGGCAATAAACAGTGGTAGTGCAGCCAGCAAGTGGCAAGTGATGTGTTTAAGGCTGCAGACTGGGTAAGTCTGATAAGTGCAGAAAAAGAAGAACCATGGGGGGTGGGGCTGTATGGGTACAGATACAGTCCCCAGTGCAAGGAGTGGCCAGGAGGCAGTGCAGGAGGGTGGCAGGGTGAGCAGGTACCTGGGCCAAAGGGACACAAGGTGGGCAGGTGCACAGTGCCAAGAGAGCAGATCAGCAGGGGAGAGTGGGAGCAAAGGCAGAAGCAAAGAGGCAGGTCTTTAGTTTCTTCCAGAACCGGAGATGGTTCTCCTCAAGTTTTAGATTGGCAGGGAGGCTGTTCCAGAGGGAGGCCCCAGCCGAAGAGAGATCTACCCCGAGCTAGTTTCTTTGAAAAACGATTGAACCGGAGGGAGTTAGAGGTGCGAGGAGCTCGAGAGGGGAGTTATTTGCAGAGGGATAGCTGAAGGTATCAGTTGCCATAATAGATCCATACGCAACTGTGTTTCTATTTCACCCTAATTTTGAGTATTTCGATTTCTCTTTGATATACATAATGCATT